>NC_088381.1:72511785-72833928 GCF_037993035.2 Macaca fascicularis
AGCAGGCAGAAGAAAGAAACAAAGGAGCATGGCAGGCCCCTGGGTTCTGCTGGTTAAGGCTCCTGGAGCTCTCAACTGAACAAATCAGTTAGGACAAGGTGGGTGAAGCATTATAAGCACAGACTCTTTTCATATATATATATATTTTTTTTTTTTAATGTAGAACCTTGATCATATGGGAGAGTTGAAGAAATATGTGTATAAAATGGAAGTAGAGCAAAATTTATGTCTTTTTATAGCCAATGATTCATGCAGAGTGATGGGCTTTAAATATTAATAATAAGTAATTTTTTAGGGCATAGGTTGGAGATGAAGGGAGATGATAAAATTTCTCTATTTTTTTGTTCATGGTCCAAATGTAGAAAATTAAGTACAGTAAATATTCTACCTATGGTTAACAGTACTTATGTAGTTTATTATCTGCCTCAGGGGCCTTCGCTTCACTTGGGAACAAAGACACTTCTTCAACTTGACGCTGAGATCATAATTTAGAGCTGAGAAGAAACCTGTTTCAAGAATTAAAATAATCTCACATGAATTTCAAATATGATAAAGAGACTGCATTTTCACAGAAATGTGCTGCTCACTCATTCCCTCCTTCCACAAAGCCTTAGCATGGTTCCACATGGTCTGAGAGTCTCTGAGGCAAGAGAGCCTGTCAGGAAAACCCTTTGGCACTCTCTCAGTATCTCCCCATTGGGGTGACTCCACAGACAGTCGAGAGCATGTTCCTCCTGGTTGGCTTAAGGTTGTGACACAGTCCCTTCTGATGATCATCCTCACATAAGCAATGACCTCGTTCATGTGGTATCAAGAACACAAAGAAATGTGTCCTGAGGGCACATCTGTAATCCTGGCACTTTGGGAGGCCGAGGTGGGCAGATCGCTTGAGGTCAGGAGTTTGAGACCAGCCTGGCCAACATGGCGAAACCCTGTCTCTACTAAAAACACAAAAAATTAGCCGGGCGTGGTGGCGGGCGCCTGTAATCCCAGCTACTCAGGAGGCTGAGGCGGGAAAATCTCTGGAACCTGGGAGGCGGAGGTTGCGGTGAGCTGAGATTGCACCACTGCACTCCAGCCTGAGACAGAGCTAGACTCCCTCTAAAAAGAAAAAAAAGAAAAAGAAACGTGTCCTGAGAAAGGGCTGTTCTTTGAGTGTCTTGACCAATCCCAGAAGGTGGAGGAATGGGAAGCTCCTGGTGACCTTCAAGGAGAGGGAAGGTCCTTCTACATTGCTATCGACTACAACCTCAGGGCAGCATCAGGGAAATATGGTCAGTGCCTCCCAGTGCCCTGCTCTGCCTCTAGGGGCTGTGAGCTGCCAGGACAACCTTGACTCCCACTTCCCACCAGCCAGGGCTGCACCCATGGCCTCTTGTAGAATACCTTTTGAGCTGTTCCTAGTCCTTTGTCAAGCCTATTCAAAATGACTCCCAATATCTTTCTGAGGGAGGCGATTGCCCTCATTGCTCTCTTTTGTCTTTCTCTTCCTCTGCCTCTGATGATACGCTGGGAGATGCCTGCTGCCAGTGTGGGGCTGACACACCACTGACACAGTGAATCACTTGCAAAGGAAAAGGAAGGGCCAGGGACAGAGAGCTGAGCAGATGCCCAGACCCCAGAAGCTACGGGGTGACAAAGCTCGCTCTCTCTGGGTGAGATCTCACTGGCTCTCCAAGCCCATCATTCTTCCTGGCAAGGGGAAGGCAAGAGCAGATGGCAGGAAGCACAGCTTGGGGCCTTGGACTTTGACAGGGTCAGGAGCAAGTGTGCAGGAACTCAGATTGCTTTGGCCAAAGGGGAAAGAGTCCAGAGTAGCAGGTAAGCACCAAGACTCTGATGTCAGACAGCTCTTGAGTTTAAATCCTGGTTTTTCCATTGACTAGATGAGAGCCCTTGGCGAGGTTACTTAACATCTCTCTCAGTTTTTTCACCAACCAAATGGTAATGATATGATAGCCGACCTCATAGGATTGTTTTGAGGGTTAAATGAATTAATATGTGAAAAGTGTTTGAAATTTATTAGGTTATTATCGTAAGTAGGACTGAACATCTTTCCTCCAAAGTTCAAAGGTTAGTGCAAGTCTTAGGTCAAACAGGAGAAATTCTGTCTGTGGGTCTCTCTCCTTTCCAGAAAGACTCCTAGTATTGCCATTTTTCAACTTCTTTTCCCAAAATTCTGGCCCAAAGCACACCTAGCACCACTACCCTCCACCATGCTCCAATGCCCATTCATGAGAAGAGAACTATCCAGCTAACCCAGCAGAAGGGCTCTTGAATACGCAGATACATCCATGTCCATCTGCTGCATCCTCCCCTAACCTGCCCACAAGCCACATGGCTGTAAGAGTCTGAAGCAGGGCCATGTTCAGGAAAGCAACTTAAGAGCTACATGTCAGATTCCAGAAATCTCAATGTCATTGCACATGGGATGATGATGATAATGATAATTATCATAATGATGGAGGCAGTAAAGGGAGGACCTACTTGGCAGTCAAGTGTCCACCTTCATTCTCCTCTGAGCCAGCAGAGAAAAATGTGGTACTCTAGCTTCTTCCAAAGATTTAGATGTTCACCATGAGCAGCAAGCTAATTGCAAAGCTGCAAGAAACATAGCAAGCCCACAGAAGGTGCATGGCCCCTTTATTTCGCGCGCGTGCACGTGCGCGCGCGCACACACACACACACACACACAGAGAGACACACACACACCTCTGGCTGTGGCCATTTGGACCTCTCCCGGAAAAGAGAAAAATCTTCCAGCAGCAATGGCAAGCAGAGGGCAGGAGAGGGGCTTGTGCCACTCCAAGAATTTGATGAGCACCCGGTATCAACAGCATAAATAAGCCCTTTAATAAATTAGAGAGCTATTCATTTAAATAGATTCTGCAGTCCCTTCGGTGCCAGTTAATCTGTAATTCAGATAGATCAGCGATAGCTCTGCTGGGAGACAAGAGTCCAGAATATACAATGATTTTGTACCCCGAGCCAGGAGTTCACTTGGTAAGCAGTACACACAACCTACATGTTCATTTCATTGTTGCTCCTCTATCACCTACAAACCCCTAGTTATAGGCACACACCTGAAACAAAATACACATTATTCCAGGCCCATATAAATATCCTCCATGCACGCTTCACCTCTGCACATGCTCCACCCATATTCAACTCTGTGCACAGCTCCAAACTCCCTGGCAAGCACACCCAGGCACCTTAGCCAACACAGGACAAGGAACATGCCACCAGGAACTTTGCACCATTTTCCAGAACACCCACCATGTGTGCAGTGAGAGCTGCTTCTACCCAGAACTATGGTTGGGGGATGAAGAGGACACTAGGTGTTACAAGCTAAATTGTGACCCCCCCTAAAATTTGTATGTTAACATTATAACACCCAGGGCCTCAAAATGTAACTGGACTTGGAGAAAAGGTCTTTAAGGGGGTAACTAGGTTAAAATGAAGTCATTAGGGCAAGCCCTAATCCAACATCACTGGTGTCCTTCTTAGAAGAAAAGGAGTTTAGGACCAGACAGACACAAAGGGAAGGCCATGTGAAGATACAATGAGAATAGCCCAGAAGAGAGGCATTTGAAGAAACCAACCCCACCACCACCTTGAGCTTGGACTCCAGAATAGATTTCTGTTGTTAAAGCCACCGAGTCTGTGGTCCTTTGTCATGGCAGCCTTGGAAAACAAATACACTAAACCAGAAGGTAGTCAGTGCTCCGGATGTCACAGAGCCACCATCCAGTGGGCTCAGCCTCTTGGTAAATGCTCAACTTCTGCACAAGGACACCTTCTACAGGCCCCTTCTAGTCTTAGATGGTGTAACACCCAAAGGCTACAATGCATGTTTAAAAGGTTTGCAAACTAGATTGTACTGTCAAAGGTTTCCTGCTGCTGCCACTGCTGCTGTTGCTTCTACAACCACTATGGCACATGTGAGTCCAACTCAGCATCAAGGTGTGAGCATTCCCAGAGTGTCCAAACACCACAGATGAATACTAATAACTACAGCAATAATATGACTACCACTTTTGAAATATTAAATGTGCCAGGACCACACTAAGTACTTCCAATCCACTAGCCTAGTTAATACTCTCAACTGCCCTATCTAGGTAAGATAAGTACAACTATTATCCTGATTTTAGCAGTAAGGAAATAGAAGCTCAGAGAGATTTAAGGGAATCGTATAAGTGAGGAGCTGGGACCCAAGCCCCTGACTTAATCGCTGAAATAATTTAAGTTCTATTTGGTTGCAGAAATATCGACTGCATTTGCTTTCCTTTACAGGCCCCATGCGGGGAGGTGCTGAAAAATATTTGGTTGTTTTAGACAAGTGCCTGCTTCGTCTCCTTAAACTCAAAGGTATGGCCTCACAAGCAGAGCTCCTCCTTGAATGATGCTGCAAGCATGGTAGAAATTTCAGGTCTCTGGTATGATTTGCCAAGCAGGGAGTGAAGTACGACACCTGGCCTGGGAGTCAGAAACTCTAGGTCTAGTCTGAGGCCTGCCCAGCTGGTGACCATGAATACTTTCAGCCTCAGTTTCCTCATTGGAAATGTGGGGACAAGAATATCTGCCCTGGCCACCTCTCAGGCTTACTCAGAGGCTGAATTAGATAATACATGAGGATAAGCATATGCTGGATCACTTAACAAATACCCACAGGGCACCTGCCAGGCATGGCTCCTGGCACTGGGAACACAACCATGAACACAGCAACCCAGAGAGAATCCCTGCTGTTTCTGAGCTTGCACTCCAGACCATGGCAAAGAGAAGAAATTAAATCTATAATATACCATTAGGAGCTGAAAAGTGGTATGGAAAGACATGAGTAGGGTAAGTGGCTGGGTGTGATGGTGGAGGGGTAGTGACTTTGGATAGAGTGGTCATGGAAGCCTCCCCGGGGAGGTGACATCTGAGCAGAGGCCTGGTTGCTGTGAAGGAGGGCACCCTGTGGCTGGGTGAGGTGGCTCACGCCTGTAATCCCAGCACTTTGGGTGGCCAAGGCAGGAAGATTACTTGAGGTCAGGAGTTTGAGACCAGCCTGGCCAACATGGTGAAACCCCATCTCTACTAAAAAAAAAAAAAAAAAAAAAAATACAAAAATTAGCCAGGTATGGTGGCAGTTGCCTGTGATCCCAGCTACTCGGGAGGCTGAGGCAGGAAAATCACTTAAACCCAGGAGGTGGAGGTCGCAGTGATCCAAGATTGCGCTATTGCACTCCAGCCTGGGTGACAGAATGCGACTTCATCTCAAAAAAAAAAAAAAAAAAAAAAAGAGGGGGCCCTGAGACCATCTCAGGGAAGCATATTCTCCACAGTGGGAAGCACACGTGCAAAGTCCCCAGGAAAACAGGAGGCTGCATGGTCAAGGAACAGTGAGGGGGCTGGCGTGGCTGAGGAGAAGTGACCAGTGGCAAGATAAGGGGGAGACAGGGTAGAGAGGCGGCCCCAAGCCAGGCCATGCATGACCGTGGGGACCATCTGGAAGAGCAGACACTGGTGGGAAGCCCTTGGAACTGAGCACGGGGGAACAGCAGGAGCTAACTGTCCCTTACACCACATGGCTCAGACTGCTGCATGCAGAACAGACCACGGGTCAGGGGAGAAGCGGAAGCTAGGAGCCCCAATCACAGGCTATTTTCATCAACCAGGAAAGAAAAGAAAGAGGCATAATCCAAGTGTAAGAAGTTATTTTTACTCAAAAATATTTACTTTTAGCCATTGGCATCATCTTAAATTTACTATCAATATATTCCCAAATTTCAAAGTGGGTTATTTTTGCACTTTAGTATCAGACAAGGGGTTGTCTGATGTTTCTCTCCTCTTTCCTCTTTCCTTTTTTTTTTTAACTATTAAAATATCTTTATTAAAGAAAAAAAAAGCGTTGTTTTTAATTCGTTCATCTACTTCCATTTTTTCAGTACTTCATTGATTTTTACGTTGAAATATTTAATACTTCAAAAACAGACCCCCTTGTTAAGCGGCTTTCAAACCTGGCATCAGGTAAGAACTTGCTTGCCAAGAAAGTCAGCTTACCCCTCACCAACTAATAAAAAATCAATAATTCATTAGAGATGCTTTTAATAAAGGTAAAATAAATGAATAAATTTAACTTTTACCTGACCATGAAATCTGGACTTGCAATAGGAAAAGAGTACGGTCAAGTTGAATGCTTATCCATCAAATGGAGCTCCGGTGAGGCAGCCCTGCCATGGCCTCACTCCCACCACTAAATGAATCGTCTACTTGACCCCCAGTGGTCAAAAGGGACACAGAATGCTTCTGCTGCCCTCCACAAGGTGTGGGGTGGGTCAGCCTGTGACTGCTAAGAGCGCCTGTGACTGCTAAGAGCATCTTGAATGCAGGCCCACAATAGGTTAGAACAGGCTGATGATACAGAGAAGCAGCCCAGAGCAGGAGCAGGAGCAGAGCGGCAGCTGGAATCCATGTGCCACGCCTGGCTGGAGAGGATGGGCCCACGGACACTCAGGCCCCCGCAGGGTGAGGGCCCACTAAGCCAGTCCTTCCCACTTCCTGCTTCTTCACCTGGTACCTGGCAGGGTGGCGAACCCAGGCCAGAGCAGACGTCAGAGTGGCTGGGCTGGTTCCAGGGCCCAGAGACTCTGTTCTGGAATCCTTTCTTAGAGTCCCTTGTGAAGCAGGAGAGCTTCATGGAGAAGATGCCAGTCTTTGGAGGCACTCAGAGCTGGGTTTGGGACTCAGCTCTGCCTCTTCCTCATGCTGTGGCCTCAGTTTCCTTTCTGAGCCTCAGGCCCCTCATCCATCAAACAGGGGTAATAATAGGACAATCAACCCTCAGTATCTGTGGGTTCCACATCTGCAGATTCAGCCAACAGCAGATCAAAAATATTTGGAAAAAATAAAAATTAACAATATAAAATATTATGCAAATTTTAAAAAATACGGGATAACAACTATTTACATAGCATTTACATTGTATTAGGTTTTATACATAATCTAGAGATGATTTAAAGTCTCCGGGAGGATGTGTGTAGGTTGTATGCAAATACTCTACCATTTTACATCAGGAACTTGAGCATCCATCAGCCGCAGAACGGGGAGGTGGGTTCTGGAACCATTCCCTCATGAATACTGAGGGACAACTGTAGTACCTCCCACAGAGGTGCGTTATAAGGATGAAAGTGTTTTGCGCAAGAAGTACTCCATAAATGATAATAGTTTCTGGCATTGACTAGTAGGTGCCTCCTACCCCTTTCCCATTATTAGCTGAGCACATGTCTTCCCAACATAACGACGACATTTCCCACCTCCCCTTGCAGCCAATGGGATATAAACAGAAGTCTTGGCTACTAATTCCTAGGAAGTCTCCTTAAATAGGATAAAGTAGGCCTCTCTCTGCCCTCCTTCCCTCCTGCACCTGAAATGCTGATGCGATGGCTGGAGCCCTAGCTACCAACTTAGCCAATGAAGCTACAGGGTAAAGATGGCAGAGCCCCTAGATAAAAGGAGCCCGATGATCACCAAACCAAAATAAAAACCTTGGACTGCCTATCTCCAAACCTCCTTCTCACAAAACAGAAGTAAATGTCCACTTTCAAAAAGCCATTGTGATTTGGAGTTTCTCTGCTACCCACAGCCAAATGACTTCTATCTTTATTGCCATTTCTGTCGTTGCTTCCATTATTATTTTTGTCAGAAGGGTGAGAACATTCCTTTCCTTGGGCTACTGAGGGTCAGGCCTGGGTTTCTCTCTTCATATGCCCATTCTATCAGCTTCCCCTGTGCCAAAGGCCAAAGACCCCCCATTCTAGAATCCTAGGCATTTGAACTTCTGATTATCTTGTTTTCCTCATGTAAAGATGTATGGTGACTAGGAGGGCTTCCCAAACCCCTCAACGACACATACATTTTCAGTGCTTTGGGGATGGGGGAAACAGCCAAGTTCCTTATGCTGTGGTTCAACACTGGGCCCCATCCCTTGGACAGGTTACTGAACTCAGCTCATCTATAAACCTGGGGTGCAACTCCCTTATTTGTTTGCTGTGAAGATTAATTCAGGTGAAGTGTTAAGAGTGCTGGGTGCTTCATAGGAGCACATAGTGGGTGCTCCATACCTGCCAGTGATGCCAATGATGAGGATGAAGATAAGCGCTGCCCAACCTCATTTCTTGCTTTCCAGCCACCAACTCATGCAAGCATCAAAGCCAGACAGAGCTGTTGGTGGCTCTCTAAACTGTCCTATTCTCTCAAGTCTCCGATTTTTACAAATTTCCAATCTGTCTAAAGACAGCTTCTCTCACTAATGGATTCTGTATGTCCCTGAGCACTCAGCCCAGAAGCCACTTCTTTCAGGAGGCCTTTGTGGACAACCCGTGTCCCCCACTGTGTGTCTCTCTGCTGTGATTGCAGAGCCCTGGCTGGTGGCTGTCAGAGCGCTTAGCACTCTAGCTGGTCTTCACCTCATAACGTGCCTGCCTTCTCCTGGAGACTGAGCTATCCTGGGACAGTGAGTGTGTCCATCATAACTGTACCTAGAACTGAGCACTGAACCAGGCCCCTAGTAGGCACGTATCTATTTTCTCTTGTGGCTCCAATGCCTGGCACCGTTTCCATCTTGCACGTGGCAGTGTTCAATGGATATGTGTTGAATAGGTGGCAGAATGAATGAACCGCTCTTCACAACTTCTTTTCTCCTGTCATGAAAGGCCAAATAACCTGGAGCTCAGAAGAAACAGATGAGTTGGATGAAAAGAGAAATAACTACTTTTGCTTCTGTCTTGGTCACTGTAGTGAATTGAATAGTGTCTTCTGCTTCCAAAAGACATATGTCCACCTCAAACCTCAGAATATTACCTTATTTGGAAATAGAATCATTGTAGATATAATTAAAATAAGGATTGGGATGAGATCGTACAGGGTTAGATCGGGTCCTAAGGCCAACAACAGATGTCCTTATAAAAGACAGAAAAGGACACAGAGACACAAAGAAGAAGGTCAGGTGAGACGGAGACAGAAAGTGGGGTGATACAGACATAAACCAAGAAATGTCTGGGCCACTGGAAGCTGAAAGAGACAAAGACAGATTTCTCTTAGAAAGCCTTTGGTGGGAGCATGGCCCTACTGATACCTTATTTTAAACTCCTCGCCTTCAAAGCAATAAGAGAATAAATTTCCATTGTTTTAAGTCATGCTGTTTGCAGTAATTTGTTATGGCTGCCCTAAAAACTAATACCATCACCTAGAGATGGACCAACTGATTTTATAGCTGGTCCCTCAAGGCCACACCCTTCCTTACTCCAGCTGCAAACTTCACATCGAAAACCTCCACATTCTCTACTATTGGTTCTTTTCTTTGTTTTTTTTCTAGTGCACTGTCCCATTTTACACTCCCACAGCCTCATGAGGTAGGTTCTGTGATTATCCCTGTTTCACAGATGATGACACTAAGTCTCATGGAGGTTGGTGAATTTGCTCCATCATGCCTGGCTAGGACTCTTGTCTAAGTCTGTCTGGCTTCTATGCTCGTAGCTACCACATTGTAGCTTCCAGTGCCCCCTCCACTGCAGTCCAGTGCAAGAGGCTGAACATGACAGAACCAAGGAGCTTTCAGGAAGAGTCTAAATTTAGCTCAAAAGAGGTTATGGTGGTCTCTGCTGCTAAGGTCCTAGTCCCATTCTAGACTCAGTGTCTGTTCTTCACTGTAGGGCTCCCTGCCTCCTTCACCCTTACCCACATGGAATGGGCTAAATGAACCTCAACACATAACTTCCTCACAGTTGAGAGGGAGGAAGGAATTGTAAGTGAGAATAATACTTGCAGACTGAGGGCTTTCTAAGCACAGAGATCTCATCTTGCTTTTCTTTGTATCTCCAAAGCCTGGCTCATTTGCAGGCACATAACATGTGCTTAATAACAAGTTTTTGTACTGAATCAAGATCTATGACAACTATGTGATGATAACTAACCCCATTATGGCTCAATAGTGTTCCCTGAATTTTACAGGCACCGATTCAAGCTCCAGGATTGTATTTCTTCTACCCATTACAGAAAAAGGGTAGAGGTCACCTTAGCACCTCACTGATAGGAGGCCAACCAAGCACTGAAAGTTCTGGCCCTGTCCTCTGTCCACTGGATCATGGTCCTACCCACCACCAGGAGCATCCATCACCAGGGCAAGAAATCCAAATGATCATAGCTTCTAGCTCTCTAGCAGAAAATGTTCTTCTTAGTCCTATTTCCAGTTCAGAAGACTTTAAGACTAAAGTCAAAAGTAAGCAAGGTAGAACCTTGAAAAGCTCATATAGTCTCTGTCCCCAAATCAGGTGGTTTGAGGCTCTGCTTGGTGACCAGATGGTTGCTTAGGGTTGCCCAATCTCTGGGACACCCTCCCTCCTGCCTGGAGTGGAGGGAGGGGTGTTCCAGACAGCCGGGACTGGGCAGATACCCCAGAATATTGCTGGAGAAGAACCTATACCCCTAACGGATGCCATCTGGATGCCTGTCCCCATGATTTTTGTTCTCATGAATCCTCTGGGTACAAGTCCAGCTAGAAACTTGATTAGCCAAGTTCCTATTAGAAAAGTTCTTTGGAACTGTTCCCATCTTATTTATTGATATCTCTCTTATGTACAAACAGGTCAGGAATTTTAACTCCACAAGGGATGTGTACCTGAAGTTCTCTGTTGAACTGGCTGATCTGAAACTCTCTAATAAAGTAGTTTAGTATCTGTTGAGTTTCTCCAGTGTACCCCTTGTCTGATCCTCTTCATGCCTCATGAATCACATCATCATAATTCTTGTCAAAGAAAGAAAGAGAGACCTTGATTTACAGAGGAAGCTGACTTTGCCAAAATGGCCTACTGTCAGGGCTAAGCCCTGAAAAGCACATCTGGGCCTTAAAACGTTTTAGATAACGCCATAGCAACTAAATCATGTGTAGAAGGCAAAACTCCTGATACAAAAGCAGCAACTACCTGGGTTTTTACTCCCCTATGGAGAGATAACTGGTAGCTTGGCCTTTTTTTTTTTTTTTTTTTTTGAGATGGAGTCTTGCTCTGTCACCCAGGCTGGAGTGCAGTGGCATAATCTCGGCTCACTACGAGCTCCACCTCCCGGGTTCATGCCATTCTCCTGCCTCAGCCTCCCGAGTAGCTGGGACTACAGGCACCCACCACCGCACCCGGCTAATTTTTTGTATTTTCAGATGAGACAGGGTTTCACTGTGTTGGCCAGGATGGTCTCAATCTCCTGACTTCATGATCCACCCACCTCGGCCTCCCAAAGTGCTGGGATTACAGGCATGAGCCACCGCACCCGGCCAGCTTGGCTTGTTAGCATAAACTATTTTAATGTCAATTCTCTGATGATAAAGACCTTGCTTTTTCTATGCTCCATAGTCCCTAACTCACCCCAGAGCAAGGCAAGATATTCAATGGGCACCTCAGACTTGTAGGGAGAATGATGGGTAGTTGGCCATCAAAGACAAGTTCCCCCTCCATGACAGTAGACATCTCTCCCTTTCATCTGGGAAAGGAGAGTAAGATACAGAGACGGGATCACCATGTGGGTGGAAAGGTCTCACTTAATGATAGCAGATCCCCTTCCTGCTCAATTGTTTCAATAAAGAGTTGAAAGCCCATAGGGAAGTGGACACACAGCCCTGCCTTTCTGAATCACAGCCCTCTTCTGCCCATTTTGTAGGCCCTTGAATGAAAAATTCCACAGCCAAACAGTATAGGAACATTTGTCCAACAGAACTGCAAAGTCCTCCCAGCAGTCTCCTAGATGGACAGGGGAGAGAAGAACAGAGACAAGGGAGGGGAGAAGCACATGTAAGTGAGTGCCTATTCCAAGCTTACCCCAGCTGTCCATCACCCGCCCTGAGGACCTGCGGGCAGAGCCTTGGCCAATCCCATGTCCAATCACAGTAGAGCCATGATCGTCAAAGACAGGAACAGTGCCAGCCTGAGATGGACTTTCTTCTGTGTGATTCTCATATTGGGCAGTAACCTCCTGACATATGTCCCCATTCCCCACTCTTGTGCAGGCAGTCTGCCAAAATGATTCACCTACACAGGTCAATTAGTAGGGTGGCTGGAAAGGCCTGATCCTTACTCCCCTTTCCAAGTAGTCCCTTTCTCCCAGGCTCCACTGGCCCTTCTACATTCCTGCATCAACTTAAAAGGCTCAACCTTGCCACATTCTCCCAGGTCTGCCTTCACCATCCCCCATCCCACTCCAGTCCTACTCAGACAGTCCTCAATTAATCCCACTCACTCCTTCTGCCCAGTGTACAGCATGGCTTCTGGAAGTATGCAAGCTGCCTGTGTATTTCAGACCTTCCCTTGGATCAATTCCATGGAACACGTGGTGCTGAGGGCTCAGTCCCATTCAGCACAGCCCCCCAGAGTTGTACAGACTCCCACATGCCATTTTTGTTTCACTTCCTCAATATTATTCTACTATCTGTGAAGTCTATATATTTATCCACAGAGCCTCCTATTGAGCATAACTCCCTACAATAATTATCTATGGTTTCCATGTATTTATCTCTGGTATCTATTTAGATAGAATATCTACCATCCCTCCTGGATCTATTTTCATGTATCTCTCTGTCTATAGTATTTATCTCTATTTTAACATGACTGCCTATTTTTTTTAACCCTCAAACTGGGACAGTTCCCAGGGGGATGGGTTTTGCCTGCAGTTAAAAGCACGATGTGATTCTACACGTGCTCAGCAGCTAAATTTGTGGTGGGTCAGAGCAGCAGTGCTTGTTCAGCAGAAACATATGAACTTGGGAAAACCAAGAGGGCAGAGAGGATGTGGGAGGCGGCTGAAGGCTCTCTAGACCTGCCCTGGATGAGTCCACTCATGAGAAGGAAGGTGGGGAGAAAAGAGGCCAAAGTTGGTAGAATCTGAATGCACATTATGGGTTCAAATCCCAGCTCTACCTCTTATTTGAGCTCTCAGTCTCAATTTTCTATTAAATGAGAATCCTTTAAGTCCCTAAGTCAGAACACTGAGGTCAAGATTAAGTGTAATATACATGAAAAGTCCTTGACACAAGACTTGATGGAGAGCAAGTGTTCATTAATGAAGACTACTGCTCTTAACATGTTGTTATTATCCTCATTATGTTGTTATACCTTTTACAGTAGTTTTTACAGGATCCACATCCTATGGGCTGTGACTATCTTTGGAAAGAGACATGCTGACATGTATATTCCTAGCTGAGGAATAGAGTGGATACTGGGCAAATGTTTAATAACTAAACATAACTATGTAGACTCTTTCTTTAAGTAATACAAGAAAAAAAAGGTGAGGATACAGAACACTATTAAGGTTTATGGCTGGGTGCAGTGGCTGACGTCTATAACCCCAGCACTTTGGGAGGCCAAGGAGGGGGAATCACTTGAGGCCAAGAGTTCGAGACCAGCCTGGACGACACGATGAAACCACATCTCTACTAAAAATATAAATATTAGCCGGGTGTGATGGTGCTCACCTGTAATCCCAGCTACTCGGGAGGCTGAGGAAGAGAACTGCTCGAACCTGGGAGGTGGAAGCTACAGTGAGCCAAGATTGTACCATTGCACTCCAGCCTGGGTGAGGAGTGAAACTCCATCCCAAAACACACACACACACACACACACACACACACACACACACACACCCCACTATTAAGGTTTAGAAAAAGGAATACTTTGAGTACCAGCACTGGGCAGCTTCATGTTCAACAAAGCATGCAAGATATTAACTGAGACTTTAAAAGCCAAGATATGGAGCTCAAAAAGGATAGACAAGGCAAGCAGCTGCTGTGAGGTCAACAAAAGCTGAATCAAAGGCCTGCCAAAAAGCAGTAAGGGGTCTCGCTGGGGTTTGCATGACAGATCTGCACTGAACCCACTTAGCATGGGCCTGTGGCTATTCTGCTCAGCAACTCAGGACAGTAAGGTAGGGGTCGTCAAAGCAGGCAGAGCAAGAAGGGCAAGGAGGTGAGGGAATCTGGGGGTCTAGGGAGATACCATTTACTGACTAACAATGGGGTTTGTCTGGATGGGGAAGCAAATGGAGTCAAGAGGTCCCAGGGATCAAGGTAGGGTACAAAAAAGAAAGGAGAGCAGGAAGAATGAAGGAAGAGAGGTAGATACGTCTGTATTGAAGAGAAATTCCAAGCCACAGAGCAAGCCAAGAACTGGCTATTATGGGGCTGTAGTGGAGTGTACATGAAGGTCACCGGCAAGGAAGGCTCAATGATGGGGAGATGAAGAGTGCCAAAGGTTATCAATATCATTGCCTCAGATCTTGAAACTTCAGTCCCACTCTCAAGTCCTATAGCAGAAGCATGAAACTTCAGGACAACCTTGCAGAAAGAGATCAATCACAGCCACCTCTGGGCAAGTTCCACTTGCCTTCTCAATCCAAAGTGGCATCACCATATAAGAGGTTGTCAGAAAGGAGACTGTATAAGGTCATAGCAGAACACCCCAAAGACCTGTGATTATTATTCCAAGTCCTGGTTTGCTACCATCTTGATGAGTCACATTCAACAAGTTTTTCAAGAGCGGGGAAAGAATTAAAGGTATTAACCAAGACTACCAGCACTACACAGAAAGCTGAGGTGGCATGCTAACACCTGGCATTCCAAGGATGATGCAGTGGTGTCAGGGGGAGCAAGGGAAGTGTAGAGCCTGGGTGCAGGCAGAGCTACACTGGCACTTCCCGTGAAGAAGCACACTTCTTGGAGAGGAATGCCAATGGAAGATGCAAAGGAGCAAGAAGCAGAACACTGTCACTCAGGATCCAGAGATGCCCAAGCCTGTGTTAACAGGGCTGGAGGCAGATGGGGCCACGATATGAAGGAAATTGGCACAGAACACATAGGATTTTGCTTCCAAACTGCCAGATGCCAGCTCCAGCTTTCCATCTGCCTCTTCTCATTCTCTCCTTTAGTGTTTCACTGTTTACGCGGTACACGTCCAAATACATTTGCTGACCTCACAGAGGGAGGCTGGCTTGGTGAAAAGGCCAGGGGTCTCAGCCCCCGAACAGCCCAGAAATACAAGGTGCCTCCTTCCTGGCACTTGGAAAGTCAGAACTCACAGGTCACTGTTGAGAGTCTAGGGCAATCTCAGAAAGATCCAGGACACCACAGCAAGGACTAGACTTGTTACTGCAGAACATGTTGCAACCTCAGCTGCCCCAAATCCATCTCGCAGCTGTTTCTTTCTGCTCCCTTCTTCCTTCCTGCCATCATCCTTCAGTGCTACCATGTGATTCAGGGTTATCAATAGAGAAATATGAGACCTCATCTGTGAATTTAACAGAAAACTGGCCTCTATAGGCAACTCTTTTCTAAAAATGAATGAGAAGAGAGGAGAAAAGGTAAAGACTAGAAGGAGATCTAGGAAGTACCAAATGCCCTGAGATCTAGCAGCCTTGGGCAGTTTCCTTAGCGTTACCTCTGCCAGGTCTTCCAGAGACAGCAAGGGCCCTACTCTTTCCCTTCAAGCTCCTGCCTTGATCATCCCCCAACTTGAGCCAGAAGGAAGGCAAGCAGGGGTGGGCTACCCACAGAGAGGGGCGCTGGGGTCTCTGTGGGCACTCTGGCCATCCACATGCAGACCCATCACATGTCTGGATGTGCTGAAAAGAGCAGAGAAACATGACAAGGGATATAGAGGCAGAAATCAGCTTTGCTCCCTTCAGTTAGAGAAGGTCATGTCTGGAGGACTCCTTAAATTCAGGTGGCCAAAAATCAGCCCTAGTCCAAATTCCCATTCCCAGATTCACTCCCTTCCTTCCTTCCTGATCTGCAGTAGCCTCTCCTCACTCCCCTCCACCCACTCCCCCAGCCCAGTGAAACTCAAGCCCATCCTCTTGTCCACTCACCATCCACCTAGGTCTGTAGGGCTGCCCGGGAGTAAAAGCCTGAACCAGCACCACAGCAAAATGTTTCTTCCTGTCTTGAACTAGAAATCAGTGAATGATGTTCTTGGCAACAAGGGGCCTCAGGACCACATTTAGCCAGCACCCAAAAAGAAAAGCCATAACCAAAACGCAAGGAGAGAGAAAAGTAAGGCAAGATAAAAAGGAGGAAGAGAAGGAAGATTCCTAGCCCTTTTGCAGAAAAACAGATAAATAAAGGCTATTAGGAAATAAATAAAAGAGACAGAAAGAGACATCAGCCTGGGCCTGGAATGATTTTTTTTCTCTTGCCACAGTAATGATCTGATTAGGGTTCAATCCTACCGCATTCTTCATGTCCTAACTCATCTTCACTGAGTTTAAACTGCCCAGGGAAGATGGATGGCAGTCATGCAGGAGGCAGCTCCGATTAAGTCCCAGGCCCGATGAGCTGAGGATTGCACATACCTCCTTGCACCTGAGGCCTGAGGACTCACTGCATCCCAGCAATGAGGGCAGAAGTGGGTGCTACTTTCCTGCTGACTGACTCTGCAGGGAGCAGCCTGGCCGGGAGGCCTCCCTCCTCCTTGCCTGCTTCCTTCCTGAGCACAAGCTGCAGGTGGAGGGAGCCACAGTGCCCGCTGCCGAGATTTCAACCTGTCCCTTCTGTTTGGGTTTCTCTTCCAGTGTGTCTGTCTCGCTTGGCCAAGGCCAGAACACCAGGGAGGTTATATGGGCTAGTGCAAGCCAATGCATCCAAGACCAGCACCTTTATCTCTGACCAGCTACATCAGTGCTTCTGATACAGCTGAGATAAGGAAAACAGAACAGATATTTATCGTGCACCTCTTATGGTTCGGCAGCATGCTGCTTGATTTTATGAATGTAATTTCAATCTGAGCAGTGGCCCTAAGAGGTAAGATATTATTATTCCCATTTTATAGCTAGGATCGCTGAGGGAGACTAAATAACATACTCCACGTTACATAGCTTGAAAGCACTGATGCTCCTGATGGGAGAATACTAGAGAAAAATGGATTGACTAGCTATGCTATAAAGCACCACAACTGTGCCAGAAGTAGGAATTAGCAGGCATAGAATTTTTGTTTTTGTGTTTGCTCTTCTGAGGTCCCATTCTCCCAGCCTCTGTCCAGCTTTTGAGTCCTCTTTTGGTGCCTTGGCTCTTAGTAGTTCCTGCCCTGGCAGGGTAACACAGTCCATGGAGAATCCTGGAAAGATTTCCAGGGTTGCAAAACCAAACATCCTTTAAGACAGAGTCTCACACTGTCGCCCTGGCTGGAGTGCAGTGGCGCGATCTCGGCTCACTGTAACCTCCGCCCCCCCAGTTCAAGGGATTCTCCTGCCTCAGCCTCCTGAGTAACTAGGATTACAGACACCACCACCATGCCTGGCTAATTTTTTGTATTTTTAATAAAGACGGGAGTTTCACTATGTTGTCAGACTGGTCTCGAACTCCTGACCTCATGATCTGCCTGCCTCAGTCTCCCAAAGTGTTGGGATTACAGGCGTGAGCCACTGCGCCTGGCCCCAAACATCCCTTTCATACTCCCCTCGGGGGCTCTCAGGAGTCCCAGAGTAGAGCGACGCAGACCAGCTCAGCTCAGGGCTGATTTTGGTTTTCTTTGAATCAAATACAGTGCAAGACACCGAAGGGCAACTAGCAATTTATTCCGGAGAGGGAGAGGTCTCATTCTCCCACGTCTTGCATCAGGCTGAAGTTGCCCTTTTCTTCTTTCTGTTGTTTTTCATTTTATTTCCTTCTTTATTTTTTAACTGCTTTGAGTTACATTTAAGCAAGACGGCCAAGAAGCTCCAGGCCATCTAGAAATAAACACAGTTTATTCTTATTGTAACACAGTTAATGCACAATTTGATGAGATGCCATTGGCGTGAAGAATTCAGGGAAGTGGTAGCAAGAGGGCAGAGGTATGGTGGGCACTTGAAGGCTGAGAGCTTTGGCAGCCTGGCTTTTGGGGGAGAGGTTGATAAGGACTGCCAGGCTGAGGAGCAAGACAGGGCAAGCAGGCAGTCCTGGCTGGGCCACAGCAGGAAGCTATCATGGGCCAATCCGGAGTTATGCGTGTTCTTTTTCCTGGCAACCCAGCAGCAGCCCAGTCAAGACAGCTCACCTTCAGAGGAGAGAAAAACCAAGCATTTATTAAGCATCTACCATTAGTTTATTCAATCCTCGCAACAATCTTAGAAGCCCATATTTCCCATTTGACAGATGGGGAAAATGGGGCTCAGGGAGCTTGAGGATCACGGAGTGAGACAGGCTTTACTCTCATTCCTGACAGATCCCAGAGCTATTAATAACATTGGTGTAAAGTCACCTGTGGTTCTCAAAGCCTGGTTCTCAGACCAGCAGCATTAGCCTCACCTGGGATCTTGTTAAAAATGCACATTCTTGGGTTCCATCCTTCTCCCCCAGCTGGAAGAGAAACTCTGGGGCAGGGGCCCAGTGATCCTCCTGTTAACAAGCCCTCTGTGTAATGCTCATGTAGATTGTTCAAGAGCATTCAGCAGACTAGGAAGTATGGCCTAAAACAGTGATTCCCGAAGTGTGAGCCCCAAGTCAGCAGCAGCAGCATCACCTGGAAACTGGTGAGAAAGTCAAGCTCCCAGCTTGCTCCTGGCCTACTGAATCCAAGAGTCAGGGGTGGGGCCCAGAGGCAGGTGTTGTCACAAGCCTTTCAGGTGACTCATATGCATGCTCAAGCTGGATAACCATGGGCCACTTTAGATCCTGCCGCCCCTTCTTCCAGAAAGGAGGGCAGTATAAGCAAAGAAAACCCAGAGTGCTTTCCTGTGGGCCATTAACAGCCACCCTCAGCCTGCCCAAGTACAAAATAATGGAGATTCTGTCACTCATTAACAAGCTCCAAGAGTTAAATAGTTGAACTTGTTATCTTTGCCTGAAGGACACCGAGAGAAGGCAAGAGAGAAAATCTAAGGATGCAAGCCCTGGGGGAGGGTCCAGAGTGCTGCAGCACCCCCAGGGAAGGGGAAACAGAGAGGCTTGGCAGGATGGTAAGACAGGGGTGTTCATGGGGGAAGACAGAAAAAAACATGTGTCGCCAATGGCTTGCTTGTTTTTTGTTTTTTGTTTTGTTTTGTTTGTTTGTTTTGTTATTTTTTTTTCTGGTATTATGTATTCCAGAAGCAACCAGGCAGGAAGATGTGTGGCCTCAGGTAAACTCACCAAATGGAAACTGATCTGTAGAAGAAATATACCATACCAAGGGGGCTTGTCTCTGTCTCTCCTGAATATGCAGGTGGTACCAGCCCCTGATGAACAACAACCATGTGCCAAGTGCCATAGAGAAAGCTTAACGTACACCATTGGGTTTAGTTCTCACTGCAGCCCCCACTTCCCATTTCGCAGAAGAGGAGACGGAGACTCAGATGACTAAGTCACACAGCTTGGAAATAAAAGCAGTGTCTTCTCTTGTCTTGCTGCCGGAAAGAGCCAGGTGGCCTCTGGTCCAACTCCGTCCATTAGAATGATTAAGGAAATGCATGGAACTGCCCAATATGGTAGCCACAGGCCACATGTGGTTACTGAACTCTTGAAATGTGGCTACTTCTTCTGAGAAGCTGGTTTTTAAGTTTTATTTCATTTTAGTTAATTTAAATGGCCACACATGGCTAGCAGCCATCATATTGGAGAGTGAAGCTCTAGACCACCAGTGAGTCCCAGTCTCTGACATCAGACTGATCCTGTCCCCTGGATGACTCAAGCTCTAAGAGAAGTGGAGACAGAATTCTCACTCAGGCCCTAATCATGGAAAGAGCAACAAACACCCTTTGGCCTGGGTCACTCCCACCCAGCATTCTCTTGCTAGTAAATGATGACATCAACAGCCGTATATGATGTGGTTTGCCTGTGGCTCTACCAAAGAAAATCTCTGCTTTCCTGGACCATCTCGTTTCTACCATGAAACTAGAGAAATTCATCTTGACACACAGGTTCCTGGGGATTCGAGTTGACAGACCTAATCGGAAAATAACCCTGGTCCTTAAATTGTGCTACATTTAAGGCAAGGTGCCAGAGCTCTCAGAACCTCTATTTTCCCATCTGTTAAATGGGAATAAAATAATCACCTATGATAGTTATTGGAATCAAGTGAGTTGATGTATGATGTAAGGCACTTTCTACATCTTCCGGCACCCTTTTCCCCTTATACCCAATTCCACTCCATGATTCCTGTCTAACCTGTAAGCTCCAGGGGGCTGTTCTAACTATTCATGGACTACAAGGCACCTCACATTTCCACCTTAAACAGTATCTCCCCAAACTCCTTCTAGAATTAGTGTTGGAATCCACGTGTAAACTGTACAGTGACCCTGCAGTGTGCACTCAGCCGCCTGGATCAGCTGGGCCTCCCTACCATGAACTTGACCACACTGGTTCGTGCATGCTGGGCCTGACCCAGGCCCACCCGAGGGCCTGAACCACCATCCACAGGGTCAACAACTCTATTTGCATGACGTTGGCCCCTGTCTAACTGTGAACTCAGCGAGGATGTCAAAAATCAAATTAATTTTGCCTTCGCCAGTATGACTGTCAATAAAAAGTTATTATTCAGTCAGTAGATGTTTTAATTACCCAAATGTCAAGCACTGTCACCCTCCATTAGCAGCTTAATGGTCCTAATAGACAATGCCCTGAAAGGAACCTCAGGAGAATCCTGAGCCCCACTGTGTCCCTAAAGAGGACCCCAGCAGAGCCACTTCACCCTAACCATTCACATTCCCTTCTTATAAGTCTCCAAAGGAGAAAAGTCTCCCTCTTTGTTCTTTATGTTTGTTGTTGTTGTTGTTGTTGTTGTATTGCTAAAAGTCTCCCTCTCTTGAAGAGCATCCTCCCTCCACCTAGCTGCAATTTCTCTTGCTTCAGTTCCATGATGGTTATTTGCAACAATGGTTTTTGTAGGCCACAAAGTAGAGGGACCCTAAGCACCACTTGGTGGGAGCAAGGGGTGTCATATGAGAGTTCCAATTCTACTACTTACTGACTATGTGCCTGGGGACAAATTATTTAGCTTCCTTGGGTTTCAGTTTCCTCACCTGCGAAATAAGGATAGTCATATGTACTTTCTGTGAGATCATGTATGTGAAGCACTGCACTCAGAGCCTGGCACACACTCAACTTTCAGCTTATGGTAGACACTAGTTTTGATGGTGGTGGTGCTATTGTTGTGGATTTAGGAAGCATCACAGAGCATGTATTAGTCTGTTATCATGCTGCTAATAAAGACATATCTGAGACTGCGTAATTTATAAAGAAAAAGAGGTTTAATGGACTCACAGTTCCACATTGCTGCGGAGGCCTCACAATTATGGCAGAAGGCTAAGGTGGAAGCAAGACAAGTTTTTTATGGTGGCAGGCAAGAGGGTGTGTTCAGGGGAACTGCCCTTTATAAAACCATCAGATCTCATGAGATTTATTCACTATCATGAGACCAGCACTGGATAACCCACCCCCATGATTCAGTTGCCTCCCACGGGGTCCCTCCCACAACACATGGGAATTTTAGGAGCTACAGTTCAAGATGAGATTTGGGAGAGGACACAGCCAAACCATATCAGAGAAGATTAAGTGGGATTTCCTCTTTCAGGTCCTCTCCTGCCCCCTCACTACCTCCTCTTCTAATCCTGTAGTGTACCAGATGAGGCTTCTTCCACTGCCTTCATTGATGGTTTCATTTATTCAAATAATATTTCAATGTAAACACCTACCACATGCCAAAAACTGCTCTCAGACGGGGGATACAAGAAGAAAATAGACACGGACATTGTCTTCACAGAGCATTAGGAGGGAGCTGATGACTTATCAAATAAGCATACATATGCGAAAAAAAAAAAGGCACTTAAAGCTGTGACAAATGCAACTAAGGAAAAGTACAGTGTACTATGAGAGAAATCACAAAGAGGGCCTGACATGTCCAGCAAGTGGGGAACCACAGGTTTTAAAACACTTTTGAGGCCAGGTGCAGTGGCTCATGCCTGTAATCCCAACACTCTGGGAGGCCAAGGTGGGTGGGTCACCTGAGGTCGGGAGTTCGAGACCAGCCTGGTGAACATGGTGAAACCCCCACCTCTACCAAAACTACAAAAAATTAGCCAGGCACAGTGGTGTATGCCTGTAGTCCCAGCTACTCAGGAGGTTGAGGCATGAGAATCGCTTGAACCTAGGAGGCGGAGGTTGCAGTGAGCCGAGATCATGCCACTGCACTCCAGCCAGGGTGACAGAGTGAGACTCCATCAAATAAATAAATAAATAAATAAATAAATAAATAAATAAATAAAACACTTTTGAGGATGAAACTATTTCTCCAAGCAGATGAATGAAGGAATGGACAGTTGGATGGATATAAATATTTCTGCACTACCTTCAGTTGCTAAACTTGCCCCTGGCTTCTGGCCCCTTCCTCCCGTTCCTGCTCCCTTCACTGGGTTTTTGCTTTCACTTTCTCTGTTCTCACCACCATCTTGACCCCAGACCAATGTTGTATCTTGAGTCACGAACTGAATGGCTCAGAAATGCTGCCTGGAATGCCATTTCTTCTCAAAAACCCTTACGTAGCCAACATTTTCCAGTCTGCCCTCCCAGCCCTGCCTCCCCCACCCTCGCCCTCACCCCAGAGTTGTCTCCACGCCTCCCCATGGGAGTTTAAAAATGGAAAGTCACATGCAAATCAAAACCTTGAGAAATCCGACACTTTGGAGAAGTAAGCACCTTCTCTGGGAAGGTGGTTTATGCCTGAGTCATTTGTCTGGCTACATTAGACTCCAAGGCCTCAGGCAGGGAACAACCACGTTATATCTCCTAGCCTGCTGAACGCAGTAGGGGCACTCAACAAATCATAAATAACGACGAGGATGAGGCAGCAAGTGGGAAGACTGAGTGAAACACTCTAAAAACCTCCCTCCTGCACTTGGAGCTGCCGCGGAGCTGGGATGTGGCCCTGTTTCCAGCCTGAGCCTCTAGGCAAGAAACTTTACCCTGTTCCTAAAATAACAGGTGGGTCTCCTTTCCAGACACACAACTTAGAAACACTGGCACCAACAACCACACAGCACAGCCAACTGAAGACAGAGCAGTGTGGGCTGCAAAGACAGAATCTCACAGGAAATCTCAGATCATGCCCTAACAAGCCCCACAGGCCTCCTGGGCTACAAGGATCCAACCAGCAGCTCCCATTGGTTTGGGAATGGCAGCAAACAGAGCAACCCCCTGCCCAGGGGCCATGCCTCTGAGACTAGAGGACAAATACATTCAGAGTTGGACAGAAGCTTGAATCTATAAGGTGCATATATCATGACCTTGAAGAGATGGGTCCATTGACATCTCAGCACCTCCTCAGCCCTGTCCTCTTAGCAGACCTCTCAGGGTCTGTTGCGATGTACACCCTATTGTACATTCTGGGGATAGAGGTACAGTAATACAGAAAGTCCCTGCTCTCAGGGAGCTTTGTCCTCATTGGGCAAGAAGCGTATACCTCACATGGCAGATCCCAACAGGTGCTGCAATAACAGTAAAGTGGGGTTAAAGAAAAGTGAGGTCAGGCTGGGCGCCGTGGCTCATGCCTATAATCCCAGCACTTTGGGAGGCCTAGGTGGGTGGATCACCTGAAGTCAGGAGTTCCAGATCAGCCTGGCCAACATGGCAAAACCCTGTCTCTACTAAAAATACAAAAATTAGCTGGGCATGGTGGTGCGCACCTGTAATCTCAGCTACTCAGGAGGCTGAGGCAGGAGAATCACTTGAACCTGTGAGGCAGAGGTTGCAGTGAGCCAAGATTGCACCACTGTACTCCAGCCTGGGCAACAGAGTGAGATTCCGTCTCAAAATAAAAAAACAAACAAAAGAAAAGTGAGGTGAGAGAAGGCCTCTGCCACCTTGTGACCTCAGAACTGCGACCTAAACTCAGCAGGGGATGAACCATAAGGAGGCCTGGGGAAGCGACACTCCAGGCAGAGGGAGACACAGGGCAAAGGTCCTAAGGGAAGACGTTCTTCTATGTCTGGGGAACAACAAAAAGGCTGATGTGGCCAGAGTGGACGAGCACGAGGGAACGTGTCAGGGGCTTAGGTCAGCAGGTGTGGGGCCTTTGGCTTTCTGTCGCATGAGATGGGGCACCCTACAGGGTCTGAAGGACTGGAGAGAGCCCCACAGTGTGTTCTCAAAGGACTGCTCTGGCTGCTGGTAGAGATGGGAGTGCAGGGGGCACAGGTGAACACAGGGAGCCCAGTTGGTGGACTGTGGGGAAGGGGGAGCCTTCACGGCTGTGGAGCAAGAGGGGATGGTGGCAGGAACTAGGTGGTACTTGTGGAGGTGCTGGGAAATGGTTAGACTCGTGACACAGCTTGAAGGCAAAACAAAGAGATGGGGATTAGATGTGAAGTAAGAAAGAGTCATCAAAGACAATCAGAGTTTTGACAAGAGCTAGGCCAGCAGCTAGCACGGAGCAGATCCTCGCACACATTAGAGTTTTTCTCCCTTCCCCAGCACACCTGCCATCAGTCACAGGTGCCGAGAAAGGGGAGGGCTATACCAGGATGCCCCCTGCTTCCAGAAGCTTAGGAGGCAGACAAGTACAGAGAGAAACTGGGGAAAATGGTGGCAGAGACTACCTCCCCGATAAATTCTGTCTCCAGGGCACTGGCAGTCACATGCTCTCAGCTCATGGCTTAAACGGAGAGCAGACTTGAGCATACAGCCAACTGATAGGGGTTGGTTAGGGGCAAGAGAATTCTAGAACAAAACCCTAAAGGGATTTAATTTTGCTTTTAATTACAAAAGCAACATGCATTTAGTGGACATGCCATTTGACTCCAAAATTCCACTTACATGAACTGACAAAAGTCTATGCAATAATTTAAGTAAAGGACAGTCACCAATATATTATGAATAAAAAATGGGAAACAATTTAAAATTCAAAGAAGTTTGCATTAAATCCCTAACTTGAAGACGGCGAAAGACAAGCACAAAGAAAATAAAACTAAAAAGTACCCATCATCTCCAAACCTAGAAATGACCCCAATTAAATGGCTGGCATATATCTTTCCAACTCTTTTTTTCTATGCACCAATATGGATTTTTTGTTGTCAATATAAAATTAGGATTATATTAAATACAATCTTACTTTTTCTATGTAACAAATACCATAAATATTTTTCATGCCTTTAAATATTGCTCCATGACACATTTTAACGGTTTCATGGTGTTTCATTATTTGAATGAACCATGATTTATATAACAGATTCTGTATTGTTGGACATCTCAATCATTTCCAATTTTCCATCATTACAAATAGCACTTCAATACACAACCTTGTACATGAACTTTTGTGGACATCTCTGATTATTTCCTTAAGGTAAGGAAAACGCCAAAACATGGAATTACTCAGACAAAGAGAATATCTCTTTTTAAGGTGTTTGAAAAATACTGTTAAACAAGCCCTCTGGAAAAGTTGTACCAATTTAATTCCCTATAGCAGGGGAACGAGAGCCCCCGTTTCTCTATATCTAAACCATCATGTATTATTTTTGCCAATTTAATGGGGCAAAACAGAATCTTGTAACTGATTTAATTAATGTTTCTTTGATTCCTACTTAAGCTGAACAAATTTCCATATGTTTATTAGCCATTTTACTTTCTAATTCTGGGAATTGCCTGTTCCTGCTTTTTGTTTATCTTCTTCATGCTGATTTTTCAGAGCCCAAAGGCAATTGGCAATTTACAAGGAAAAGTTACTCCAAAAGCCACCCTGGGCCTGAGGACCAAACATCACTTACAGGAAGTCCCAGTAGGTTTGGCTAAACCCCACAGTGACATGGCTCTTCCAATCTCATGGCCAAAGAGCCCCAGATTGGTGAAGGCAGGAGCTAAGACCCAGAGTCCAAACAACTGAGGCTGCTGAGTCTCTGGCCTGGTTTCATCAGAGGTGGACAGCAGCAGGTGGGGGAAGCAAACATGGTGCCAATGACTTTCATATGGAAGCAGTTTGGGATCTCCATTGGGAAGGAAGGGAAGTGGGCAAACAGGTGCAACTGGCAGTGTTGGTCCAATCAGTCAAGTCCAAAAAATTGACTTATGCCTCGATAATGAAAGTGCCAGTACATGGCAACTTAAGTCTCTGAGAGTCACCATGCTCAGTTCCCCTGTCCTTGCACTAAGCGGAGAGAGGCTGGGATAGATTAGCTGGGAGGGAAATTCTTAAACAAAGCTGTGTATAGTTCACTTCTAGCACGGATTGGTAAAGGGCAGCTGCTTGGGTTGGAAAGAAAACTGTTTTCCAAAGCTTGTTGAAATCTCCCTCCTGCATGAGTGTGCCTGACCAGGCTGAGGTTGAGGCCTCCATATATGGACCCTAGAAATGAGACAGAAAGCCTTAGGGCCTGGATCCAATGACCAGTACCTAGGCTCAGAAGGTGACAGAAGGGTGGGGTGGAGTGGGACAGGTAGGAGGTGTCCCACACCTGCTGGACAACCAGGACACCCCAAATGCTCCCCTGCCACCACTCCCATCCAGGCCTTGGAACTACACAAACTGCCGTCACACTTTGACCAGGCCACATTCCTCAATCCCACTGACTGACCATGTTTCCCAACCAGAGCCCAGACATGCTAGCCTGACAAGGTTCATTCCATCTCTTCAAGCAACCTTCCAACTGCCTATGACAGGCATGGGCCCTTTCTGGAATCCTAGTGGGCTGGTCGTGGACACTCCATCCTCTGTGTGTCTCCAACATGACCAGTTCCTCTGAATCAGAAAGCGAAGGAGGCAAGGGCTGTGTGTGCAGTGCCCCCTTCCTTCTGAGCCCCCCAAATCCTCTTCATATCAAGATGGTGCAGATAGGGGCAAAAGTGGTCTCTCCATAAGTGGGACTGAAGTACCAGAGGCAGGGCTGGCTCTCATGCCTGCTTGTTCCTCCATATTGTAACAGCCCCAACCTCCAGGGCCCTGCCAAACCCTCCCCCACCACCTTACTGTGCATTTCTTATGAGGCTGAGGTCATTCAATCAGAGCCCATTCAGGCGCCCTCAGCTCTGCTGTGGCCCTCTGTGTCACCAAAACCCTGCTTTGCTTTTTCTTTCCAAGGGCAACCCTTCTTATGCCTTGCTCCCCCTGGGCTCTGCCCTCATCCCTACAACGATCTCTAAGCTCAGACTCTAAGAGGTTCACCTCCAGCACTTTGGGAGGCCAAGGAAGGCGGATCACGAGGCGAGGAGATGGAGACCATCCTGACTAACACGGTGAAACCCCATCTCTACTAAAAATACAAAAAAAATTAGCCGGGCGTGGTGGCAGGCGCCTGTAGTCCCAGCTACTAGGGAGGCTGAGGCAGGAGAATGGCGTGAACCCGGGAGGCAGAGCTTGCAGCGAACCAAGATCGCACCACTGCACTGCAGCCTGGGCAACAGAGCGAGACTCTGTCTCAAAAAAAAAAAAAAAAGAGGTTCACCGGACCATGGTACCCCCAGACTTCAGCAGGGGGGAAGAAGAGAGAATGAATTTTTTACTTGTTAATGAACAGATCACATACATGCAATGAAGACCCTCAAGAGCACTGATCTGAAGTGTACAGCTCAGGAAGGTTTTACATGTGTGTGCACCTGTATCACCACCACCCAGATGAAAATGCAGAACGTTTCCAGTACCCCAAGGAAGTTCTCTCATGCTCTCACCCAATCATTATCGGAAACAACCGCTCTCTGACTTCCATCCACATTGATTCGTTTTGCTTATTTCTGAACTTCGTATAAATGGAATCACATTGCATGTTCTCTCTTATGTCTGGCTTCTTTCCCTCAACATAATGTCCATGAGACGCTTATTAATTTTGCTGCTGGAGCTAAGAGCCAAAGAATGTAGTGATTCCTACTCTAGAACACTGATAGGCTTGCAGACTATGTTCCAAACAGACCTACAGGTCCCACTAAGCAGGAAAGGAGAGGCAGACGGGGTCTAACTGGGGCCAGGAGATGCTTACCCCTGATTTATCTAATTCAGCTCTTTATCTGTTTTACACAGGGGCTTCCACAAAGACTTCTCTTGCCCAAAAGGCTCTCAGGCAAAACAGCAACAACACACAGAAGCTTACTCAGGGTTTCTCCAAATATACAGTGTTTCTCTGCTCCTTGGTCAAAAATTAAGAAGAAAGGATAAAAACTCCAAGGCCAACATACTTGGGAATGTCTGGAGGACTGCAGGTGGGAAAAACCAATCATCCCTTTGGTGTCCTTATTCCTACCATGAGACTAAAAGACTTTCCAGCTCCCACCTTCTCCTGATTTCAAGAATAGTATCAGAGAGATCTATGACAGAAGTTACCAACCCTCCTGCCCACCCCTGCATGGTCCTCTGTTCCTGGCCACAGGAGACAGGGCAGTGGTATTTCTTTGTTTGGGGAGGGGGAGACGGAGTGTCGCTCTTATCACCCAGACTGGAGTGCAGTGGCCCGATCTCGGCTCACTGCAACCTCTGCCTCCCAGGTTCAAGCAATTCTCCTGCTTCAGCCTCTCCTGAGTAGCTGGGATTATAGGCACCCACCACCATGCCCAGCTAATTTTTGTATTTTTAGTAGAGACGAGGTTTTACCATTTGTTCTCAAACTCCTGACCTCAAGTGATCCACCTGCCTCGGTCTCCCAAAGTGCTGGGATTATAGCCGTGAGCCACCATGCCCGACCAAGAATGGTATTTCTAATAGCGTGTCTGAACCACACCAGATATTTGTGTTGCCTGGAAGGGTTAAGGCAGGATGGGCCAAGATGGGACAGTTCATAGTCAAGAAGGAATGGGCAGCAATATCCCACATGTCATTGTGGCTTACATCAAATGCCTTCACCCCACTGGCTCAAAGTCACTGCAAGAGTTAGATGTTGGCCCATTCCCCCATTTGAAGGCACAGGGGAGATATATGAGGAACAATTCAATTAAAAGCAAAAGGTCTTTAGGCTTGAGGAATAAACGAGAAGGAACCTAAGACTTGCAGTAACTTCCTTGGCTCTAAGCCCTATTATCAGGGTGGGGAAAGTGGGGGAAGGGAGGGGTACAAGACTTCTCTGGCAACCCCACAGCCTCTGACTCTGTCCTAGACCCTGGCAGAGACACACACATTTTGACAAATACTCTTCTCCTAATTTTAAAGCCCCTGTGGATTGCAAGGAAAATTTAATCCATATGTCTCTGGTTCCTTTATACTTAACTCATCAACATGTTGTTTTGTAAGAGTCATTTCATGTCCAAGTGCTTTTCTTTTTTTTTTTTTCCTTAAGGTCTTAAAACTCTGGGTTGTTTTCTTCGAAACAGGAAATCACACTGTGCCAAGAGAAAAGGAACTTGAGCACTCAGGGGTTCAAACTGGATTCAAAGCTCCTGCTTCCCCAGAGACCCCAACCAACTAAAAGAATGTCCCATAGCCCCCTCACTCCCCTGCACCCCAATGGGAGACAGAGATGCTAAAAGCAGCCAAATCTAACCAGGAGAAGACTGGAGAAAGAAGCAGCGTTAGGCTAGTTCAGGGTAAAATTGTTCTCCTGTTCACAGCCAAGACTGAGCTCCTCAGAGCCCACTTAGGCCTGCAGGCTGCAGGAGGGAGAGGAGGCAAGCCAGGAGTTCCATTCTGCTTCATTGGAAGCAGCATCTTTAGTCAAAACAGAATGCTTCAAGCAGGTTCCTCTGGAAATGGCCCCAAGTTCCTGGTCTGAACTCAATCACGGACTCTGGCAAGGTCTCTGGAATGGCAGTGAACTTGGAAGGTCCAAGCCAGAGAGCTGGAAGAATGACCACTGCTCCAGCCTCAAGTCTCCTTTCCCCCACCCCTCTCACCCTGTGAGACTCCTCTGCAGCTGCACTGCACAAAGATGTCCCCCTGCCCTCCAACCAGTAGAGCTGAAGGTTACCAAGGGGACAGTAAATGAGTGGTCCATTTTCTTAAACCTCAGGGAAATCTTCTCATGCAGGCAACTCTACAATGGGTGCACAGCTGAGCAGGATACACTGAGAGCCAATGTAAGCTCTGGTCAGCCTGTGGACAGCCACATCCTCCCTCTGACAAGGGGCACGTAGAACCACAGCATGTACATGCGCCCGCATGGGCGTTCACACAGTCTACACGTGCTGCACAGCTGGGATAACCTATATATCAGGGACTGATTTGACTGGTCCCTCAAGAAGAGAGTTTAGGCCGGGCGCGGTGGCTCACGCCTGTAATCCCAGCACTTTGGGAGGCCGAGACGGGTGGATCACGAGGTCAGGAGATCGAGACCATCCTGGCTAACACGGTGAAACCCCGTCTCTACTAAAAAATACAAAAAACTAGCCGGGCGAGGTGGCGGGCGCCTGTAGTCCCAGCTACTCGGGAGGCTGAGGCAGGAGAATGGCGTGAACCCGGGAGGCGGAGCTTGCAGTGAGCTGAGATCCGGCCACCGCACTCCAGCCTGGGTGACAGAGCGAGACTCCGTCTCAAAAAAAAAAAAAAAAAAAAAAAAAAAAGAAGAGAGTTTAGTGTGAATTCTTAGGTTAACCAATTCCCAGGGTCAAAAGAGTAGAAAACAAGATAGCCAATGTCAAATAAAACAGAAACAGCCTTGGTGCAGCCAAGCAGCTATGGTTAATAAAATCACTGATTCACCTTTCTTCCTACATTGAGAAACAGGCTAAAGTCAATCACCACTTAGATAAGGGATGGGTTTTCAGAGGCAGGAACACCATCACCCTTAGCCAGGAAACCACATTTTAGAGTAATAGACTGGATGATTGTTCAACTCATATTCATGCCCCTCCCTGTCTCTGCCCCACTGACTCTGGGCTTGGCCCAGTGACTTGCTTTGGGCAATGAAATGCAAGGGAGGTGACAGTGACAGTTCCAAGCCAAGGTTTTAAGAGGTACAGACCGTTTCTGCTCATCAGCTTGCATGCCTACCATCTGCCATGAGAAGAATATGCTCTGCCCCTTCAGCCAGCACCCCAGAATGAGAAACATGGGGCATACCAGGACCCTGCCTAGAGCCAAACTCAGCCAAGCACAGCAGGAATCAGCCAAACCCAGCGAACCCACAGGCCTGGGCACAAGAAATAAATGCTTGTCAGAAAAGACTGAGTTGGGGGAGGGGTGGTTTGTTACCCAACAGTATGCAGCAATCGCTAACTAAGATACATTGGTTACAATTTCTAATAACCAGACTACAAAAATGCATTGAGCCGGCTCTGCCTTCCACCTAAGACCTGCCCTGGCCAGTCTTGCCCCATAAAACTGGGTTTGATGACAGTCAAATCTCCTCGCCATGTGATTGTTAGTTTATTACTTCATTCCACAAACATCTATTGAATGCTGGCCAATAGGGATACAGAGATTAATGAGGACATGGCTAGGGTCTTGAGGAGCTAATAGGATACATGAGAAGCAGACACACAAACAGAGAATGATAGTACAATGTGATACAGATGATGACAATGACAGAATGAGCCTAGGGCATCGAGGCATCACAGTCTAAGAGGCATATGTCACCAACGCACGGAGCAGAGTGCAGGAGCAGGACAGAGCCGATGAAGACTTCATGGGTAGGAGGGGTGCCCGATGCCTGGATCCTAAGACATAACCAGAACCATTCTCTAGAGAGGACTCTGCCAAGAAACCACACCTTTCTAAACTTTGAAACAGTTACCCAGTATCACAACTGCAGATATTGCACATGATTGCCTCCATTATTTGTTCAAGTGTTCAAAAATTTTTCATTGAGCACTTACTATATGCCAGATCTGCAGTGTTCAACCCAGTAGCCACTAGCTACATGCAATTACTATGTACTTGAAAAGTGGCTGGTCTAAGCTGAGATATGCTGTAATTATAAAAATATGCTGGATTTCAAGGAGCCAGTATGAGCAAAAAAAAAAAAAAAAAAAAGATTTAAAATATCTCATTAATTTGTAAAATAACATGGTCAAATAATAATATTTTAGATATACTGGGCTAAATAAAATACATAATTAAAATTAATTTCACCTGTTTCTTTTACTTTTTAAAAACATGGCTACTAGAAACATAAAAGTATGTATGGGGCTCTCTCGTATTCTGATTAGACAGCACTGTGCCAGACTCTAGACCTAAATTTGGTTGCACATTAGAATCCCCTAGGGATCTTTTAAAAATTCTAAAGCCCAGGCTGCATCCCAGACCAATAAAATCAGAATGTCTAGGGATGGGCCCCACACATCAGTGCTGTTTGGAGTCCACAGGTGGTTTCAATGGGCAGACAAGTTCAGGAACGATTATTGTAGCAAGAGGCATCCTCTCCTCGCCTGGGGCAGTTGTGTGGTGGATGACCCTAGTTTTTCTCTTCATCTGGAAGTGTGCAGCTCTCCACCCTCCATGCCCTAAGGAGGAGGCTTTTCAGTGAGCCAAGCGTAAGTGAGTAAAAGCCATGGCCTCCTTCCAGGCCTCTGCCCTTCCAGGCTCTGTGATTTGACATCAGTTACTTAACCTCTCCATACCCAAGTGGGCCCAGCTCAAAAACGGGTGCATCACTGTATTGGGTTACAGAGAGGTTTCTAGCAATGGAACACACACACACAACTTAAAATCATTTTGCTCACACAGTTTATCTAAATATTAACTAAGTGTGATGTGAGGTGAATATAACAATTAACAGTGCACAGAGAGCTCCCCAGAAGCAAAGTGGGTACCCCAGGGAGTCATGAAACGCATGTTTGTGTGAAAGTGAGAATAGTATTGCCGAGTAAATAAGGTTCCCAAGCTAAAGAGTGGAAAGTGGAGGGGCTTCATGGAGGACAGGCTCCACTAGGTCTTTCTCCTTGCCCTGTCTTCTACAAGCGGCCCTGGGGGAATGTCCAGCAGGTCTCTTGGGAGGGGCTGCTGTCTAGGTCTCATCTCCCTTGCATTTTGCCCCCACTGTGCACCTCTTGCTAGAGGAACCATCCCAGTAATAAATTTCTACTGTCACTCAACCTCATGAATTCTGGTCCTTAGCCACAGAAAGCACTGTTGCAAGTGGGGACAGGAGGAAGAGAGTGGAGGCAGGAACATCACCTGTGAGAAAGCTCAGCAGATGCTGAGACCTTCCTCTTGGGATCAATGGGATGGATGAGAGAGCTGAAGGAGGCACTGTGAACAGACGTATGGGGACTTCCCAGAAAGGGTCATATCTGCATCAGTACCAGAGCCCCAGAGATATCACCATCTTGACTGTGGTGGCGATTTCACTGGTGTATGCAACGTCACAACCTCAAATCATACTTTAAATACTTCCAGCTGACCAGCTGTGGTGTTCATGCCTGTAATCCCAGCACTTTGGGAGGCCAAGGTGGGTGGATCACCTGAGGTCAGAAGTTCGAGACGAGCCTGGCCAACATGGTGAAACTCCATCTCTACTAAAAAATGCAAAAAATTAGTTGGGCATGGTGGCACACCCTGTTAATCCCAGCTACTCAGGAAACTGAGGTGGAAGAATTGCTTGAACCTGGGAGGTGGAGGCTGCAGTGAGCCAAGATCACACCACTGCACTCCAGCCTGGGCAACAGAGCAAGACCCCATCTTAAATAAATAAATCAATAAATACTTCCAGCTGATTGTGTGTAAATCAAACCTCAATAAAGCGTTAAAAAATATGTCAGTGCCAAGCTGTGAGATCTTGAATAAGTCATGAAACTTTCTGGGCCTCAGTTTCCCCACCTGTAAAATGGTTGCAATAAAAATATCTACCCCAGGGAGTTGTTGGGAGAAAAGCCAGCAAGATACCAAGTTCAGTAGCATGGAACTATCAGCTCCTATGTTTAACACAGTAATCATAATAGTTGTCTTTGCTATGATTATTATAGCAATGTCATGAGGCAATAACTTCAGAGGCATGAGATGCTTTTGCTCATCCTCCTGCCCCTGCGCTCTGCTATGAGGAAAACATGCTCTTGTCCCTTCCACCTGGACACCAGAATGAGCAACAAGGAGCATGGGAATGGTAATAATACAGTATTCATAGTAATGATGTACAGTAATAATAATAGTAATTGTAATAACATGTTGTAACAGTAATGTAATAAATATAATGTTAGTATATATAATACTATGCATATACCAGCATATATATTACCATTATAATATAATACATAGTAATAAAAGTAATATGGTAATAATAATAGTAACAATTATTTTTAAAGCTGCAAGAGTGCAGAAGCTTCAGACCAAATGTGGACTGTGAAGTGAATCAGCAGCCAATATGAGCTAGTATTTATAATTCAAGGGACTAGTGGGCATGGTTCCTATCTTGGAAGGTTCTAAAGCTGGGAATGGTTAAGAATGAAGGTATTACACAGGGCTCATTCCTGGCTTCCCCATTCTCTAGCTGTGTGACCCTGGGTAGGTTGCTTAACCTCTCTGACCTTCAGTGTCCCCAGGTATAAAATGGAACTAAAAATATTACTGCCTCTTAGGTTCCTCTGAGGGTCCAGTGGAAATATCCACAATCTGTACTGAATATAGTTCCTGACACAGAGCTGATTAAAGAAAGCTGACTAGTTTCAACTCCTCAGCCATCATCATCATCTTCATCAAGGCCACCAAAGCTGAGGCTACCTGGCCTTTGGCTGAGTGTGAGTTGAGTGACATCTAAGCTGTCCTTAGTATGGTATGACAAGGGCAGCGGGGGAGAAGATAGATCTCAAAATCTCAAAACTGACATGCCTGCGTTCAAATCCTGCCCTACCACTTCCTGGCTTTGTGCCTGGAGGCCAGTTACTCACCCTTCTTAAGCCTCAGCTCGGTTATCTGCAAAGTAATTTAATAACCAAGAGGCCTAAAAATGCATCTTACTTAACCCAACCATTCCATTTCTAGAAATCTTACCCAGGGAAATAATCAGAGATGTACATGGAGATTTATGCACAATGACATCTATCAGCACATTTAAAAAATAGTGAATAACTGGGAATAAGTAAAACATCTAACATGGGAGATTAATTACATTATAGTATGTCCAAGTGATGTAATACTGCACAACTATTAAAAAGCATGTTGTCAAAGACTATTTGAAGACATGGGGAAAATGTCTATGACATATTAATAAGTAGCAAAAGTGGTTTACAAAACTAGCTGAGTCCAATTAGCCTTAGGCCACCTTGGATGGATTCCAGAAAGATGCTCCCCTTGGATGGACACGGCCTCCTGACCCTCCTTCCAGCCTCGACTCTCCACCCTTGAGCAGGGCACAACCTGTGCTACTGGACCCAGCAGTCCTTCCTGCTTCCACCCTGGCCCCCTGTGGCTCATTTCCCATGAAGCAGCCAGAGTGGCCCCTTCTAAAATACAGGTCTGCTCATGCCCTCCCCTGCCTTACACCCTGCACAGTCTCCCCACCTGCTCAAATGGCTGCCAGGGTCTTTGCCATATCCTAGAAGGCCCTATGTGGCCTGACCCTGCATAAACTCACTGGCTTAATCTGCTATTACCCCTGAACCACCAGTCCAGCCACACTGTCCTCCAGGCTGTTCTTCAAACATGCCAGCACAGTTCCATCTCAGGGCCTTTGCACTAGCAGCTCCTTCTGACAGGAACTCTCTACCCCGAGATGTCTGTGAGGCCCTCCCCTCTCTGCTCAGCTTGCCCTCATTCAAGAAGGTTTCCCATCCCAAAGACCTCCCAGCCCTCTCCACCAGCCCATGCCCTCTTATCTTCAGTCTTCTCCATCTTAGCATTTATCACTACCTGCAATGTTATAGGTTCATTTATTTGTTTATTGTTTGTCTCTCCTGCTCCCCACCCCACTCCCCACCAGAACGTAAGCTTCACAAAAGCAGAGACTGTTTTATTTATTGCCAAATCCCAGTATGTAAGCCAGTACTTGATGCCCAGTGCACGCTCAAAAATGCTGGAGAAAGGAAGGAAGGAGAAAGGAAGGGAGGAAGGACAGTGTGCCCTAGGCAACGTAGATAAGCATTCTCCTATAAATATCTACATAAAGGAGAAAGAGTGAGATCTCAGAATCTCCCTATGGGATAATCATTTGGCAACCCTGGTAGGAAATCCTTAATGCAAATTCAGCCAGAGTCATTCCTCCTCCAGAAATGACCGTGACAGCTGCTGTCTCTCCAGCCACTCCCTGGGGTGTCATGTCAAACAGACAAACAAGTTCACAATGCCAACCTGCCAATAACTTCTAAGACACAACTTTGCATTTCATCTTCACCTCCTCCTCCTCCTCCTCCCTCAATCCTCCTTACCCCACAACCCCTGACCCACTCTTAATCTCACCGTATCCTTCTGCCCAGGGACCAAACCCTGGCTGCTCCTTCCTATTTCCCCCGCCCAGGCAGCAAGCCTCTGGCCTCCAGCCCTAAATTGTGGGGAGAAAAAAAAAAAAAAGCATAGTTTCCAGGACAACTTGGATGTAGCCCTCTTGCCTGCGCCTCTGGGAACCTGGTGCACGGCCATGTGTGCTCAAGCCATCTGACCAAGACTCTCACCTTCAGAAAAAAAAAAGAAAAAAAAACAGCCAATACCCATCTTAGGAGAGTTGCTGATTTCTAAATCTAATTCCTGCAACTCCTGTGTGATCCCTGGGCCCCAGAGGAAAGTCAGGGGCTAGGGGAGTGGAGCGGCTGACCTCTCCTTAGATGTCTGCCCTCTGATAGAGGAGCCATGCTAAATTGGGAACCAGTTTTACTACCTGCAGCTTATCTTTCCTGATGAAAGGAGAAAAAAGGTTAGACCTTTTGTTAAAGGATGCCAAAAGAAACTTGGAAAAGACCAGCATAAATGCTGGGAATTAGGGCAGATTCTCTTAAAGTTTGGGAAGGAATTAGCAGGAATGGCAAATGTATGTCATGTCAAAGGTCAACCCTGATCAATTAGTAGTGGTAATACTGTTTCCCATATCCAAAAACATAAAAATAAAATGACATTTCAAAAATACAAAACTCACACTACTTTTACCTTCACTTATCATTTCCTCTGGTCTCCTCTTACCCATTGATCAATTGGTAGTGGACAACCAAACCACTGCGTTGAGAAGCATTCTGTGCCTGATTTCAAGCCTAACGGTGATAAATTAGTGATGTCTGCTGTATGCACAAGGGTAGGGAGATCACACACATGAATTAGTGATATCTGCCATCGGCACAAGGGTAGGGAGATCACTCACATCAATTAGTGATGTCTGTCATGGATACCAGAGTAGGGAGATCACACACATCAGTTAGTGATGTCTGCCATGGGCCCAAGGGTGGGAGATGACACACATCTGACCCATATTTGTCAACCCGAGGGAAGGGGTAACAGTTCCTTGATCATGGCTCTCAGACATTTTTTATCTCATGACTCACTTGCCAGCCAAGTGTCCCCAAGATTATGAGCAATTCCTGTGTGCTATCAAAAACTCCACCCCTTTCTGTCCCACTCAAGAAAACATATCAGAATGCAAGTTAGCAAAAGCACCATGAATCTGCCCCAATCTTCTTTGCAGAAGAAGTAAATCTTCTGCAAAAGGCAGCATTTTAATATTGGTAACAAATTACTTGCAACCCATCTCACAGTAGATAATACATCACAACAAGGCAAATGAGAACCATGGCTCTGAAGCCCACTTCTGCCTTATATAGGTGCAGCAGCACCAAAGCACAGGCTCTTGAGCAGCTTGTTTCTACTTTGCCTGCAGCTTAGTCACAGCCTCAAGCTTCTCAACAACCTGGCAACTCCCCCAGCAATCAGAGCTGGCACATCAGATGAAATGTGACGGCTATCTCGGCCACTCAATGTTATCCTTTGAGGGCTGGGCCAGGTCTCTAGTCACTGAAGCTCTTTAACTTATATTACCATCAAGACTCTGACTGCATGGCCACAAAGTTCAGGCCCTATATCAAACGTGCTGCCTTTGATCTTTAATCCCAAAACACACAAGCAACCGCTGCACCTTTGGCAGGTGAGAGCCCATACGTAGGACCAGAGCTTGGTTAAATCTCTGGTAGGTTGCATTCCCACCCTCTGGCATCTACAGGTACCCATGGTGTTGACTGTCTCAGAAAAACGAGGCCACAAGCCAGACTGGCCAGAGGTTTGTCCCAAAAGTATGAAGGTGTGTCCATTTCTTATGGCTGCTGTAACAAATTCCCACAAACTCAGTGGCTTATTCTCTCACTGTTCTGCAGGCACAAGGTTGGCAATCAGTACTGCTGGGCTGAAATCAAGGCATCAGCAGGGCTGCACTCCCTCTGGAGGCTCTGGGGAAAGTCTGCTCCTTGTCTGTTCCAGCTTCTTTCTAGCAGCTGATGGCATTCCTTGGCTTGTGGCTACAACACTCCAATCTTCAAGGCCAGCACCTTCAAATCTCTGCATCTCTCTTTCACTGCCTTCTCTGTGCATGTTCAAATCACCCTCTGCCTCTCCCTTACGAAGATGCACATTCTTGCCTTTAGGACCTACCTGGATAATCCAGGATAATCTCCCCAATTCAAGATCCATAACTTAATCACATCCACAAAGACCTTTCCCTGTACAAAGTAACATGTCTATGTTCAGAGATTAGGACCTGAATATTTTTTTTCTTTTTTGGCTTTGGGTTTTCTTTTTGTGTGAAGGAGACAACCTTATTCTGCCTACCACAGAAGGTAAAACCAAGTGTCGTTTTTACCTCAATGTAAACATGAATTTTTTCCCCTTAATAAGGAATCTCAAACATATGGAGAAGCGTTTTCTGGCAAAGAAGAAATTCAATTTGGATCACAAAGTTAAACATCTATTCTTCCTCTGGAAAATGCCAATTCTGTCTGCAGGGAGTGGGGGAAAAAAAGGGACAGGGGGGAGAAGAAAGGAAGGGACTATATTCTCCTATAACCACCAGTTCAATCTTAGGGTAGCATGATTAGAAAGCAGGAAGGGGAGGATTTGAAAGGAACATTTACAGTAGACCTGCTATGTGCCAGGCAGCCTGCTAAGTACTTTCCTTGCTCACTTACTCTTCTTCTCATGCTTATGGATGGGTGTCAGTTCCTCTCCTTAACAGATGAGGAAACCCATCCTAGATCACACAGGTCATAAATGGCAGTCAGGATTTAAATAGACAGACTCTGTCTTCATCTCAAAGTCACATTGTTTCTGCCATGGCATACCTGTCTCCAATGATGCACCTGATCATTGTTATGAAGAACATGTGTTCTGATCCCTGAATCAGCAGTGCAGACCCAACAGCATGGGCATAATCTGCCGGGGGCACTATGGACCAGAAGACAGTGTTCTTGCTCTGGACTCAGTAAGGATTCCTTTAACACTCTCTGTGGGCCTCAAGTGGGGGGTTGCTATAAAGTTAATATTAATCATATTAGCTTTCTACTTATCTTGTGCATGTTGTTATCAATTATCGACTATTTTAACAGCACAAGGTGGTATTGCCTTTCCCAATCCTATGGGAAACTGAGGCTTGGGGAGGGCAAACAGCCTCAGCAAGGTCACCTGTGTGGTGGTGCCAGGATTAGCTCTAAACCTTCCTTAATTCCAAATCCCATGATACCAACAGGGGATGCACTCTCACTCCTCCCCAAGCACACTATGTGGCTCCTTGGCAAGTCTTTAAAAAGCCAGTGGAAGGGGCTCTTCTTGCTGTAGCCTTTGGAAGAAGTGGACTGCAGGAGGGGGCTTAAGAATAAAAAGAAATCTGCCAGCAGCGTCCCCAAAGCAGACCCCTCCCACCCTCCAGAGAGAGCTGAGAAGGAAGAATGAGATCATACTCATGAAATACTTGGCCTTCTTGGGAAGAAGGACGACGTGTAGAATGTGAGCCTGGGCTTTCCCAGGGCTGGGTCATGCACAGATTTTCAAGCCAGGGCCTGGGGACCATCTGGTGTCCACAACCCTAGCTGACTTGAGCAAGGCCCCAGTGCCCTGCAGACGTGAATGTACCTATGTACCTCCTTAAACACTTGATTTACTCCCAGGGAATGACTTAGACAGTGGGAAGAAGATGGCTCAGTGTTTCCTGTTGCTGTGAATTATTATTATTGCTTACATTAAGCTGTTTTAACTCTATCATAACAGAATGAATCTGATTGGCCAAATGTTTATCAGCGAATTATTAGTAGAAATTAAACAGCTAGCTGAGGATGGAAGTCTCACAGATCTTGTTTAGACAAGCAATGGCTTCCAATACCCATTACCTGGGAGTTGTGGTTCTCGCCAGATTGATGGCACTCTGGCGGACATCACAATACCTGTGATCGTGAGCCCAGACTCTGCTTTGGCGGCAATGACATTCAATCACTGCAAAAAGGAATAGTGAGAACAGCTTGTATTCTCTAGGTGTTGACTGCCTTCAGGTCAGTGGTCCCATCTGAGAATTTAATAGCCTTCTCAGAATATGTTCTGGTTGGAAAGCCACACAAAGAAATGGCTGCCATTTGGAGGAAATGTCTCAACAAAGGTGGCTTTAGCCCACTCTCTTCTCACCAAGAGCTATATCTGACCAAGTACATTGCAGAAAGGGCTGAGCCAAAGCTTTCTGAACTGGATGACCCAACCCTTCCTAGAGTTTCTGGGGCTGATCAGTTGTGAGTGTTCTCCATTGAACCATGGCTCACTTACAGGGTGTCAATGTTGTCATGGCACTTTTGAGAAACCTGCTGGGAGTCAGAAGGAGGAAAGCAGGGTTTGTATAACTCTCAGTTCCCTTTCAGACCTGCTTGCTATCCTCCACAATTAATTGCAGGTCAACATCAAATCTGCAAATATAAACTCCAAAAATTATAATAAATTAACCAGAGCAAGAAAACCAGTTGAATCCAAATAAATAGGTGCATAACCCTACCCAGGTTTGGAAGGTGTGAGGAGTAACTTTATGTGTAAAGATTGAGCACCAGTAATTTGAAGGATGAGGTAGGGAGTAAAGGTGAAGCTTGGATACTCCAACTGAAATGATTATAGAGCCACAAGAAGTTGCAAAAATAATACAGAAAGGTCCCACGTACCCATGCCCCAGCTTCTTCGAGTGGTAACATCTTACATAACCATAACACATTATCAAAACCAGGAAATCAGCACAATTTTATTCAGATTTCACCAGAAAGCCCAATCTCCTTCTGCAGTGGTCATTTGTCCATTTTTAGCAGCCCAGCATTCATTCCCGAATAGCGATTTGATTTCCTATCAAGGAATTATCTTTCTTCTATTGTGTGTAGTATAAATGGGAGAATAATGTTAGGTGGTGACCTCTAAAAGGAAGCCAAAGTGACTTTGCTCCTCATTTCCTTCCCCAGAACAAACAGAGGGAGGGAACACAGGGCATCCTAATCATGCTGTTCTCCAAGGTGCTAACTGTCCTGCCAGTTTATTCCAGCATGGGATAAATCTTACTCTCTCCCGTCCCCAATCCTGACCAGCCCTCTCCTCCTGGCCTTAATATATCCGGAGAGCCCCCAGCATCCCTCCATCATTTACATTTTGCCTGGTTAGCCAGAATCAGTTTCTGTGGCTTAAATATAAGAATATAGACGGAATCACCCACGATGACTATCAACCAAGGATGATCTGTTTGGGACAAAGCCCCACTGGAGAAGACCCTACTTCACCATGACACAGACCCAGAGGCAGGTGCTGCTGAGGCCCCACTCATATCCCTGGCCCACCTGAGTCCCCTGGCAAAGACAGCAGACAGTTCAGCCCCCCAACTACACCCACCTCAAGAGCCTGCATCCTTCTTCTTTGCCTAAGGACTTTCTCCAGCACAATAAGAGCAAGCTTGGCCCTAAGCAGGTACAACCCAGAAGTGTGGGGGAATTAATACCACTGGAACAACCCATAACTAATTAATGGAGGACAGGAATCACTAAATACATGTTCCAGTCCCTGCATCCACAGTGGACAACAACTTTGAGGCAGGTGCCACCCAGTTTCTCAGATGGTTCCCAGCAGGACTAAGCTCCAGTTGCCCACTGCAGTAATCTGCTTACTGTCATACCCTTCCTTGCCTTTATCATCTCCCCTTCATATTTCCCACTTGCTCTCTAATGCATCCTGGAACCACCTCCCAAATAAATTACCTGCACATCAAGTCCTTGTCTCAGAGTTGACTTTTGGAGAACCAAAACTAAGACTGAAAAACAAAGAAGGACTCAACAGCCTTTCTAAAGGAAAGAAGAGAGTCTGGTAGTGCTTTAGGCTTATGATTCAAAGCTGTGCTATCCAATACAGTGGCCACTAACCACATGTGGCCACTGAGCACCTGTGACTTGGCTAGTGACACAGGCTGACATGATAATATCTCTGATATATTGAGCTAAATAAAATATAGTATTAAAATCAATTTCACCTGTTTCTTTTTATTGTTATTAACATGTCTACTAGAAAATTTAACATTATATACTTCGCTGGAATATATTTCTATTGAACAGTGCTGGTTAGAGAAGTGTGTCAGAGAACAGTTGGAATATTATTGCTACTATCATTGATGCTGTTAGCATGAAAAATGTAACAGAGGACTATGAAGAGTGTGATTATGTATATGTCTACCTGAGTAACTCCTAGAGTGACAGGAATGCACTGATAAGAACTATTTTTACCCAGTACAAGAAGAGGAATGGGAAGAGATACTCTCATATGCTGATAGAGGCTTTGTTGATTGGTCATATTCTTCTCTAACACACTAGCAACATGTTTATCCTCACTCTTAATATAGTAATTCCACCACCAGGAATCTAAGGTATGGGATAATCCTAACTAAGGAAAACATATATACAAAGATGTTCACCTCATTGTTACTGATAACAGTATTTGTAACTTAAGTGACCAATACAAGGGGAATGATTAAATTTAAAAAGACAAATTTACTTGGATTGAAAAGCATGCAATCTTTAAAAACGATGGTTATAATGATCACATAATAATATGGAGACTATTTATGATACACTATGTGAAAGTAAAGACACAAAATTGCATCCACAGCATGATAAATATGTAACAAGGACTAGAAAGAAAGGTGCCAAGATGTAAACAGTGTTTATTTTAGGGTGCTAGCACAAGGGTGATGTACTGTTTTTCTCTATTTCCCAAGTTAGTTTCATGGACATTTGCTACTTCGATAAGAGAACCAAGAAAACGACAATCTTCTTTAAAAATGTGAGCTGCTAAAAGTGTGTACTTTTTGCAAAGGATGTTTTATTCTACAGTGTCCTTCCATTTTGCCAAATTTATGTTACAAAAATCTATCTTTTCCTCTGACAAAAAGAAACAAAGGTAAATCTAGTTCAAGCTGTTACTAAAAGGATAAGGCCAATAGGAGAAGCATAGTTTATAAGCGGCAAGTGGACTCTGAGCACGGAAGAGCAACTGGGGTTTATAAAGAGCAAATCACACCCGACCATAGAAGTGATATCTTTTCTTAATTGGCAAAAACGAGCGAGTGGCCAAGGAGACGGGAGGCAAAATGAGAGAGTGGGATTTCAGAGAATCTGTTGACGTAGTATCTACCAAAATCTCCGTTGAAAAATTAATCCAAATTGGCTGGACTACGCATGCCATCAGCTCCCAACATTAACAAGGATCATAAGCTTTATTTACAGGGGCTTATCTTTCAAGCCACTCGTGGAGCTTCAGCAAGCCTCGTGCATGAGACATTAAGGCACTTGGACAAGGATAACAGAAACCTGGGTGGGATAGGAAATACTCACCAGGAGACGGTAAAAACAGAACTTATGATAAAATGCAGTTTCTTTTCTTGAGCAGTGGGCCCCAGATAGCGGGCCGACTATGGCGAGGTTGGAGTGAGGCCTAGAGAATATATTAACATCTTTATTAACATCTTTATTAATTAAGATGTAAACAGAACATTAATTCACAAGGAATAAATCTGCAGGGGCCAGAAGACTAGAGGAATAACAGAAATGGATGGGGAGGAGCAAAACCAAGAGGAAAGGAGCATGGGAGAGATGGAGTGTAAAAGACAAGACTTCATCTTGGGCACAAAATCAAGGGAGCTGCTAAGAAACTCAGTAATCAAGAGAAATAATACTGTAATGTGATATGCTATAAAAACAAAATTAATGCAAAACATCTGTAGATTTTAAAAAGTCTTGATTACTGGGGTTTTTTATTTGTGGCACCCTCTTCAATTTTTTTGCCCAAAGTGAAGGGCTCATATACCTCACCTTAATCTTGCAAAGATGGCAGGGGTGATGAACGACAAGATGTAACAGCCAAGGCCACCTGGAGAGCACAGGGCTGAAAGAGCATTGTAGTGGGTGGTGTAAGCCTTGGTTTTTCCAGACTAGAGGCTGAAGATCACCCAAGAGGCCATGAGAGGCTCTGGGGAGGTGACCAGTACAGTGCATTGGGCAACTTATTAGTAGAAAGATGGCAGCAACTTGGAAGGAATTCATAGGACCAGGGAAAGCAGTCAACATGTGAAGCACGACTGACTTTGGAAGGCAAAAGGAAAACATGGTCCAGCTGATGAAAAGAAAAAAGACAATTTGGAGAAGGAACATGGAAGAGAGAAGGTGCTTTGGCTACAGTACCTGCTAAAAGCTAAAAAAGTCTCTCATCAAGAGAGGCGGACAAGGGGAAATGACTGCAAAGATGTGTATTATGAATAGGAACATGGATTCAAATTTTAGATCCTTCATTTTACTGACTGATCTCATCCCTTAGTTGCCCAGATATTCCCTGAAACTCTTCATGATTCATGAAACAAACAGGCTAGAATTTAAGTTCATAAAAGTGCAAAATACCACAGCAACAGGAATATGGCATTGAGAGGCAAGAGCCTGGGTGCTAGCCTGGCTCTGCCCCAATCAACACTGTCCTCAGAGAAGTCGCTTGATCTCTCTGAGTCTCCAAGTCTGCATAAAGCGGGGGTCAGAGAAACTTAAAAGCAACTGTATCTTATTCTATGACCACGTTGACCTAATAGTTACTAAGTGCTCATATGAACAAGGAACAAACATTAAAACTGGAAATTGAATGCTATAGTGGGGTGGTTCACATAGTTAGAGACAACCAACAGCATGAACTAGCCCCACACACATCTACTGAAAAGGCTTCAGGATTTGGGGAGGGGGACATGGAGTTGGCAAGGATGCTTTGCACCTTCTCTGGCTTTCTGAGGACTCTGTGATTAAAAGTTAATTCCAAGGGCAGCAATGGACAGAAAAAGCTTGAACTATGAACTGTTGAAGCTTGTTTAATTAAACTTTAATTATTCTTCCAGTGATGAGGATGAAGGGATCCACATCAAATTCCTTGAAGCTTACTCCTCACTCCTGCATTTCCTAAAACCCCCATGTGCTGGCCCCAGTGCTGGCCACCTTTCAGACATAAGCTCTCCCTGGATTCTATGTGAAAGGGAGAGACATGGCAAAGAAGCAAAATGAGAATCAAGCTCTGCTCCAAAGAACAATGCAAGAGGTTTCGGTGCTGCTGCAAGTGTGCTATAACCAAAAAGCCAAAGGGACTGACCCTCCCAACACCCCCTGTTCTCCACAGGGCTTCAATCTGGAGAGATATATGCAGAAAATAGTGGTCGGGGGAAACCAAGTATTACACAGTTAACAACTGAGCCAGCAGCCAGCAACTCCCAGTAGTGAGCTCTGGTAAACCTCAGACAGTCGAAACAGAGTTTACTATTCCATCTTCTGTGAATTCAAGTGAGCCTCAGCTACTTTACCCGCCTGATAGCAGACAGCAGTGTGGGGAACAGAAAGAGACATGCAGCCAGGATGTCATAGAAGAAGGGCATAAGAAAGAGTACACTGCATGGGTACTGACCTTTCAGGCAAAGGAAACATGCCCACTTGAAAACATGACCCTCTGAGTGAATGCCTGGGGCTCTGTCCCATCAAATTATAAACTCCTCCTACCTTAAAAATAGGCTGAAATGAGGAAGAGGAAATGGGGTATCCCCAACCACCAGAACCACAAGGACCTGCCCCGAACCACAGTGACCTCTGCCCCTGCTTCAGGCCAGCATCTCCCCTGGTCTTATGCAACAGAATTATAGATGGTACAGGAAGAAGATGCTGACAGAATAAGCAAGAGGTGATTCTTGATGATGTCCCCAGCATAAGAGGCATTCTAGAAGGTACTTCTAATTCTTCATGAATTGCTAGATTTGAATTAAGCATATTTTTGGTATATTTAGTTAAACAAAAAAAAAACACACAATCTTTCTATACATAGGCCATCTGGAAAGGACAAAAGAAAAAGAAACTTGTGGGAATGGTTAATGGGTGCAAAAACACAGAAGGAATAAGATCTAGTGTTCAGTAGACACAATAGGATGTCTATAGTTAACAATAATTCATTACATGTTTCAAAATCACTGAAAGAGTTGAACTGGAATGTTCCTGACACAAAGAAATGATAAATGGTTGAGTCGATGTCTATCCCAATTACACTGATTTGATTATTACGTATTATCTGCTTGTATCAAAATTTCAAATGTACCCCATAAGTATGTACAACTATTATATATCCATGATAATTTTTAAAAAGACACAGGGAAGGAAGAATTGGCGTAAAGATTCTCAAAAGAATGTGCCATCCCCCCAAAATCTCCCCAAGAAGATTCTATGACAGCTGAATTTCAATTAGCACTCTCTAATCAACTAAGAAATGCTCCAACTCTACCAAGAGGATTACCTTCCAGAATCCCACCACCCTTCAAGGCCTATCTCTATTAGCTCAAAAGGCCTGTTGCACAAAGATGTAACCACCTCCAGTCACAGTTGATGAAGGGCGTTTTGATGATCTCTGCTATACGACTCACAGCCTTTGGTGGTAATACGAAAACCAGCCTAATAGAAAGTACCTACTCGGCACAGAATAAGAACTACATGGATGTCAATACATTAATCCTCACAACAACCTGTGTTACAGATATTATAACTCCATTTTATACATGAGGAACATAGGCTCAAGGAGGTTAGGCAAGGATGGTTAGTTTTATGTGTCAACTTGGCTAGATGGTAGGACTTATTTCCTAAACAGTAATCTAGGTGTCATTGTGAAGGTATTTTATACATGTGATTAACACCCACAATCAGTTGGTTTTAAGTAAAGATTACCTTGATAATATTAATGGGCCTAATTCAATCACTTGAAGGTCTTAAGAGCAAAAACTCAGGTGTCCTAGAGAAGAAATCCTGCCTCAAGACCACAGTATCAACTCCTGCCTGAGTTCCCAGAATGCCAACCTGTCCTACAGATTTCAAACTTGCCAGCCTTCACTATTGCTCGAGTCAATTCCTTAAAATAAATCACACACACACACATACACACACACACACACACAAATGATGGATAGATATCTGATTGGTATGAGAGAGGCAGAGCAGAACATGATTTTTTCTGATTCAACAGAGTGGTGAAAGATGGGGCAGCTTCAGTACTGCCCATAGGTTTAACAGACAAAAAAGAGCTTAGATTGTTCAAACACAGAAACCTCTTTCCTTCTTTGGATCAAAATCCCATCTACCCATGGTAGTCGTCCACTCTCAGTCGTCTCCCCTCTGGGAGGGGATTCATAGAAGACAGTGACCCTGAAAGGGTACAAGTCCTTAGTGCCATGCTGTAAGCCATCCCCACATGAAAGTGAGGGGTTAAGGCATATGGAAACCCCTCCAATAGCCTCCCACTCCCCACAGAGTCCCCACCTGAACTAGAGACAACAAGCTCCTAACATTTTGAGAGCCAAAGTGCAAAAGGAGACTCTAGATATATCCCAGAGGTTGTGGCTGGAGCAGCACAACCAGGAATCCATTCCATGGGATGCCAATGGACAATTCTACACTAGAGACATTCTTCTGTATAACTTGTCACTGACCTAGGTTTTCTGTGCTACTGAATTTCCTCTTGAGTCTAGCATTCTTGCCATAAGGGACCTCCTCTTCCCCCAAATAGCCAGGCATCTGGAAGAAGATATCTGCTTTGACTCCAAAAGCAGAGCTGATCCTGGGTCAGAGAATACCACTTTACAGAATATTTTACTACAAATAACACTAATTTGCTGGTTTCAATATGACAAGGTGGATGAGATGTCAGGGATACATCCACCTTTGACGTTGAAAGATGACGACTTTTCACTGCATGCAGGTATGTCTAGAACTGTTGCATGAGATTCCTTCCAGTTCGGACATGGGTAGATTATAGTTTTAAAGTAAAATACATTTATCAGCCTCCTTTTGAAATCCATTCTACCGTCTCTAATGAAAATGTGCATTTCCTTAGAACAATGTTTGTCTTTCCGACTGCAACCTGAGCTCATGTCTTGAAAATGTTTGGCCACTTGTTCCATGCTGTGTGGGCTTCCTTAACAATCTTTCATGAGGATAAAGATTACAGCTGCTGGCTTCTCACTTTGTCATCAGCACAATGTTTTGACTTTCAGTGAGTTGCCCTTGACAGCCTCAGGATGGTGGCACTTCCCAGCTATCAGCACTGAAGTTCAGTTACTTCAAACTGTGTGTGTGTGTGTCTGCCCCTTCCTGGCTGTCCGCCCCCTCTCAGTCCTTTCTGCAGCCTGAGCCATTGCTTCTTCATGCTCTCTTGTCTCTTCCTACTGCCAATTCTGTGTGGCCGAGCTCAAGGAAACTATGACTGTGGGGGCAGTGAGGAGAAGGCATTTCTAAACATCTCATTGGCATCAGCACGGAGATGGGAAAGAGAAAAAAGGGGACAAGTTATCCACCTGCAAGGGCTAAGAGGCCAGAGCCAAGGGGTTAATTCTCTGCTGATCTGTCCTTTTATGTTTAGAAGACAGAGCACCCTTACTCTGCTACTGCGAGTTGGGCTGTCCATTTGCTTGATGGGACTCTGTTACCTGTGGCTCATCCTGGAAGCAAGCCCTGAAATTCTTTAGTCCTGGCACTCTTCATGGATTGATGTCTCAATTGACTTTAGCTAAGAGAGGCTGTGCATGGGCTCTGATTACTGAGACTTCATTCATCTTCCCAAATGACTAGAAAGTATCATCATAAATAATTCAAACTAAACTACACCTGGAGAGAGAAAGCACAACCCAGAGAGGCCATGGACCTGATTGTTAACCACGGCTCCTCCTGCCCAGCTTATTCTCAACATTGCCAATTTCAGGTACTGTCTTCAGCTCTCCTAGGTTCTGGAGAGCATTGGCCTGACTGTCTACATTTAATGTGTCAGAAATGACTCTCCAGAATTAGGGGAACATTCAAGGAAGGCCCAAGGACCTAGCCACTGCTACCTTAAAGAGTCGTGAATGGTTGGGGTTAGAAGAGACCTTATCTTTTCCTTGTGCTTCACACAGACATTACATAAAAATAACTCCATGAAGTATTATACGTTCATCAAAAGAAAGGTACCTCATGAGTGGAAATACACACACACACACACACACACACACACACACACACCCCAGAAGCACTGCCCTTCCCCCACCTCTGAGATCCCTAAAACTAAGCCAGTGGTGGCCACTTTCTGAGCATGGACCACGTGAAGTCCCTGTGCCGAGTGCTTCCCATATGTAATCCCAGTCAAATCTCTCAATACCTTCTCATGTGAGCACCATTCACGTTTACAGATGAGGACAGCGAGGTTCAGAAAGTTTAAGTGGCTCAACCAAGTCAAAAAGAATGTCTCAAGTCTAGGACTCCAATTTCAGTCTTAGCCCAGAGTGTTCACCCATAGTCACTGCTTTCTGCTGCTTCCATTGCACTCTGTGAGCATTTGTCCATGTGTATGTGTGCATATGTTCAAGGATTCTGTTGTCAAGATTACATATTTTCATTGGTCCATTCCGGCTTCCCCAGTGGTTTCTGCTCATGGCAGGGCTGTGTCCCTCAGGCCTCTGAAATGCCCCACAGTGGATGACCCATAATTGCTAATGGATGCAGCGGCTGCTACACCTGCCGGCAGGACAAGGTTGGCTTGGCTTCTGCCAAGTCCTCCCCTACCAGAGGCTCCCTGAACAAAGCCGAGCTGAAAACATGCACAGAGGGAGGTGTACTGGGCCAAGAAGCTGAGCAACCCTGGCCTGTGTCTTCCTTATGCTCATTCACATTTTATAAATGCACACTTTGCCCTTTTGCCATGCAGCCTCGGGGCAAATGGATTAGATTCTGAATTAACCAAGTGAAATTGTATAATACACAAGCAATGTGAAAAGAAGAAAGAATGTAAGAAAGGAAAATGAGCTTTGCAGAGTAATGGAAAAGCTAGAGACAGGGTTATTGAATGACACAGAAGGATGCTTAAGAAAGAGAGTTGTGTGAAAAAAATAGGTCAAACACTGTTTGAATTGCTCAGGACCATTTTCACTTGAATGTATCGTTAAAATATGTATGGGAATGAGCTGGGCATGGTGGTTCATGCCTGTAATCCCAGCACTTTGGGAGACCAAGGGGGGATGGATCACGAGCTCCGGAGTTCGAGACCAGCCTGACGAACATGGTGAAATCCTGTCTCTACTAAAAATACAATAAAAATTAGCTGGACTTGGTGGTGGGTGCCTGTAATCCCAGCTATTCAGGAGGCTGAGGCAGGAGAATTGCCTGAACCTGCAAGGTGGAGATTGCAGTGAGTTGAGATTGCCCCACTGCACTCCAGCCTGGGTGACAGAGCAAGACTCCATCTCAAAAAATTTTTAAACAGTATGGGAATATAGATACTTAGGTACAGATTTACAGTTACATAGATATATGTGCATATGTACATATATACATTTACATATATGTATTCACACATATGATGCTAACAGTGGTCATTTCTGAAAAATATAAGATTACCACTAATTTTTTATACAATATTTTCTAGATTTTTATATAATGAATATATATTCCTTTTATAAAAATAAGTCCACAGGCCAGGCGCAGTGCTCACACCTGTAATCCCAGCACTTTGGGAGGCTGAGGTGAGTCGATCATTTGAGCTCAGACGTTCAGGACCAGGCTGGGCAACATGGCAAAACCCTATCTCTACCAAAAAAAATACAAAAATTATCTGGGCATGGCAGCATGCGCCTGTAGTCCCAGCTACTCAGAAGGCTAAAGTGAGAGGATCATTTGAGGCCAGGAGTTGGAGGCTACAGAGAGCCGTGATCGTATTACTGCACTCCAGCCTGGGTGACAGAGTGAAATCATGTCTCAAAAAGAAAGTCTATAAAGTACAAAATAAAGGCATATCTCTTCCTGGGCTCCATGCAGTTTCAAGAGCTTCTGTTAGTCTGGAAGAACTGAAGAGGGCATGGTAGCACCCCCATCCACACCAGGACTCTGTCTCCAGACTTCACAGGCTCCCTGTTCTGAAAGCCCTCCCTGGCCCAATTGTGGCCCATTCCTAGTCTCTCAAGAGCAATGAGAGACAGGAGCCCAAGGCCTATCCATTTGCACACAGATATGTCTAATTGGGAAGAATGGATAAAGCCTGCCTGTGTACGAAATCCTCTGCAGGGAATGGCAACATAAAAATATAACACAAGCTCAGACCTGAACCCACCAAATAGAATGTACTATCATCACTAAGTCCCAGTAGGCAGTGGGAGAAGCCAAACTGGAATTGGTCACTACTTGGGCATCCAAGAAACCAACAAGGGGGAGAGGGGTAGAAAGCAGAGATATCCCAGCGGCAGGCAAGTAGAGGACCCCAAGGAGGAGAGCAAGTGACATCCTAGAGATATGGTGTTGGGCAAGTAGGGGCAGACCCAGAGCCAACAGTCAGGACACTGGGAGATGCTGACAGTAGCCCACAGCAAAGACCCCAGTTGCTGGACACACAGTATCAGGAAGAGCGATTCCAATCTGAAAGTAACAGCAAGACTCCAGGTTCTGAAAGATATGCCATTCTCTTAAGAAAACACTGTGCTCACTAAGGACAAAAAGTGTGCCTTGCTTGTATCTGTATCCTACAGTGCCTACCATCCATGAAACCCGCAGAATGGCAGACATCCCCAAATACACTCCTGCCGTTTGGAGAAGCCAAGTATGTGAGTTAGGAAGCAAGAGGCACTCTCACTACCTGCCCAGAGTTCATAGTCTATGCTGGGATTTTGGACACAACACAAAAGGAAGTTCATTGCCCGTTTTCCTCACTTCTGGCCCCTCAGGATTCAAACCTGGTGATCCTAAAAAGAATAGCCCATATATGCAGTGGGTGCTCCTGACAACTCCCACCTCCCACTAGTTCCCATCCTCCTCACTCCATCCTCCCTCTAATCTACCCTCTCCAACTGACAGAATCATAGAATGTTACAACTGAAAGGGACCTTGGAAGCCTTTAATTCAAATCCCTCCAATTATAGGGGATAAAAGTGAAGCTCAAAAGATATCCAAAGATAAATCAAAGTGTAGCCAGGGCTGGAACCCAGATTTCTATACCATTCCATGACACTTTCCAAAATAAAAATTGCAGGGGCCAAAAAATAGACTTGAGTCTCCCTCACTGGAAGCTAAAGCTTTGCTAAGCCAAGTGTGGCTGGCAGACCAATAGGACCAGCCTCATATAAGGAGCTTGGCAGAAATGCAGAACCTCAGGCCCTAGTCCAGACCTATCAAGTCAGAATCTGCATCAAAACAAGATCCCCAGAGCTCCACACGCACAGTAAAGTTCGAGAAGCTATGAAGGAGAGAATTCTCTCTCTAATCTACTTGCACAGTCAGACAAGAAAGAATCCCTCCCTCTCTCTGCCCATCCACCCTTCATTATTTTCCAGCCCAACAGAGTGCCTGGAAATTGATGGCAATAACAAAACAACAACAGTGCTCCCATTTCTAGTCAGTGGATGCTTCTCCCCACATCCATGGGGAGTCTTTGCAAGGCACTTAAATTTCCCCGTTAAGCAAACAGCACGACCGCGCATGGTAGAACAGGTGGCAGATCACTGGCGAGGGCCCGGTGAGCCACAAGCGGGCTGGGTCATTAAACACTGCATTGGACAGGTGCAGCAGCCAGGCCTCACGCAGAGGGTGGGGAAAATTGGGGCGTTCAGTCACCTCACCAAAGGAGCAGGCTGCAAGAGGGAGAGAATAGGAGACAGCGTCCTGACCCCAACCTTGTCAACCTTGAATTGTGGTCCTTCATCCTTAAGCCACCTAATACCTGACATTAAGCAAGGAGCTTGTCCTTCCCAAAGCTCCTAAAAGAAGCAGGGACAATAATTTTTGTATCACGAGTTCACAGTGAAAATCAAATGGGAACATGAAACTGAAGCACCAAGCACAGTGCCAGAGATGTTGTGGGAGCCCGATAAAGGAGAGCTTTTCCCGCCATGTTTTCAGCCCACATCCCTCCTATTCCTTTACATTCCAAGGTTTGTGTTCTGGCAGAAAGAGGTGGCGGGCTGGAAGGATGGGAAAGCACAGGCTCACAGCCTTAGCTTCCCACTGAAAATCACCTGAGCAGCTTTAGAAACAACCAACACCAAGAGCCTATCCACTGAGATTCTGACCCACTGGCTAGGGGAGTAGCCTAGCTGTTGAAATTTTCTAAAGACCCCTATGTGATTCTACCATACAAGGCTATGAACCACAGCCATAATGGGACCTGTGGATTCCTCACAGCTTTTCTGAATGCAGCAAAAATCATAATGATTTCTCCCACCAACACATTAATTGAGTGATTACTACACGACTGGGGTCTAAGCTAATTGCTTTATATACACAATTTCATTTAATTATCATAAAACCCAGTATGATAAGAATTATCGCTCTCATTTGTCAGCTGAGGGTGTGGAGGCCCAGAATGGTCCATAAGTCACCTGAAGCCCCACAGCTCCCAAGCAGCAGAACTGAGATTTGACCCCAGCCTGTCTAGCTCTAAATTTTAATGAGCCCCAGTAGCATGACTGGGGAAGAAATCTTAGTGTCATGGCATGGAAAAGAAGCCATAGGATTGGCCAGATACTGCACAAAGTGGTGGGTAAAGAAAGAGACGATAAGGAAGAAAGAAGATCAGATAAACATGGAGGTGGGATCTTAGGAAGACAGGTCAGCCCTAGTGTCTTCCTGTCTGCAGGCAGCATGGGGTAGGCAAAAGGAAGAAATGCAAGGCAAGGGCTGTTGGATGGAGGAGAACATTCTCCCCCAGGATATCCTTGTCTCCATCTTACAGGCAATCCACAGGTACAAAAAGGAAAGATCCCAGATCATATCTTCATCATAGTAGTAACAAAACTAGCGGTGGTCAGAGGAGGAGCTCCAGGTTCCAGCCCTTTGGGTGCAATGCCCAAGGGGCCCAGAGGACATTCATGCACCCTATGTCTTAGGTGGTCTGCTGACATGAGTGGTGCTGCAGTGAGCAAACCCAACAGTCTACTTGTAGGGGCAAAGCACCAATCAAATGCTCCTGTCAATAACTGTGCAAAGTGCTACAGAGGGAAGGTGCAAGAGGAACCTCAGTCTTAGGGAGCATGGAACATGATTGGCAGGAGTGGAAACCCTATAGCTCAGTCAGGCTGGGGACACAGCAGGGGCTAGACCATCCTGGGCCCTATTTTCATTTCAGAACCAGGAGTCTGCTACAGAACCCAATTTTCATTTAAAAGTCATGAGTCTGCTACTGTGATTGCAGAGTAGGGCACACACTGAAGGGGCCAGGTCCAGAGCTATGTGGGAGGTCTAGCTAGAAAGCTAAGGTGGGAGCCCAGAGGAAATAGAGGGGTGGCAGTGTGCAAAGAGAGAAGGGACAACTTCAGGAGATACTTAGGTCACAAAGACAGGACTGGGCTGTGCAAGAGCAGAGAGGCGTAAAGAGATAGGGACTGGGCAAGAAGACATGTCAAGAATGACTCCTATGTCTCTAGTTTACAGGAAATTCACTGAGATACAGATGATGAGCAATGGGGTGGGGGTTCACCCCTGGACATGGTTCAGGGCTCGATGTCTGAGGCATCTATCCAGGCTGCTGCTTCACACCTTCCTAAGCTGCCTCCCTGAACCTGGATAGGGTCCTTCCAAGGCAGGTGGCTAGTCATGACCTCAGGTGCAATATCGAGTTGAGGTTTCTACCAGGAGGTGCTATGTTGTTTCCCGAAGTATTAATGCTTGCATCCTTGGAGAGAGAGAAAGACAGCAGAAAGGGGTGGGAGAGTGGATTAAAGGGCCAGGACCAGGGCCAAAAAAGGCCCAGTTAACCCTCAGCCAAATGTCCACCTGAGGCTGAGTAAGCAGCTTATTAACTGATTAGAGGACAGTATGAAGCTGTTAGCTTAGGGAGTTTGACACTCACTAGTCTATGGGAAGGCAGGAGGCTCTCAGGTGATTGAGGGAACTGAAGAATAATCTGTCAAGGGCTTCCTGCAGGTCCCTGGGATGGGGACTCCCCAAGGTTCCCAGTAGCCCTAGGTCTCCTTCTATTCTGACTTTAAAATGCATGATAGTGACTAAGAGCATGCAGCTTGGAAGCCAGACAAACCTGCTGACCCTCCTTGGAACTCTAGGGGTGTCTGTGAATCTCAGTTTTCTTACGTGTAAAAAACAGAATGATAATATTGACTTCATGGGGCTGCTGTGCGGACTACTGATTGTCATAATATGGATGGTAACAATGATACAATTTACTACTATTTGGTTGAGCAGTTACTGTGTTCTGGGTTCTGGATTCCAAGTTCTAGTTTCTGTTTTTTTGTTTGTTTTTTTGTTTGTTTTTGAGACGGAGTCTCGCTCTGTCGCCCAGGCTGGAGTGCAGTGACACGATCTCAGCTCACTGCAAGCTCCGCCTCCCAGGTTCACGCCATTCTCCTGCCTCAGCCTCCTGAGTAGCTGGGACTACAGGCGCCTGCCACCATGCCCAGCTAATTTTTTGTATTTTTAGTAGAGACAGGGTTTCACCGTGTTAGCCAGGATGGTCTCGATCTCCTGATCTCATGATCCGCCCGTCTCAGCCTCCCAAAGTGCTGGGATTACAGGCGTGAGCCACCGTGCCCGGCCTCTGGTTTCTGTTTTATGTCCATTATTTCAGTTAATCCAATGAGCAGCCCAAGCCTTCAAGATTTTATGTAATAAACCAACATCTCAAGGCAAACTGCACTGTCTACAAATGTAAAACACTAGTATTTTTATAACAGTAACCTCACAGGGGACTAGCATCACCCACATTGCTACCTGACAAAGCTATAAAGCTGAACCATCAGCCCCAGAGGCTGAATACAGCCCAGAGGGTTTTTCTTTGCCCTAGAGTCGGGATGTGGTTGAGGGTCAGGAAGGCTGGGGCAGGGAGAAGACAGAAGGAAGGGAGGGACTGCCTTCTGCCTAACACTGCCACAGTCTCTCTTAGCCAGCCCCATCTGCAGACACGTAGGGCACTAACCTATCTCCACGGGCTCTAAGCAGGGTGAATGTTTAACACTGGCCATCTGGAAACTTGCATGGTCACTGGGGTAGGGATGCAAGAAAGTCTCCTGTCAGGAGTCTGGCTCTAAAGGCTCTTGGTCACAGTGATGGGAGACTCTGAGCAGCAGGGTTCAGAAAGGTTCACAGTGGCCTGAGCTATTTCTATAGCAACAGCACTCTCCTCCCCTTCAAGAAAGTGAACTGAGCCACCTCAGACTGAGCATTGTCCAATGCATCTGGAAGACCCCCACTACTCAGGACCCCAATTAGTCAAGGCATCTGGGAGGTACAGAATTACCCCAGGATCTGTACCACCACCAAGTGTGTGGCTGTGATTATTCCTCCTTAGGCTGGGGACTTAGAGGGACCTATGTGTCCAATGCCCTGGGAAGAGATTTTGAAATCATTATTTCCCAAAGAACAGAGAATAATAGACTGTGGCATTACCACTTTCCTCCCCAAGTCTGCATTCAGGCCAAGCCAGCCATTACTGATCGTGTAAGCTTGGGCTAATCACTTTGTTTTTTCAATGGCCTTGTTGGTATGGCGACTATGCAGGGCTGTACTAAGGTGTAGGTTGTGTCTGAAAACTGCCAGACATAAAATAATCACTTAATTAATTGTAGCTATTAATATTATGACCTGCTTCTTCAAATAGAAGGAGCTCTTGGTAGACTCCCCAACCCACTGATCAATTTTTTTTTTTTTTGAGACAGAGTCTCACTGCATTGCCCAGGCTGGAGTGCAGTGGCACGATCTTGGCTCACTTCAACCTCTGCCTCCCGGGTTCAAGTGATTCTCCTGCCTCAGCCTCCTGAGTAGCTGGGATTAAAGGCACACCCAGTTGAGCAGCTGGGATTAAAGGCACACACCACCACACCCAGCTAATTTTTGTATTTTTAGTAGAGATGGGGTTTCACCATGTTGGCCAGGCTGGTCTCAAACTCTTGACCTCAGGTGATCCACCCGCCTTAGCCTCCCGAACTGCTGGGATTATACGCGTGAGCCACCACACCTGGTCCAACTTTTTTTAAGGGTAACATGAAACTATGGGGTCTGAAACTATGACCTGCAGGCCAAATCTGGCTTGGCACCTGTTTTTTATAAATAAAGTTTTATTGGAACACAGCCATGCTCATTCATTTACAAATTGACTATGATTGTTTTCATGCTACAACAGCAGCCTTGAGTGATTGCAACAGAAAACATATGGCCAGCAAAGTCTAAAATATTTACTCTCTGCTCTTTTATGAAACAGTTGGCAAATTCCTGATCTACACAATTATTTCTCAAACTTTAATGGCAGTATGACCACTTAGCCTGTTTTTCAAGAATGCAAATTCCCAGGGCCTACTATTAAGGTATGAGATTCAGTAGATGTGGTTCAGGAATCTGCATTTTCATCAGCACCCCCCCGCCCTCCCACACACACACACCACCATCAATGACTATCAAGCACATGGCATGAGGCAACATTATGGGAATCCTGCTCTGTGCAGTCAGCAACCCTAAGTGACACCAGAGCCGTGGCTTTCACCACAAATGGGCAGATGGATCCTGGGTGGGTGAATGAGTCAGCCTCGGGATCCACTGAGGGAGGAACAGCTCCACTGTCCTCATAGGTCTCACATCTGCTTTGTTTTGTTTTTAAGGTTCAATACAGAAAACTCAGAAGACATCACAAAAGATGAAGTAAAAAAGCATCCCAAATCCCACCACCCAAAGATAACTACTGTTTACATTCTGACTTATAATTCTATATGATCCCAGTATTTTTCCTAGGTATGTATATAAAAATATTTTCTCTTTATTTTACAAAAACAAAAAATGGCATTAGAGAAATTGCTTGGAGTCTTTTCTCACTTGGAAATATATTGTAAACATGTTCACATGTCAATACATATTGCTAAAATATCATTCTTGGTAAGCAACTATAAAAATAGAATGCAGTAGATCTCTATGAACTGATACTAAATCATCTCAAAGACAGTTTGTTAGCAGAAATAATATGGCACAGAACAATGTGAATACTAGCTTGCATTTGTGCAAAGGCAACAGGGAAACATATCCTTTTATAAGCCTTGACTATCTCTGAAAGAATATGCAAGAACCTCTAAGTAATCGTTATCCCAGTGGCAGGAAATTAGAGAGGGACTGAAATTCACGTTTTTACTACATTATCTTTTACACTATTAGGTTTTCTTACCATTTGCATGTGTGTCCTTTCAGAAACATTAAATATCTACTTTTAAAAGTTGTCATTTTTAAGGTCTGCATTGTATAGTATCATATATATGGACCATAAAGTATTAACACTTAATTAGTCATTTATTGTTAGATCTCTAAGTAATTCTTTATTTATGTAGAAAGCTGAAACTGGATCCCTTCCTTACACCTTATACAAAAATTAATTCAATGTGGATTAGAGAGCTAAATGTTAGACCTAAAACCATAAAAACCCTAGAAGAAAACCTAGGCAATACCATTCAGGACATAGGCATGGGCAAGGACTTCATGACTAAAACACCAAAAGCAATGGCAACAAAAGCCACAATTGACAAATGGGATCTAATTAAACTAAAGAGCTCTGCACAGCAAAAGAAACTACCATCAGAGTGAACAGGCAACCTACAGAATGGGAGAAAACTTTTACAATCTACCCATCTGACAAAGGGCTAATATCCAGAATCTACAAAGAATTCAAAAAACTTATAAGAAAAAAACAACCCCATCAAAAAGTGGGCAAAGGATATGAACAGACACTTCTCAAAAGAAGACATTTATGCAGCCAACAGACACATGAAAAAATGTTCATCATCACTGGCCATCAGAGAAATGCAAATCAAAACCACAATGAGATACCATCTCATGCCAGTTAGAATGGCGATCATTAAAAAGTCAGGAAGCAACAGGTGCTGGAGAGGATGTGGAGAAATAGGAACACTTTTACACTGTTGGTGGGACTGTAAACTAGTTCAACCATTGTGGAAGACAGTGTGGCGATTCCTCAAGGATCTAGAACTAGAAATACCATTTGACTCAGCCATCCCATGACTGGGTATATACCCAAAGGATTCTAAATCATGCTGCTATAAAGACACACGCACATGTATGTTTGTTGCGGCACTATTCACAATAGCAAAGACTTGGAACCAATCCAACTATCCATCAATGATAGACTGGATTAAGATAGTGTGGCACATATATACCATGGAAAACTATGCAGCCATAAAAAGATGAGTTCATGTCCTTTGTAGGAACATGGATGAAACAGGAAACCATCATTCTCACCAAACTATCGCAAGGACAAAAAACCAAACACCGCATGTTCTCACTCATAGGTAGGAACTGAACAATGAGAACACTTGGACACAGGAAGGGGAACATCACACACTGGGGCCTGCCATGGGGTAGGGGGAGGCGGGAGGGATAGCATTAGGAGATATACCTAATGTAAATGACGAGTTAATGGGTGCAGCACACCAACATGGCACATGTATACATATGTAACAAACCTGCACATTGTGCACATGTACCCTAGAACTTAAAGCATAATAAAATAAATAAATAAGAGAAAAAATTTTCTTTTAAAAAAAAGTTTACTCTGTAAGTCACACTGGGATAGATACCCATATCCACAAATACGGATAGCCATTTGTGAGTATTACCTTAGGTTAAATTCTCAGAAGTGGAGTCAGTAGGATATGGGCTTTCATGATTTTAGGTTTTTAATAAATATTGTCAAGCCATTTTCCAGAAAGGCTACCCCATTCTACACACTGGGCAACAGCAAACATTAGTGTCCATTTTCCCAAGCTCTTGGATGGCCCCTGATTTCTGATAGCACTTCTCCTCAAAAGGCAACAAGCACCACACACAGCCCCGTTGGGCTGGCATGCCCCTTGCAAAGCAGGCATGAAGCAGGGGGCTGGTGCTGTGGGAGCTGTTTTCACACATAGTGGCTCATAACTCAAATCCTGCCTGCTTCCCCTAGAGCCCAGGCCAACAACAGGGTGCCCCTCTGCACCCCCTTCAACTGGTCCAAGGCCAAACCACTGAACTCCATTTATTTGGAAGGATTCGCTTTTGAAAGGCAGTTCCTGGAACCACCCGGACACCCTCCTTGGGGCTTCATGTCAAGGCCTGCTGGCAGATAGACAGATGCTGGCATTCTTCTGCCCCTGCCTGGGAACAGGTTTGCAGGGCTGCTCCAGCACAGAAGCCCCTTTGAATTCAAGATGCCTGTCAGGTAGAGAGGCTCGGCATTTCCAGGGCTTATCAGTCCTGGAAACTGCTCTGGTCTTCTGCCAACTATGCAACTCTTATTCCGCAGTAAATTAGAGGGCAGGGCAGGCTTCCAGTGTGAATACCAACCGCCAGAGCAGCAAGACTGGGAAGAATGGGATTCCAGCCACCACCCAGGGCATTGTCTCTGAGGCCGGCGGGCAGCCTGGGCAGCCCAACAACTTAACCCATGAGGCTTCCTCCACCGGCCGACAGACCCACTCTGAGCTACTCCGGGGCCTGCCAGCACAAGCTTTTCCGGTTTTCTATAGCCCCCAACATTTCATTCCAGATCAGGGGTGGGAGGGAGAGCAAACAGGATAAAAAAGTTTCTAGAGAAAGAGAGGAACGACTGTCCCAGAAGCTCAAGGAGCTCTGAGCTGGGAATGCTGGCTGCCCACTGCCTGGTAGCCTCTCTGAGTTTCTGTCCCCACTCCTTCAGTGGGGACATCAGTGTTGATTGACCTGACAGTTTACTGAAATCAACTGTGGCAGCAGACTTTTCCCTGATGTAGAAAGAGGTGGCAGTTTGGTTTCGAACCAAGGAAGCCACTACAGAAACAGTTTTAGGAAAGAAGAGAGGCATATTTACCCAAAGAGGACAGAACTGAAGTGCCTTACAAGTAGTGGTTATAGAGGCCAGACGTGGTGGCTCACACCTGTAATCCCAGCACTTTGGGAGGCCCAGATGGGTGGATCATCTGAGGTCAGGAGTTTGAGACCAGCCTGGCCAACATGGTGAAACCCTGTCTCTACTAAAAATACAAAAATTAAAAAAAAAAACAAAACTGGTGGTTATAGTTTATAATCTCATAGTCACAAAATCCCAGTCCATAGATCTTCGAGACAGGCTCATTTTGCAACTGGCACTCAGAAAAAAACAAAATGCAGAGAGGTGATCTAAGTTCCCAGGTCACAGGCCTGAAGTGTTTACCAATAGCTTAACCCCTTATTACTTAAAGCATGGTCCATAGAGCAGCATTGTCTGGAACCTTGAACAAATGCTGACTCTCAGTCTTCCCCAGACCTACTGAACCAGAAACCGCATTTTTAACAAGATCCCCAGAATCTTCCAATATTCACTTGCATGTTAAAGTTTGAGAAGTACTGTTCATGTTATCAGCCATTGTCTCTCTACAGGTATAGGATGGTGGTTCCTAAACCCCAGCAATCATTCAGGATCACCCAGAGAAATTGCTTGTCCCCCACATCACCCCAAGTCTGAATCAGTGGGTATGGGGTACACTCTAGGCACTTGCACATTGAACAAGCTCCCAGCATTATCAGATGAGCTGGTCTGCAGACTACAAAAATGACCTGGAGAATCAGTGAAATATGCCGACGTCTATTGGATTGAGACCATCATTCCTCAACCTTAGCTGCACATAGAAATCACGAGAGGAACTAAAAAAGAACACCCATCCCTCATTTAAGTGACCTGGAGTGTGGCCCAGGTTTAGGAAGTTATATAATCTTATCAGGTGTTTAGAATGTGCAGCTAACATTGAGAACCAACAATTTAGAGTAAACTCATTTAAAACCTAGTTTTGATACTTACCAGGTACATGACCTTGAGCAATTTAACCATTCTGAGCAGCTTTCTCATCTTTAAAGTGGGAATAATAGCCACCTATGAAGACTCTATATTTGAAGATATATTAGATGTCTGGCACACAGTAGGTACTCAATGAATGTTTGATACCTGTCACTCTCTTCCCCTACTATGATAGAAGTGAAAAACCAACTGATATTCTTGCCTTTAGCCCAAATCCCAGTTTCTCTCTAAAAGGAAGTACAGAAATACCTGTTTCGTCACCATTCAGGATAGGCAAAGGAGCTAGGATCTAAAGCCATGATGGATTTTGTATTCAGGAAGTAGAGCTGGCTTCGTGGACCTGTGACCTGGCTCCATGCTCAAAAGAACCTTAGGTTGGGATTTAATGCTGTGCTGTAGCTGTCTGGAAATTCTAATCTTTTTTGAACATTTTTCACTGGGCCACACAAATTAGGTAGCCGATCCCGTTAGGGAGGAAGCCAGAAGCACGTTCCCCTCTGGCTTGTGGTAACAGAGTTGATCCAAGAGAAAAGAATAAAGAGGCAGGCACCAGAGTAACTTGCTTGGTCCCTCTCTAAGTATGCTGGGGTAGTGAGGAAGAGCGACAGGGAGTGTTATTAACACTTCTGAGTGCAAGGGCCAGAGATAGACCAACCTCAGGCTTCTGCTTCCTTCCCTGGAAGTTCCAGGCCTGGAACAGGTGGCAGACACACCTGCTTGCTGGAAGCACAGCTGGCTGAAGGATGCTATTCCTCCACCTGCCGTGCACTCCTCTCTTCTCCCCTGCCTAGCTCATCCTCCGTGAGGAACCACGGCACAAAGGGCAGTGGGTGACAAGGAGCTGGGGCTGGGGATTTGCAGCCGTTGGCTTTGTAGCTGCTGTTTTCAGCATGTGGTTTTTCTTCCCTAGTCCAAAAACATGTTTTCCGGTTAGCAGTTGTTTTGATCTCTCTGTTTTGCTGTCTTTGGTTTCCAGGGCTGCTCTTTGGCCATCCTAAAGCCTTCTGCAGAGTTCACAGGAGAATGAGCTGCATAAACACGGGTCTTGGGTACTGCAGCCACATGACAGTTTTTCATTAGCCAAAGCCTATCATCATGCCTCTTCTGTGCAAGTGAAAGCTTCCAAGACCCAGAGGAGAATATGCAGAGAGAGACAGAATGTGCCATGAGAAGAGAGGAGGGGGTCTGTTGGAGCACTTTCTGCAGTCTGACTTTGCAGGGGGTAAAAAACATTTGGAGCAAAGAAGGATGCAAGAAAGTCAAAGCTGGCAGCCCTAGCACCTCTTGGTTTTCCATCCTGTACCGTGATACCGTAGGATAACTGGATCAGTGAGGAAGTATGTCACCATGATTTTTGATGAAAAATAAATTACTAAAGTTTGTGACTTTTTAAGAGCCAAAAATCAGTTTGAATTTACTTTTATTCTTAGCTTTTAAAATCTCATTTACTAACTCATCTTCTGTGATAGTTTTCTAAGGTGTAAAATTACTGCGAAAGCCAGCACTTTTGGGAAAGCCTGGTGACATCCACAGTAGGGTGTAAGGCATGTGACTCTCACCTGTCACATGAGTAGCAAGGGACAAAAGGTGAAGAACTTCTAAACTGGGTAAGGTATCACGGGGCTGTTAACCCTGTGGGAACCAGTTGCAACAACACAAGTTAGTAAGCACTGTGTTCTACTGCCAAAACTAAATGAATCTGAGATGCCATCACTTTGGCTATAGAGCCAAGTATAGTGCTCATCGTTGACCCTGCTGAACAGGATAGAGAGGCCTGCCAAGAAGAGCCAGCTAGCAGGTAGCCACAAAGGAAAATTATTTTGCATCAGCCTCTATTTCAAGGGAATTCCCTTTGAATCGGAGAATTGATGCAAGGGAACAGTTGGTTCCCTGGAGTCTTCAGAGAAAGGTATGAGGACAGGAGAATCGGAGCAGTTCAGCCTCCACACGACCAGTGGTGACCATGTAGGGACTTCTATGATGATTCACTGCACACCTGCAAAACTCCCAAAAAGGACAGGGCAGCAAAAGCATGCCAGAAAAACACACATGGCTTTCCAGCCTTCTCAAAGCTCCAATAACCACATTCTAGAACTCAGTCATCAAGTTGGGTGGGACTTTGTCTGCAGTCAGAGCCTCTCAATGAAGTTCAAAGCAGAGAAGGAGAAGCAGAAGACCCCTGGCTTCTATAAACTTATGTCCTGCCTGTGGATCAGCTATAAACTTAACCTCTTTAATTTAGAATTGGTCAAATACTAGGCATGTCTGAGGGAGGGAGGTGGTTGGAAGGTCTGTCAAATGTCAGAAAAGACAGGGAGGGTATGCAAACATTTGTTAGGAGAATACGAGGACCCTGGGATCACAACACAGGAAAGAAGCCAGAAACCACTCTCAATGTTATGTTAAAAGAGTCATCTTACACCAGGAGTCCCAAGTACAGGATCATGGCAAAGGCCAAAGGTACCCTCCTCCCTTGCACATGTCAATTCAGAGGAGAAAATAGAAAAAGAAGTCAAGAAGGAAGAAAACAAGGAGGAACAAAGAACGGACATATCTTGGGAAGACAGGAAACCCAATTCCTTTACCCAGTTTCATTTCTGCCTTGCACTGCTCTTGGTTTCTGACACCCTGCTAAAGGTACTCAAAAAAGTGTACTGTGCAGGGCGAAGGAAACTATTTTACTCAACAATACCAATAATGCTTTCATCCATGGTCCAAGCCCCCTTTCAGTCACCTCAGATGTCTCCTATCACACATCACGCTTCCGGTACCAATTCCCCTGCTCTGCACACGAGGCTAGAGGCACAGAGACACTCTGTCCCAGCTGAGAAAGAAATGCCAACCTAAATCTCAGGAGTCCAAGATCCCTCCCACCCCTACCTCCATCCACTTGGAAGAAACTCTGCTCAATCCAATGCCCCAAAGTTAGGAGAGAAGGCAGAAATGACTCCTTCCCAACTCTGATCATTCCCTTAACCAAGCGGTGAAACCAGAAGGATAACAAGATCGTTCAATGAGGCAGCAGCCCCTGAGATCTTTTGGCAGGAGCCAGTCCCTCCAAATCAAGACTCTGGCAGGATTCTACAATCCACTCAGAGGACAGTTACCATCTGTTTATGGAAAAAAATGTTAATAACCCCCAATCATAATCAAATAGGCAACCACTTTATTTTAAGTACCTATTAACTAACGCTAATTTACAATGGAACAGTCCTGTAAGTGCTCATCCACAGGCCCATCAGAGGCACCAGCACATATCCAGCCATTAGGAAGAAAGGTAAGTGGTTGCTGATGAGGCACTTAAAGCATTGCCGGAAGCCCAAGCAGCAGTTCTTGATGCCCTTCCTTCCCGGTCTTCCTGCTTCCGCTGCCCTGCCACGCTTGCAGTCTCTAGCATGTCTGAAAAGAAATGAAGTTCTTAGAGCCTATTCCTCCATCAGCTCCTATCTTTCCCCAAGGCCAGGAGTGCCCCAGGTTGGAAAAAGTGGATTAATAAGAGAATTTTCGAAAGCCCCATTTAAGTGGGACAGCATTCAAAGCTAATTAAACAGAGCTTGGAGGGATTGAGCTGACGTATTCATAATCCAGCTTTACTTCCCTGACCCTCCCAGGTCCTCTGCACAAACCAAGTATGTGGAATAGCAGGGCCAGGAGGTTCTCCCTAGCTGTGTGCTCTGGCACATCACTGCATCTCTCTGTGTCTCAGTGTCCTTAGCTGTACAATGGGCACATTAGCCTAATAAGCCTAAAGTCTGTTTCAACTCTGATAAACCATTATTCCATTTTCTCCATGGGAGTAAGAGGAAGCCAAGAAGTATGAAGTAACTCTCATAGTATCTCTGATCTAGAAGTATTTAAAGGTACTTATGAGGTGGTCAAGAGGAAAAGAGGCCAAATAATGTATATATATATTTTTACAGGCTTCTTTTTCTATTAAATTTTTACACTTGCTTCTTTTTCCTATTAAATAATTATGATACCTTATATGAAAACTATAGGACATGTTTTATTATTGTTCAGACACGCTAACACCTATTGCCTGGTTATTGTTCTAATGACCACATGAAATGATGATGGTGCACTGTAGATGTGGACAGTGCGGCAGCCAAGATAAAGGAGTTAGAGCATTTGTGTTGCTGTGGAAAGTGGGTGGAGCTAAAACTCAGCCGAATCAAAGCAAGTCACTTCCTTTCTGGGCCTTGGTTTCTTCACCTGGAAATATGGATACAGGAGAGCCCAGCCAGATCATTGTCATGATCTTTTAATGCCTAATTTAACAATATTTTATGAGAATGAATTTGGTCTAAATTCTGAACCATCTCATTTCCAGGCCCAGGATGCAAGGGTACACTGTAGTTAGTTGTTAAAATGCTGAAATATTTTTATATGTTTCTGTAGCTGCAGTAAATAGCCCCTGCTCTGAACCCCGCAAGTACCCACCTCCCAACCACCCTGGCCACCCCATGATCTGACAATCAAAGAGTTAACGCCTAGCACAGCAGGGACTTTCAGGGTCCTGCCCCGTCAGGAGAGCTGGCTGATAGGGCAGTGCCCAGGACATGCCAAGTACTCCACAAATCACCCCTGCCACTCTGAGGCATTAGACTTTATCAATAGCAAAAAGAAACCCCTACTGTACACTTAGCGCCATCTTAAAACCTCTGTGATTCCAAAAGAAAACGGGCTTCTGTCCTAAGGTGACCCCCTCCCCAAGCCAAAATTTTGATCAACACCATGGCAGTTGGAGGGCTCTGAGACAAAGCATGTTCAGTTTGTTTCCATGAGATCTGGTTCATATATTCATCTCCCACAAAATGGGCTCCTATTGGAATTCCTACACATACCAACAGAGAGAGATGTCCAACGTATGATAAGGAAATAAAGCAACATGCAAGTTACTCAGAGTATAAGCTTGAATATAAATTAAAATATACACAGAGTGATGCATTTTGTAAGTGTATTGATATATATGCATGTGTGTGTGTCTACATATGGATATACAGAGACATATGCATATATGTATACATACACATATAGGTAGAAGTATGAAAATGAACTGTTTACCAGCCTTAGCCACTCATCTTTCATGTAGTAGAGGTGGTTGCTAATTTGGCAGGCTGGGAGGTGTGAGTGTATCTGGGAGCCAGCCATGAGGGGAGAGACAGCCTACAGGGACACGCAGAGACAGAGGTACAGAGAAAGAGGCCTCAGCAAGTGAACTGGAGGATGCTGAACTCAGGCTAGCAGCTGCCTATGGAGACAGGGATGGGAATAGGACCAGTGGGGGTGACTAAATGGGTTTTAGTTTTAGTCATATTTTATATCTTCCATAACTGCAACAGTAGATGCAAACATAAGACAAAACAGTAAGTCATTTATTCTGGGTGGACGGAATATGGGTGCTTGTTATATTAATCTTTGTCTTTTTCTATATTTATTTCTCAGAAGGAAGTAAAGCTCCTATTAGTAGCCCCTCTCCATTGACACACTTGGCCCTCAGATGTGGATGGGGGAATTGTTTATGAGTTTTCCCTATTATTATTACTCTATTTTCCACTGCCCAGACATCTCAGATCTCCCAATTAACTCTAACTAGCCCATTGTTAACTTACAAGCTGTACTTTTTTATGATTAAAATTAAAGTCATTCATTTCTAAGTTCAACAAGCAATTGTCAAATGTTGTGTGGTGTTTTCAGGCATACTAGGCTGAGTGATCTGTGGTTTCTGCCATAGGTCAGTACTGGTCAAGTAGGACAGACATATGGTCTATCAGCAAAGAACTGATGATGTACTGGAATTAGTGTATAATAAAAGCATTTTACTAAATATTGTGCAGGACAAAAGAGGGCATGATTGAGTCTTGGATGGGCAGCCCTTGGAAGGCAATAAAAGAAGCCTATAAAGGTTTATACATAAAGAAGGGAGAAACAGTTCCCATGGAGCCTTTTTTATATGCCAGTTACACATAGATCTCGACATTCACAGCAACCCAGTGATGGAGGTAGTATTATTACCATTTTGAAGTTGAGGAAACAGAGGCACTGAGAAAGTAAATAACTTTGCTGAAGCCAATGAGCAATTAAGTGGTATCACAGATTCTCATCCAGATTTGAAAATTCAAAACTGAGACTGGGGTGGATATAAAGAGACGAGGGTTTCCCTAAGTCAAAGCTGGGGAACTTCTGGTACCCATGCCATCACTCTTTATCCAAGACTGTGATGCTCGCTGGCAATAAAAGATCAAAGGTTAATGCAGCTTGAGGCATTTAGTCAAAGAATATAGTCAAACTCAGTAAAATATTTGAAGAGATTTGTTCTGAGCCAAATATGAGTGACCAATGGCCTGTGACACAGCCCTCAGGAGATCCTAAGAACATGTGCCCAATGTGGCTGGGCCACAACTTGGTTTTATACAGTTTAGGGAGACATAAGGCATCTATCAATACATGTAAGATGTAAATTAGTTCAGACCAGAAAGGCAGAACAACTGGAAGCAGGGGCTTCCAAGTCATAGGCATATTCAAAGATTTTCTGACGGGCAATTGGTTGAAAGAGTTATTTTCAATAGGAAGGTTCAATAAGAGGTTATACAGACCAAGGTTTTATGACGCAGATGAAGCCTCCAGATAGCAGGCTTCAGAGAGAATAGATTGCAAATGTTTCTCATCAGACTTAAAGAGTCTATTCTATCAGTAATTCCAAAAAGAAGGAGGGTATAATGAGGCATGTATGGCTCCCCCCTTCCCATCATGGCCTGAACTAGTTTTTCAGGTTAACTTTGGGATGCCCTTGTTGAGAAGAGGGATGCATTCAGATGGTTGGGGGGCTTAGAATTTTATTTTTTATTTGCACTTATTTATCCTAAAGTGAGACCTAAACATAATCTGGCTTCATAAAGATCAAAGAGATTCAGGCTTAATTCTAAACAAGGTGAGTCTTAGATATACCATCTCATCTTGCCTATAACTCCAGTATAACTTCTTTAAGTTGCCTGACTTTACAATAGAGGATATTTCACTTCTACCTACGTGGACATGTTCTCCTGACCCAACCAGGGCCAAGAAAGGAAGCTCTGCCTGGGAGAGGGGAGCAGAAGCTCTGCCTGGGAGAGGGAAGCTCTGAGGACAGCTGAAGGGAGGCACCACCCTGGGTGCTGCCTAATCCATCCGACATGGGGACACGCTGTTCCAGAAACAGGATGACATTTAATAGGAAAAATCTGCTCTGCTCTCACAGCACTGCCAAGCATGTTGCAGGGTCTCAGCTGGTGGTGCGCCTCCTCAGAGAAAGAGCAATAATGCCCCATTCTTCTCTTTGGTCAAGGCCCCAGTGTTTTCTCAGGTGGAAAGAGGAAGAGCTAGAAAAGCTCCCTGCATGGTAGGAAAACTTTGCATAGGCAATAATAGTGCCAGTCCTCAAAACCAGGAGCCCAAGGATTATCCAAAGATTGAAAGCTGTGCACTTACTCAGTGGTCGTCTCATCTTCTAGACCTAGAAAGCCCTGTTTGGCATGTGCCTTATCTGTTTGCAGATAAGACATCTCCAATCTAGGTGCCTAAAAGTGGTCTGATTTTGTTTAAGTCATCTGGCTTCCAGACAAACTTCTATCCCATCTTTATAATTTGCCTGAACATGTCTTTCTCTTAGTCAAAATATCTCAGATGACTTAAGAAAAACTAGCTTGCTTTGCTGTTACTTGATCAGGTTCATTAAGAGCAGAGAGTGCAAAGGCAGAAATCTTCTGGAAACAGGGCAATCTGTACCCATTTTTTGTTTGTTGTTTGTTTGTTTTTGAGACAGGGTCTTGCTTTGTTGCCCAGGCTGGAATGCAGTGGTGCGATCACAGTTCACTGCAGCCTTGACCTCCTGTGCTCAATCACCCCACCTCAGCCTCCTGAGTAGCTGGGACTACAGGATTTTCTACCTTTCTAATCCTCTCTGGGTATTTCCCTATATATCAGTGTTCTGAATTTTCAAGGAGTTATAGAGCCTTCTGAGAATATAGTGAAAGCTACGGACTAGTTTGGTTTCATGCGCAAACATTCCAACATGTGCATACAACTCAGGGGTTCACCATCCCTGTGAATGCCATTCATGTACTCTTCTTCAGTCCCTGAGCCCAAGGTCCCCCACCACAGACACAAGCTCATGCAGAGAACCCATAGAAATTCATCTCTCTACACATCCCATAGTCTCACCAGATAACACCAACCTGATTCCTTGCTCAGCAACCTGATAGCTTGTCAAACCTCTTATCGTCCCTCCCTACCCACCCCCATCCAACATCACCATACATGGAAACCCAGCTGGAAGTACATCTTGAAATTCAAGTTTCTGTTTTGGAACTGGTACCCAGCCTCTTTTGAGCCATTTGGTCACATCCATCTCTGAGACCAGGCAGGTGGATGCTAATTCACCATGTTAACCCCTTTCATGCCAGTCCCCTTACCCGAGCTTTGGCAAAGAGCCACATCCCACCACCTCACCCTTCCACAGTGGTGTGGAGCACTGTATGTCATGGAAGACAGCCAGCAGATTTAGAAATCATGTTGCTCTTGGCATCCACTCTGGGACTCTGTGTAGAGCTACGTGCTGAGATCCCATTGCATGGGCAGATTTTCAATGCCGGAGTCTACCCTACATCTTGCTGTGCTGGTGCCTTCCCAACACAACTTCAAAAACAAAGGAAAACCATGTCCTCAAACTAGGAGTCCATTTACTCACCAATAATGAAAATAAACCAAAGTCCCTCTTCATTTGCCCTGAAATCCAACTTCCTTTCCAAATTATCCTCATTGCATAAGCCCATCTAAGCAATGTTTATCAGCAGTCAAAGCAAAACCATGTGGATCCACAGTTTGGTTCCCACAGATCCCAACACTGCCTTCAATCCATAATTAGCAAGAACAAGGGGCAAACAGGAGTTTCCACCAGTACCACTTAGACCCCATGACCGGAGGCCCTCTCAGAGAGCAATGAGAGATTAAAACAGTATCTTTTGATCAAAAACAATAATGTTTCCCCCCATGACACCCTTGAAAATGAAACTCCCACCTTACCCTTCATTCCAAATTTGGACCGTCGACCATACTTGTTGATCATGATGAAGAGAACCACTAACAGGACACAGGCAAAAGCAGCAAGTCCAACTGCTATGGATACCTATGAGGAACCAGAAACACAGTCAGCAACAATCATGAAAAACCCAAGTTCCTTGAAAATAATGTGTGTGCCCAGATAAGAACCATCCTACTGCCATAGTAATTGTAGCCTTCTCAGAACTCCAATACTGAGTAAGGTCTTTAGAAGAAGAAATCCGTGAGACCCTAAGAACACTTAAAGCTACATAAATTACCCAATTTGATTAGAGAAAGTTCCATGATTCAACGTTCTGAGCCCCTTCTCACCTGGGGCCATTCTGACAGATGCAAAAACAAGCCTAGAGAGGCTTCTAATTTTGTTTTAATTGGCAAGTGAATTCTGCATCTTCAGTTAAAATTCCTTATATAATATTCTTATCCAGGAAAGTCGAAAAGATCTGGACTCTAAAAAGAATCCTTTCTCCTCCTCCCCAGAGTAATCTTAGGCTCTGAAATAGTAGGAGTGGGCGCTTGAAAACCCACCCAAGGAGATGCCCTGAGCAACTTGGCCTTTTGTGGTAGACTTGTACCGTTAGCAGCCCCTGCAAATCAGGCCCCACTGGGCTCCTAACAGACTGGGGATTTTCTGAATCTTAGGGCTTGGAGCAGATCCTCAAAGACTTCCTCAAACAATGAACTATTTCCATCCAACAAGGAAGGTTTAAACTGCCTGAATGCAGTTCAATTCATTACTTTTTTTTTCAAAGTTTCAAGTAAGATAATACTTGGAAAAGTTAGCAATACAAATGACGTCTTAAAATGACTGTGCCAGTTAACACACTCCTCTCGACCAAGAAGTGACTCACCCCAAAAGTGTCTTCTTCTGGTTTGTGGGTCACAGTGATAGGAGGTGTGGGGCTCACTTCATCAACTGAAAACCAAACACAAAAAGGAGGAGGACAGTTAGCTTCCTGGCTGGGGAGGCTCAGCCACAGTCCCTGCCCAACTCCCAAGCTCCCTTGAGACTTCCCCCTGGAGAACATCCTCTGAAAGCTAGGCTCTGCAGCCTGCCTTCCCCAGGCTTTGCAGGACCACCCCCACCCCCTGCCCTGCCCCCAGAGCCCAGGTTCCTATCTGACCATCTGGCTGGTGTTACACTTCAAGCACAGGCTCCATAGGAATAAAGGACATTCAGTCCCATTCCCTACCCCCACCCCAGAGAAAATAACATAACCTGGGCAACTTGGGCCATGAGCTATGGAATAGAAAAAAGAAACATGGTTTGGGATCCTGGCCAGGGTCTGGATTAGGCAAATGTTACTGATGGTGGCAGCTGTTGCTGACATTCTGCTACTCCTTGCCACAGGCATTACTTTTCCTCTCCCTGTCTCTCCTGTGCCCTCCCTCTTTCCTTCTTTACTCCTCAGTGAGATCCAGGAGGCCTGGGGATCCATCAAACAGCCCACTATCCATTCCCCTAACACTGATTTCAGAACACAATGGCAGCTTAAGTTAAAAAAAATAGAACCATCTGACAGGGAAACACCACCTTTACCCAGCAAGGCCAGGATGGGAAGCCAAGTATCAATTTGCCCCCCCCCACTCCACCATCTAGAATCACCTCCTTGACAAGAAATGGCCCCAATTCAAAACTCTCTGAAGGGATAATCTGCAAGATTACAAGTCCTCTAAGGCTGAGGACAACTAAAGAAATCACAGATGATATTGACTTCAGTACCAAAAAGCCAAGGGTGTTTCTAAACAGCATCTACTATCTCAAGTCAGACACGGGGCGGGGCAGAAATGGCAGCAGTTGCTGCTCTTATTCCCACCTCCCATGGAGAAAAAAAAAAAAGAAAAAGGAACAAATACAGGTTTCCCCACAGTCCATAAACAAAACCCCAAATTCTTTTAGGATTATCTAGCCCTAGCCCCAAATCACTTATAAACTGAGCCTCAATAACTCCTTTTGAGGACACATGAGCCTATCAGGAAACCTTGTAAGTCAAGCTCTCATGAGGCGAGTCCTGGCCAAATGCTCAGGCTCTTGAAGCAGGTGAGAAACACTAGCAGGTTTATAAGTTCCATATTCTCTCTGCAAGAACAACTAAGATGATCAATAGGGGTCTATTGAGGCACATGAAACCCATGTCCATCCTCACACAGCCCCTCTTTATCCAGGTAAAGAGATCCACAACATTGTCAATGTTAGAAAAACTCCCTGGGGGAAAGTGAACCACAGAGTGATTACCCAAGAAAAGTGGGCTTGGAACTGCCCAAAAAGTATTGCTACCCCTCAGTTCCCTTTCACAGTTCACTCAGATGCCCTCAGCTGCCATGGGCCAGGGATGATGTGGAATAGGAGAGAGGGCTATTTGAATTCAATAGTTACCGATAGTATCAGAATAAATCAGTTTCAAAGCAACAGGTAAAGCAGACTTACACAAGATAAAGTTATCCGTGCTCTCTGCAAAAAAAGGACAAAGAGATAATTAACAAATTTAATAAAAACCAGAACAGACACACTACATGGTCCTAATAGCTATGATCTCTCCCATTCACCATGATTCCCTGTTCCCATGGCAACTGACAAACTAAAATCCATGGCACATCACCTGTCTCCCCACGCTACACTACCACTTTAGGGGGTAGTCCTCCAAAAGGAGAAGGAATGAGAGATAAAGTTCCTGGTTTCAAGGGAGGTGGCCCACCTAGGAACAAGTAACCAAACCAGTTTCATTATGAGATAGGAAATTAAAACCAGACCCTCTGTCTCATTCACAGCTCTGCTTCCTTAAAGACCCAAAGTGCTGGGGATGGGGCTACAGGGTGGCTCCTCTAGACATTCCTTGAAAATGCCAGGTATGATCTCAAGATAAAATTCTTCAAAGTAATATGCAGAGTTGATTCTAGTAGGTCTTTGAGAAGTTCTTGAGAATCCCTCTAGAATCTGCCCATCCTGCAGATGGTAATGTGCTATTTGATCTTTGGTCTCTAGAAATAGCTCACCTAATAATGAAAGCTAATCCTTACTGCACATTGATGCACCAGGGACGGTGCTAAATGCTTCATGTAACACATCACTCAGTCCTTATTACCATTCTAAGAGGTGGTAGCATTATCCCCACTTAACAGATAAGAAAACAGTCTCATACAGATTAAGTAACTAATTGGATGTGACTCATTTAAGAAGAAATTAGAGCTGAATTCAAATCTCAGTCCAGGCTCTTGTCCACTCTACCAGAGATGCTCAAACTTTAGCACACAACAGAAGCAATCAGAGGGTGATTGCTACCAACATCCAATAAAAGGAGTGAGGATTCCTTGGAGAAATGGGTGATTTCAGGGCTGGACCAGGGAAAGAACAACATGTGCCTGGAATGAATTGCAATACTGAAAAAGTAAGAAAGTGCTCAGAGATTAATGGAGGCCTGGAGACAGGGCACAGAAACCAATGTACAGGGAATCTCAATGGCCCAATGTAGGATCATTTAAGCAACAAAATGATGATAGCCCTGGATTGTTACGGATTAGGATTATGTTGTCCCAAAATCCATATACGGAAACCGTAACCCCTAGTACTTCAGAATGTGACTGTATCTGGAGAAAAGGTCTTTAAAGATGTATTAAAGTTAAAATAAGGCCATTAGGGTGAGTCCTAATCAAATATGGTTGATGTCCTTATAAGAGGAAATTTGAACGTAAACACACATGCACAAAGGGAAAATCACATGACAACACAAAGAGAAGACTGCCATCTACAAGCCAAGGAGACAGGCCTCAGGAGAAACCATCCCTGCCAGCACCTTTGTCTCAGACTTCCAGCCCCCAGAATTGTGAGGAAATAAATGTGTGTTGTTTAAGTCACCCAATCTATGGTATTTCACTGCTGTGGCATTCTTAGCAAACGAATACACGAATTACCAACCATAGAACAATATGAATATCCATGAGTCCATACCGATACAAATAAACAATTCAATACATAAAAGGTGGAAGAATGAAACACTCTTCCTTACAGGAGAATTCTGATTTTTAAATGTAGAAGGAATGACAGAAATAGAAAAATCACCATTTCACAAATACTACAGTAATAATTGTTTCAGGCAGGAATCATCAATGAATGTTAAAATTAGAGTGTGAAAGAAGGAAGAGAAACAAGCTATTTATGTAGTTTAAAAATATTATACTGATGACTTACAAAGGGGAAAATCGTCTGTTTGCAGCAGAGGAAACTGGCAGACACCACCTTGACCAAGTGATAAAGTTAACACTCCCAGTACCAAAACCTATTGACATCACACACCCCCGAAACGATGCACTGAGAGGGCAGAGCATCACTTCTGCAGAGTTCCTGCCAAAGATGCATAGCTAGAATTTAATCATTAGGGAAAAAAATCTGAAAATTCCAAATGGAAAGACAGTCTACAAAAAACTAGTATTCTTGGAAAGTTCCAAGATCATGAAAGACAAACACTGGGGAACTGTCCCAGATTTAAAGAGAGTGAGATGACACAGGAGCTCAATGCAGTGTGTAATTCTGAATTGAATCCTAGACAAGGAAAAAGCATCAATGGGACAATCGATAAACTGTAATTCACATCTGTACACTAGATAATAGTGATGGACCAATGTTAACATCCTGGTTTCAATCATTGCATCATGATTAGGTAAAATGTTAACATCTGGGGAAGCTGGACAAAGGGTGGAAGGAAGTGCCTTGTATGATTTTGTAACTTTTTAAAATATGAATTTCAAACTATTTCAAAATGAAAAGTTAAAAATCTTTAAAAATTAAAAAGAAACACAGATTACTAGTCCTCACCTTAGAGTTTCTAATTCAGTAGACATGGGGTAAGTATCAAGATTTTGCATTTCTAACAAGTTTTCAGGAGATGCTGATGCTGCTGTTCCCTTTGGGATGCACTATATCATACTACACAGCCTCCTGACTCAGCCCACCATGCTCTGAAAAGTAAGAGTATATTCATTCATTCATTCATTCACTCATTCATTCACTCATTGTGGGCCCTCACAGTCTTAGTTCTATTAAGTATGAACCAGCAGATATTCTCTAACTACCTGTGGGGAATAGGATAGTTTCTGTGAGGGAATCCTTCAAAGAAAGTCTTACTTATGGTAAACGCAGTTTGATTGCTTGTTTGTTGTCTGTTCTGTATTGTTTTGGGGGATAGCCACAGAGCTATCTTCACATTCCTGGCCATACCCTTCATGCCAACACCCTCTTCTCAATGGCAGGTGACCAGATGCCTGTTTGGGGCATGGGGAGGATGGAGGAAATGGAAATTCTAGCCTGGGTTTCACAGCCTGAGAGAAGAGAGGGGCCAGATCAGTTCGCAGTTTACATTGATTTGCATATGTCTCATAAGGCTCCCATTTATTAGCTAACATTCTCATATTAGCCAAATGTTTTGGTCAAGGCTGTGAACCAAGGCTGTTATCTCCAAATCAGCCTATGAATGTTTAAGGCCTTTGCCAGAGCCTGGAAGCATTTATACATCCAGAAAGCACATGAGCTTTGGAAGAAGGAGACATCCTGACTCCTCTCTAACCTATGGGAGGGTTCAGGCATTCAGCCTGGAAGAGGATGGTACCCAGGACTGGTCCTCACCACTAGCTACACCAGCAGGCTGGGAGGAGCACTTGTCCAGCACACCAAGGAACAATCTGAACGTGAACTGGGGCTGTGCCATGAAGGGAATACACATGTTTCCTACAGTCCCAGACCATGACTCTTCAAGAAGGGCCCCTTCTGTAAATTAATCTTCACCACAACCTTTAAGGTAAAAGCAGGAAGGTGAAGCAATTTGCCTGACATCACGGAGCTGACAAGTGATTGAGTGAGAATTAGAGCCCTGGCAATGTGGTTCCATCACCACTAGCCTAGACTACCTTAAGATTATCTGTTAGAACTTACTAGTTTGACCAGAGAATGACTACTGGTTCTAGAACTCTTGAATTCATCTCAGTTCTACATCCTAAGAATCTTAACAATGGCCCACAGCTAGTAAGCCTTTTCTCTGTCCAGATGCACTGCTAAGCACTTGGCAGGCATGACTTCCTTTAAGCCTCCTGGTAACTTAGACAGGAGATATTATCATTCCCATTTCACAGATACAGAAATAGAGGCACAGAGAAGTGATTGTCCTTCATCTAGTACTGACCTTGCACTAAGCCCCATGCTAGGAGCCCAGGCCACCAGATGGGAGGGATATTTGGGAGAGGCAGCAGATGGGATCTGCACCTAAGTCTGTCTGATTTCAGAGTGCCTGCTCTTAGCCTCCATGCTTAGCTGCCTGGAAGCAAAAGAGAAACACACATGATAATCATGATGTTTCCACGCTCTCACATCAAAAGAGAAGAGCAAGAATCACAGACCAGCTTTGCATCTAGGCTTAGCTGGGGTGAATTCGGTTTAGAGGGTTATCAGCATCTCTGCTTGCACCCCCAGATAATTGACTCTCCTGAACGTTTAAGCATCTTGTCACTTGGCATGACTGGCCCATCTTTTCCCTGTCACTGCCTTTTCATCACCCATTGATTCCTCTGACCTAGACTCATAAAACAAACAAACCTTCCCACAGGGTGGCCCTAGCAGGTTGGAGATGGGTCTGAGGAAATGACCTCAGGTGAGATGCTTTCTCTTTGAGTTTCTCTTTGAGTTTCTCTGTGACTCTATCCTCCCTCCATCGTCCTGGGGCCAGATTCCCACCCAATTCCATGGTAGTAGATTGCAAAGGAGGGAGTACTGGAGTCACCTGGGGGCTTGTTAAAACATAGCTGCTAGACCCCACCCTGGAATCTCTGATTCAGTAGATGTGAGTGGCGCTTGAGAACTTAAGTTTTAACACATTCTCAGGTGATGTGGATGGGGCTGGTCCAGGACCAAAGGTCACTTTTGAGAAACTGGCCTGAGGCACACTGATAACTTACTATGGTGACAAGGGTATCCAGAGACTAACAGAAGGGGCTGCTGCATCTCATGGGGGCAGAGGAGGTATTTCTGAGATACCTCTGAGGGCTGAGAGGATGCAAAGAATTGCTTCCTCTTGAGATAAAGGAGAGAACAGAGAAGCTGTGTCCACCACATAATCCAACAGCTGCTGTTACCTCACAACTCTCAGGACACCCCTGGTAGAAGGAGCCCAGAAGTGGCTTCTCCTCCCTCCTGAGCATTCTAGGGTTCCCCCCTCTCTGGGCCCCAGAAGCTTCTCTTTGGAAACAGAAGCATTGCTTCAGTGTGCTTCATTTCCTCACCAATCGAGACTTTCCCTCACCAATGTATAGCCTTTCCTCTTTAAAAACAGATTTTATTCTTTCATCAGGCCATAGGCAGGGCAAAAAAAAGGCATAAAAATCAGTCTTTTATGTCAGGAAGACCTAGCCTGCCCTTGTAGACCATAAGGGCAAAGTATCTCCGCTTTAAAAGCCTCTGCTTCCACAGTGCAGGCCAGGACTCATCTACCTGCTGAAAGAGAGCCCAGTGTGACCCAGGAAGGGAAGTGTCATGGGGGCTTTCACTAAGCATACTGGGGATGATGGAAGTTTCAGACCACGTGGGATTTCCAGGGCCTCAAATATCTGCACATTCTCAACCGCCTCTGAAAAGACGGCTCCATCATCCCTGGGACCTCAAAGGCAAGAATTTAGCTTCACATGCAGCCACATTTCTCCGACTTCACTCTTGGGGCCTCTAGTATGAGTTCCCTTGCACTGAAATAAATAAGGCCTCCTGGAGCTGCCACACCCTGGTAATTTGTAGACTGTGAAGCTGACTTCAGAAAAACAGATGCTGCCTACTGCTAGCTCTTGCTTCCTCTTCCCTTTGTGCACATGTGTGAGCATGCATGTGCATGTGTGTATGTGTCATATCAGTTTTTACACTGTATCCCATTGGAAGTCCTGATTCCTAGGTCTCCTAGTCACTTCCCAAAACAAAGCACCAAGCTCAGCAAAGACCCATGGCTTCATGGACAAAACTTATCAATTGCGGAACCCACAAAAAGATGCTACAATCACTTTCACTAAACTCTTTTGATGTTTTTATCTCCTCCAACTTCAGGAAGATAGTTAAAGCATCTTACCCCAGACAGAAAAAGACAGAATCAACTCCCAAAATCAAATCAAGCAAAGTTCTTCAGTAATTTCAATAATTTTTCCTGGTCCACTTGACATTAGCACTATTATACGCTAAGGGCATCAGGTATGACCCACAGTAGCTCACCATGGAACAAGAGAGGAATGAAGCCACAGACCTCGGGGCCTAGATCCAAGTCAAACCTTGCCACAGATCAGCAAGTAGAATGAGGCTCAGTTCATTCATCTGTTAAATGGAGGGTTAAACTGGACACACTCTCAAGTCCTTTTCAATGGAAAGTCACGGAACCATCATCAGGTGTCAAACCCTTTGACGTGCTTTATATACCTTGACTCATTTAAAAGTCACAGGAGCAGTGTAATCATGACTATTTCATAGAAGAGGAAATTGAGGCTTAGAAAAGCAAACTATCAGGCCCAGAGTCTCCCCACAAGTAAAGGGCTGGGTCAGAATTCTCTACCATTACTGTCTCTGCTTTCTCTACTATCATACAGTATGCTCTAACATGCACAACTGTTATTTCTAAGGAGTCTTGGTTTTTACCATGACAGCTATTGGAAAATTGAGACTCTATCCTTGTTTACACCAGATGCGGCTGGTGGTTGCACATGTTCCAGTGTGTGTTTTTTTGCCGATGATAGCAGTATGAGTACTGATGTTGCTTCTCCTCTCAAGCTACCATGCCCCACCTCCTAAGCTTGTAGAAAGAATCCATACATCTCTGAGCCAGCTACACTGCCCTCACCTGGAAAGGGCTCCTTGAGGAAGTGGCCATTGATGGTCTGGTTGGCTGTACCCAGTGGGTTTTTGGCAATGAGGGTATAGTTGCCATTGTTGTAGTGGGTGGGCTTATTGAAGAGCAGGCAGCCCTCAGAAATCTCTCCCTCCTGGTAGTATTCCACATGGATGATCTTGGACTCCCGCAGAGGTTGCCCATTGTGCAGCCAGTGCAGTGTTGGTGGTGGGTTGCCACGCACCACAAACTCAATGCAGTGCTCCAGGCGCAGCTCAGGCTCCTCCAGGCTCACCACGCGCGGGGGATCTGTCAAGGGAGAAGCCAGCTGAAATCCAGGACACAGAGTCTACCACCACCCACAGTAGCCTTCCAGCAACTAAAATGGGAATCCCAGTTCTTCCCCACCCACTCTGAAAAGGCTGAGGGAAGCAGAAGTCCCACCACAATCCCAGCAGAGGGGAAGAAATGTCTGTCTTCATCCAAGCTTCCTAGATCCACCTTAGCTGGAGGGCTCCCTCTTGGGACCTCTTAGGGGTTTAATAAAAGGCAGAATAGGCCAACTTAGAAGTGTCCTGAAGATGTAGTTGAGTTGGAGCCACACCATTGTCTGAGGGACAAGGGTGCTCCTTCTGGAGTTTTTAATCCAAGGACTTACTTCTCAGTCCTGTGCTACAAGAGTCCTTCTGTCCCCACTGGTAGACCAGCTCACTGCTCTAGCTCAGCCCTGGCAACACCTTGGCCCCTCTCCAGCCTCCTATGCCAGTTCTTCCTCACACACAGCCATCCCCCACAATAATATGCACTTACAGTAGACAGTGAGGGCAACACTGGCATTGCTCATGCCCACCACATTCTCTGCAATGCATGTCAGGGTGAAGCCATTGTCCTCACTCGTCACATTCACCAGCGTCAGGTTGATGGCATGAACATTGGTCCAGTTCAGATTGGTCTGAAAACCCCAATAAAAAGGTAACAATCAAACAGCCTCTACAAAGATGGCTCTGCTACCTAATCCCCAAATACCTTTAGGAATCAAAAGGAAAGCTGAGCAGAAGGTGAAGGAGATCTTTGTGTGAAAGCACACCTACCAAATGCCAGGCTTCTCATAGGCAATGGTTCAGGCCATCCTCCTATTAACCCTATGAGGTGAATGGTAGTTCAATACTATGCCCATTTTACAGAAGCAAAAACTAAGTTACAGAGAAGTTGAGTAGCATGTGTAGAGCAGAATGGCTAGAAAATATTGCAGCTGCATGTAACTCAAGTCTATGTGTTTTCTCCTATAGTAACAAGACCACAAATTTTCCCTCTTCTTCAAGACTACAGTGTGATCACTCCCTAACCTCCTGATGGGGCTCAAGCCCAGGATGCCTACCTGGTGAGTGTTGATGGACTGCAGCCCAGTGACTATCCAGTCCACATCAGGAAGGGGTGATCCAGAGCCATTGCAAGTGATGACAGCATTGTCACCCTCTCGTACGGTCAGGTTGACGTGGCTCACGCTGATCTCAGGAAGGTCTGGGAGCCAGACAAAGTGGGTGAAAAGACAGGCAAACACTTACTACCCAAAGGAAGCTCTGTCCATAGGCCTGATGGTAGCACTTCTTGCCTTGTTCAATAATGACTCTAACACCACCTGCTTGGGTTCTTGGAAGACCCACAAATCCAAGACGCTTTCCATCACCTCCCCAGTAGACATCAGAACTCAGAATTGAAGCCCATGCAGCTGTAGTCTCCCACATTGCAGCGGGAGGTGGAGGGGTGGGGGCAGTGCTCAAGGAATGCATTTCTGGCAATTAAGCTCAATGGCATCATTACACTTTGGGTTCTGGTTATCTAAATAATAGTGTTTCAGTCTCCCATTGGGGAACTTGCTTAAAATTCAGATTTCTGGGACCCATCCCCAGACATTCTCAAAGTCTGTGGCTGGGCCCAGAAATCTGCTCTTCTGGAAACTCCTTAGAAGGTGCTGCCACAGGGAGTCCAGAGACCACATTTTGAGATACACTCCTTCAGGTTTGGTTGACAGGTAACTCACAGAGAGAAAGGAAATCTGGTATGATGAGAAGGAGCACATTTAACTCCTGTCTGCATTCCTGAAACCAGTCTTCCTATGGCTCGTGCACAAAGGGACAGGAATGACCAAGAAGGGGAATGGTTAGTCAGGAGATCTGCACACAACTGCAGAGTTCAAGGCTGGAAGGGCATTTCGAAAGGAAGGCTCTGGCATCCCAAGGTAACATCCACCACCATCTCTGGTGTCTGAGGGATGCCTCCCTGGAGCCAGCTGGGCCAGGCGGCCACTCACTCACCACACTGACTGATGTTCATGCGGAAGAGAGGAAGCTGGGAGCCATCAGCGTTGATGCAGTAGAGGTTCTGGTTATTGAGCTTGGCCTCCCCCTGCTCCTGCCACAGCTGCATCCAGCGGATGTCACAGCTGCAGTTGAAAAAGTTCTGCTCCAACCTCCTGTGGGCAAAGAGAGAGGGGAAGGGAACCTCTGAACCGAAGATGGCTCAGGACCTTCCCAGGGCTATGAGGACAAGAGGGACACTACCTGTTCAAGAATTAAGGGGAGGCGGGATTTAACAAGGTTAAAAGAAGTGGAAAAATCCTTGTAAGTCCATAAATTATAGTTTTAAAACAATAAACTCAATTTGTTAAGAAAAGAAATCCAGCCAAGCGCGGTGGCTCATGCCTGGAATCCCAGCACTTTGGGAGGCCAAGATGGGCAGATCACAAGGTCAAGAGATTGAAACCATCCTGGCCAACATGGTGAAACCCCGTCTCTACTAAAAACGCAAAAATTAGCTAGGCATGATGGTGCACACCTGTAGTCCCAGCTGCTCGGGAGGCTGAGGCAGCAGAATTGCTTGAACCCAGGAGATGGAGGTTGTGGTGAACCGAGATCACACCACTGCACTCCGGCCTGGCAACAGAGCGAGATTCCATCTCAAAATAAAAATAAAAAAAAAGAAAGAAAGAAATCCACCCCACTCAATGCAACTGTCTAAGAGATCCTTTTAAGGAGACACCAGTGGCTCACACCTGTAATCCCAGCACTTTGGGAGGCTGAGGCGGGCAGATCACGAGGTCAGGAGATTGAGACCATCCTGACTAACACTGTGAAACCCTGTCTCTACTAAAAATACAAAAACAAAAAATTAGCCGGGCATGATGGTGTGCACCTGTAGTCCCAGCTACTGAGGAGGCTGAGGAGGGAGAATGGCATGAACCCAGGAGGTGGAGCTTGCAATGAGCCGAGATGGCACCACTGCACTCCAGCCTGGGAGACAGAGCGAGATTCTGTCTCAAGAAAAACAAACAAACAAACAGACATCAGCTCGAGATGCTCCTCTTCTCAAAACCCTCCAATGGCCTTCCATCTCACTGAAAATCAAAGTTAAAGTCCTAAATAATCTGCACCATTCTCCATCATCTCCCTGACCTCATCTTCCCTCACTCCCTCCTCCTCTTCAGCCACACTGACCTTGGTGTCCGAAAGGTCACCTGCTTGACTGGTTTGTTCCTACCCCAGGACCTTTGCACTTGCTGTTTCCACTGCCTGCCAAGCTCTTACCCAACATCTCTACAAGGCTGGCTCTCTCAGTCTAATACTGCCCAGTCCCTTGCCATGCTATATTTGTTTTTCTAGAATTTATCACTACTGGCATCACTTCAAATATTTATTTTTAATTAGTTTGTTTATCTGTCTCCCTGAATAAAAATTAAGCTCCATTGAGGTCAGCAACATTGCCTGTTTTGTCCCTTCCCTAACCTAGAACTGAGCCTGGCATATAAATTCTTGTTAAAGGACAGAGAAAAAGAGAGAGAATGAGACTGGCTGACTCTCCCTGGCGGAGTAGGTGGTTATCTATTTCCAAGATATGCTCAAAGCCCTTCCTGAGACCAGCTTTATTCTTCCATAAATCCAATAAATTCTTAATAAGCACCTGCTCCATAATTGGCCATGGGCTGAGTGCTGCTGACACAGAGATGAAGAAGACAGTCGCTGTCCTTCAGGAGCACTCAGCCTGGTGAAGAAGAATGTTTGATAGGGGAAGAGTCACCTTCAAGGACCTCCTTCTCCACTGATTTTCCTTGTGACTTGAAGCAAGTCACCTCCCCTCTCAATGGGATTATTAAGGAGAGGATGAACAGCATTAATCAATCCAAAACTCAGAGTAAAGAGCACCGGATAAATTTGAATGCTTGGATCATTAGAGGAAACATGATTCTCTTTCTGGACCATCAAGGAGATGAATCTGTTGGAACGCAGAGGGAGGGGCACTTGGGCACACCACACTAAGACCTAGGATGTTTTTGACAACTGGCAAACTCCAAAATAGTTAAGCATGCATCAAAATTAATCAGCTTTCGGGAAAATGTGAGGCCCCTGGGAAAAGGAATCAGTGCTTTCTAGTTACTAAGACACCAGAGGCAGAATGTGTAAATACCCCTACATGGTATCATCCTCTTAGCCTAAAAGTACTCTCTGCACATGGTACTCTGTCAGAAAGGTGAAGGAAACGGAAAGAACTCTTACTGAGCCATTTGCTTCTTACAACAACCCTGGGAGATGGCCAAAATTGCAAGGAGGGAGGGGCCCTCTCTGATGTTTGGAGGGGTTAAGTCACATGTGCAAGGTCCTTTGGCTGGTGTGCAACACAGCACAGTTTCAAACCTCAGTGTGCTGGACTTCAAAACTCATGTACTCTCCACCCCATCTGTCATGTGCAAGGCATTGCTGGGTGCATGGGAGAAGCAGAGCGGAGCAAGCTAGGAGCCCTGACTTCAGGAGCTCATGTAGGCAAAGACCAGGTTGGCAGGAGGAGGTGGCATGGGGGCTGGGGGTAAGTAGAAGGAAGTAACAAAGGCAAAGGGAAGTTGAAAGTAAGGTGTGAAAACAGAAAAGAAAGGCTTAGCAAGACAGAGAATGTGTTGAGGAGTGCTGGGAAATAAAGCTGGAAGGGCGAGTGGAAGCCAGATAGTAGAGGACTTTTACTGCCACATCAGGAAATTTGGAATTTATCCAGGAGGCAGGGGAAAACCATTGAGGCCTCTAGAACTGGAGAACAATATGAACAAAGAAATCTGTAAAAAGAGAAATCCAACAATAAAGTACAGGATAAGCTGGAGAAGAGGAAAACTAGAGACTGAGAAGCCAGTTAGGATTACTTATAAACAAAGGGTCAACATGTACAGTTGTGTAGTTTGAGCATTTCTCAAAGTACTCAACCAAAGGGATAAACAGAGGATAAAATCCACTCTGCACACTCTCGGCCGGACCCAGCTGTAACCCTGACCCACAGCTACATGCATCCAGATGGGGCATCTTTTGTAACTCACACATAGGCACCATATAGACTGGCAGGGTCCAGGTCAATTCTCAAACTTTTAGTTTCAGAACTCCTTTCACTCTCCCAAAAAAATTACTGAGGGTCTCAAAGAACTGTTGTTTATGTGAGTCATGTCTATCACTATTTACCCATTAGAAATTAACCCTGAGAAAGATGTAACACTCCAGAATACATTAGCACAAACTCCAGGCCTCATCAGAGCCATGATGTTATCACGTCCTATGGCCTCTGGAAAACTCCACGGTACGCTCATAAGAGGGTGAGAGTGAAAAAGGCAAATAATGGCTCAATGTTACTATGAAAATAGATTCTACTTCACGGTCTCCTGAAAAGGTCTTAAGGCCCCCAGGACACCCTGGATCACCACTTGAGAACTGCTGCCTAGTTAATACAGGCCTAGAGTGGAGTGAGAAAAACTGGAGAGAGGGAAGAGAAGATCCAGTAAACATCACAAGGAAGGCAAAATGGTACGTGGTGCTTTGTAGGGGATAAAAGAAGAGGCAAAAGCGAAAGATGACCCCAAGATATTAAGCTCCAAGAGACAGGAAATCAATGGCAGGGAGAACTGTCTTTGGTTCAAAACAGAAGAGAAAGAACCAGCGAAAAGGAAGAGAGGACACATTAGAAATGAGGTTGGGATGGGGGTGAGGCTGGGGAGGGAGAGATCAAGGTCTTAGAAGGAGAAAGGGAAGGGTGAGGTCAAGAAGCCTTGGAGGTGTTGCCTTGGGGTTATGTCAAGATGCCTGTGTGACTGGACATGAGACACAAAAACAGAAAAGGTAGGCAGGAAAAAATGAGAGGGAAGTAATAGACATTATAGGATCATAATATTAGCGTCGCACTCGCCATAGTGCCAACACTAGACTAAATGCCTTCCACGCATTATTTCACTTAACCCTCACAAAAAGGAGAGCAGAAGGTCAGATGAGCTGCCCAGTGTGTGCAGGAAAGAGAGGCTGGAGGAGGTGGTGCGGTGTGGGCTCACACTGTGGGGGCTGCTAGGAGAGGCCTGGCCACCCTGCTGGAATGACAAGGAGGGTCCAGATGCTTGAATATATGCGAACTGAACCAGGTCAGCCTGGATTTTCCCAGCTGCTCACTTGACAAGATGCAGTCATTCATTATTAAGTAGGTGTAAAAATACAAATCATCCACCTGGGTGGAAAAGACTAGACAGGCGAGGGGCTTGGCTGCATTGCCGCAAGTCACACAGCACTTGATGTGGTGCTGCCTCCTGTCTGGTCCCTGCACTGCTGCACATCCCAGCATCTCATGGCCCCCCAAAGGCAGACAGCATCAGAATGTCCTGAGGCTGGCCGGAGAATTAGGTGAGATGTTTGGAATGTGCCAAGGATGCTGCCAGGCAAAGGCTTTGTACAAATTTTCTGCTTCCTTCCATCCTTTCCCCCCAGGGTCCTGCTTACAGGACCTGATCCAGCAGCTGGGATGCACCCTGAAACCTGGTCCTTTGTTCCAACTGAGTTTACGGGAAACTGCAAAAGACCTGTGGGGCTTTCCCCCCATCCCTCTGGACTGTCCTCCAAGAGAACAAGACACACACACAGCAGAAAGCATTTTGAGTTTTAAAACAATGACACCCTAGACAGCCCACTGAGCAAATCCACAATCGTCTGTATCTGGACAAGAGAGGATTCAAATGGTGAGGTGGGCAAGAAGCAAAGACCGGCACATCCTAAGTCTAAATGATGCTGTCCATCTTGTGTCCCTCCTCCCATTGAACCAGGTCTCAAGCAGGGGAGCCTTTAGCCAGGGCTTTGGGGGCAGTCCTGTGGAACCTAAAGCATGGCTTTCCAAGCTTCATGAATAATGCAGGTGGTTCCATGAATAATACAGCAGCAGCTGCTGCAAGGCAAAGCTTACCAACATCCAGCCCTTGCCCCAAGATGGCCTGGGGTGTAATCGCAGGGCCCTGAGGGCTCCCCACAGATTAACTCAGCCACATCTGAGCTTGTAAGGATAGGCACTTTGCAGCACAGCCAAGGCCACCACTGGGTATTTAGAAAACACTGATTCCCTCCGGTCATCACTCTAGTGGTTTTCTTCTTCCCTGCACAGTATCCACAATGCCAGTGGCAGTCCTGGGGCCGGGCAGTGGAAAATGAGGAGGGGACCCAGATCAGCCAGGACAGCCCTGCTGTCACCCAGTACAGGATTCCCAAAAGATGAAGACATCAGCACAGGCCTCCTTGAGATAACAACAGTCAGATGGTAGGAAAAGCACACAAACCAAACATCTGAGTTGGGCCAGCTGTGTCATTTCGAGTGAATATACTGGGTTTAGTTGTGTCCTCCAAAAAGATATATCCAAGTCCAACCCCTAGTACCTGTGAATGTGACCTAATTTGGAAATAAAGTCTTGGCAGATGTAATCAAGTTAAGGATCAAGGGATAAGATCACTCTCGATTTCAAGTGGGCCTTAAATCCAATGACTGGTACCCTTAAAAAAGAAAGACATGCTGGGCACAGTGACTCACATCTGTAATCCCAACATTTTGGGGGACAAAGGCGGGCAGATCACTTGAGGCCAGGAGTTCGAGACCAGCTTAGCTAGCATGGTGAAACCCCATCTCTACTAAAAATACAAAAAAAATAAATAAATAACTGGGCGTGGTTGTGCATGCCTGTAATCCCAGCTACTTGGGAGGCTGAGGCAGGAGAATCACTTGGACCTGGGAGGTAGAGGTTACAGTGAGCCAAGATCACACCTCTGCACTCCAGCCTGGGCTACAGAGCAAGACTATCTCAAAAATATAAAATGAAATAGAAAAAGAAAGAAGATGGAGATTAAAGACAAAAAGACAGGGATGGCAGGCATATGAGATGGAGTCAGAGGTTGAAGTGATGCTGCCACAAGCCAAGAAACACCAGGAGCCATCAGACACTGGAAGAGGCAAGGACGGGTTCTCCCACAAAGGCTTTGAAGGGAGTATGGCCCTGCCAACTCCCTTATTTCAAACTTCTGGCCTCCAGAATGGTGAAACAATAATGTTCTATTGTTTTGTTTGTTTGTTTGTTTCTTTTGTTTGTTTTTTTGAGACAGAGTTTGGCTCTGTCGCCCAGGCCAGAGTGCAGTGGCGCGATCTCGGCTCACTGCAAGCTCCGCCTCCCAGGTTCACACCATTCTCCTGCCTCAGCCTCCTGAGTAGCTGGGACTACAAGTGCCCACCACCATGCCCGGCTAATTTTTTGTATTTTCAGTAGAGATGGGGTTTCACTGTGTTAGCCAGGATGGTCTCGATCTCCTGACCTCGTGATCCGCCCGCCTCGGCCTCCTGAAGTGCTGAGATTACAGGCGTGAGCCACCGTGCCCAGCCTGTTCTATTGTTTTAAGCCAGCAAGTGTGTGGTAATTTGTTAAAGCAGCCTAGGAAACTAATACAGCAAATAACTTAACTCTCTAAGGTTCTCTTTTAACACCAATAAAATGGGGATCATTGTGCTCGACCTTCCTTCTTCACAAATTTATTAGGAGGATTCACGATAATGTATGTTAGCATGATCTGGGAACAAAAAGAAACTACTAAGAGGCCAGAAATGATCACTATAGTAATACTATCAGTAACATTATTGTTTAGTGATGTCTCCAAGAGCTGTGGAAAGTTTTCACAGCCAAGACTGGGAAGAGAAATGCACCAGGACCAGCCCAAACCCATCCCCGCTAGTGAGTTAATATTTTACCAAGTCGATTAAATCTTCAAATGATACCAGAGGTAATTATCACTTTCCTTTAAAAGAAAATGAAATACTCCAATCTATTTTAATCATGTCTGCTCCGTGCATGCAGGGTATTCAGAGAAGCCTGTTCAAGATAAATTAAGGGTCCTTGGGGCACTGCTGGAGTGTTTCTGTGCTGTGGGTCTACATCCTCTGGGACCTCTTGCCATTGCCTAAACTGTATCTTGAGATTCAGAATCTAAGCTTCTTTTCTTCCTAATTCATTCTTTATCTCTAAGACAATCTCTCTGATTCTTGCTCTGATTTTTGGACAATCTTCTCCACAAGCAAAAAAAAAAAAAAAAATCATCTTGCCATAACCAGAAACTTCTGAGAGCACTGCACAATGCCAAGTCAAATTTTTCCAACCTGTGCCACTGAAACCATGCTGGCTACTCTAAGGCAGATCATGGAAGATGCTTCCAATTCACTCAATAAGAGGCACGCCCCCCCTGGACAGAGAAGTCATGAGCCAGGGGCTTGGTCAAGACCATCCCCCTCATCCCACAAAAGTAAATGAGAGAAAGTAGAGGAAGGGTCTTGGTGCACTGCAGGAACTCTGAGATGGTAACCTGTTTGTTTGTTCGGTTGGTTGGTTGTTTCCTTTGATTCCATTCAAGGGACCCGCCGTCTTGAGAGGGGCTTCTGGAAGGAGAGGCTGAGCATGCAGGGTGTGTTGCTTGAGTCAGGTGAAAGAAAGAGCATCATCTTTGGAAACAGCAGATCAGATCAGGGTAGTGATAATAAAAATCATAACACTCATTCCCAGATGTACCACTTACTAGCCATGTGATCTTGAACTAGCTGTTTAACTTAGCCAAGCCTCAAATCCCTCATTTGTAACACTGGTTATATGGCTACCTCCCTGTGGGATTGTTCCAAGGATGAGACAGAACCTTACACACATGAGGTGCTCCAGATGTGCCTCTTCCTTCTCCTTCTGCCCTACTGGAAAAGTCGTGGACACTCAGACCTTCCATTCTTATAGCAAGGATCCTCTACTGGGCAAGGGGCTGGTTGGGGTACAGCAGAGGTCCTTAATGATGGAAAGAAACATGCTAAGGAATTGCTGTGCACCCTCTACCTCTTCTGTCCCTGCAGAGGGTCACTTGAAGTCTCACACTTCTGGTCTGTGGCTTTCCTGGCTCCACAACGCACTGAGCCCTTTCTCCTCCAGGGCCAAAATTCTTTCTTCCTGGAAATACCCAACCCATCCCCACACCCCAGCCCACAGGCTCCATCGAGCAGACCCTGGCAGTCTAGATGGCTCATGACAGATGGCGCCATGTGGACTAATCAGGAAGTCAGACAAGAAAATACTACCCCCTCTTCCATTTGCCAGGAACTGGGATTGTTTGGATTTTAATCATAGCCACAGCTAAGAGCCAACACGCGGCCCCTCCAGCCAAAAGATAAATTTTTCTCTCTCAAGATTCAATTCTTCCTCAAAAACTAGACCCCTACCAGGGCGACTGCTCCTTAGAGGGGGGGCTTCTTTATTCTCTAATATAATTTTTTCTTATATATGACAGAAATAAATGTACCATGGACATGGTGGCATTCACACACTGACTCACACTGGAGGGAATGTCTTCATTCCTCCATAAGTCACATCTAGCTCACTGGTGTATTGATCCCAGGCAAAGATGAATGCAGAATCCCATGATCCTCTGGGAGAAATCTGACATTTTCTTTAAATATATATCCACGGAATGACTGTTTCTAAAACTCCAAGAAACAGGTCACCAGGGCAGCAGCACACCATTGATTTCACATCCAATAATTTTTTAGAAAGAGCACTGAACATTTTCTCAATAATTCAGCCAACAGCAGACCCCCTGTGTTCCCTGGAGAGATGCCATCCCTGGTCTCCTGAAGATGAAGGGGCGACGGGTTCCAGAATAATTACATGCAAGACACCCAAGAAAGAGATCCTTCAAGGCCCTCAGTCAGTTCTAGGGTAACTTCAGAAAGACCACAATCATGTCTTTTTTTTTAAATTATCATAGAATAGATCCTTGTGTTGGAAACAGACTGAAAACATTGGGAGATAGTTGAGCACAGTGGTCAAGGCTTTGGGTCCACACCCTGCCACTATTCAGTGAGTGACCTTAAACAGGATACTTAACCTTGCTAAGCATCTTAGTGTCCTCCAAAGTGAAGTGATAGTAATAATTCCTACTTACAGAATTGCCATAAGGATTAAAGTAAATTAAGTATACAACTTAATAGATTGCTTGGCACAATGCCTGGCACAGAGGAAGAACTCAGAAATCAGTGTTAGTAGTAAATTGTAGTAGTCATGTTAATTTATCTTTTCCACCTACAGTATACAAGGTCATCATGGGATAATAGGTTATTGGGATGCTTGATGTAAAGCATCAAGAGCTGGGTCTGAAAAGGTAAGGTTTTGACACATCCATGAAGTCAGGTCTTGCTAGGTGAAGGGAGAACAAGTTGAAACGCCAACGGCATAGGCAGAGGTCCAAGGTCATTGCCTCTTGGTAGAGTAAAGCAATCTGCATTCAGTGAATTTGGATCTGCGTCACCAAATAAGAGGGAACACATGAGTGGTGTCTCTGGAACCCTGACTCCCTAACTTGATCCATGCCTCAATTCCTTTTCAATTTATTGCTTGATTTATACCCTCAACATAATATGATGTCCTTCATGCACAGAGATGACCCCGATGACTCACTCATCAACATGAGTTATTTTTTCCAGCAGTGGTCACGAATGTTCACTCATCCAGCTTACATCTGTTTGTGCAGAATGGCTGGCTGGGATAGGGGTGCCCTGATCAGCCTTGGACCACAGCAAGGCTAAGCAGTCCACACGCAGATAGAAAAAATATATGGCCTCCTCAAACCCCTTGCATGTCAATACTCAAGCCAAATATGCTGAAGAAGATTATGAGTGGTGAAAAGACACGTACTTTGAAGTCAGAAGGTGTGGGTTCAAGTCCCAGCTTGGCTAGTCCCTAGAAATGTGGTCTTTGTTGAGTCTCACATGTCTTTCTAGGGCTCAGAATTGTTACCCATAAAATGCAGAGAATAATAATATCTACCTCTTATGACTCTTATGATGATAAATCTAAGGTTATATAAATGAAAGCATACCTAACAGTCTATCAAGTTACATACTATGAATGTTATTTATTATAAATTCTTTATTATAAATATCTATACTATTATAGCTAATTACCTACAGATCACAAAATTAAGTCATGATAAGAGAAGAGACTCCTGTCTTCTGAAATTGATTGTGCCCAGAAAGAGCATCAGAAGTCAAGCGACAGAGTTAATTGCTGTCACTGAATATGGTACATTCTATGTCAACCAACCCAAGGAGGCTCTTCAAGTAGATGTATGCTCAGCCTTCAGGTAGTTCCATTGCTTGACACTTCTCCCCATTCACCCATTACCAGCACTTCAGTACCTGGACAGTCTTCAAAACCAAACTTACAATTCCCGAAGACTCAGCGTCTGGAAGAGCTGCCACGAGAGTGTGGTGAGCCGGTTACTTGACAGGTTTCTGCAAGATTGACAAATAAAGGGAAATTTTTAAAACAAGTCTGGCACAAATAATGCTCTAGGTAGTAAGCTTAGTCATTTCACTGGAGCCTGGCTATGTTTTCCCTCTTCTTCATTCTGCTAGGCTAGTGATACATCTGCTAATAGTTGAGGCCATAGATCAGGTTTGGATAGGCTTTTGAGGCCTTTTAAAGGGCAAGATTTTACAAATCAAAGAAACCATTAAATTATTATGGTCATTCTCCCATATGCCCTCCCCACAATAAAAGTTTACAGAGCCTTTGTGAAGCCATCCTTCTCTAAGAGGACAGGGAGTTCTCAGGGTAGATAAGCCCACTAGCATTCTTAACATGCACACAGGTCGAAAAACTCTGCAGGTCACCTACAATTCCATTTAGCCAGTGTCTCTCCCAGCAAACATGCCCACCAATGATCAAGACATCAGCCTTTTGTTCACACGTCTGTTCTCCTCCTAATGGCTATTTAATTGTTCTCATTAGGATGTACAGGGGAAAGGAGCAGCCATTAGTCTTCTGGATAAAAGAAGAAACACGCCCACGGTTATTACTTTGCCAGGCTCAGCAAACAACTTTTGATGTGATAACAGCCCTTAAAGGCAGCAGTTAGACACTGCTAGAATTGAAGTGGCATCCCAGGAACAATGTACTCATCTACTGATGGGAACAAATGGCAGTGCTGATTCCATTTAGGTAAATATCTATCCACACAAACATGATGTGTGTATACTTGTGTCTATTAAACCTGTAGGTACTAAAGGCAAACACAGACTCTTGTTTATACACATACATATGCTTACACACACACCTATATTTAGATGACTTCTACAATAAATATTTATTGAGGCTCCACTGAGGAATGAAGGGGTTGACCATTGAGGGGGAAGGGAAGTTCTCTCTGGAATCTTATATTCAAGTTAGAGATGAAAAGCAGAAGGAAGAGTATCAACACCGTGATATAAGTAACTGATACAGGAGTGGGAAGGGCTCAGAGAGAAGTGCCTTCTGAAAAGGTAGCATTGGTCCTGAGCCAAGAAGAAGAAAGGGCTGAGTACCAAGGGAGGAGTGTTTCAGGCAGTGGAAGTAGCAAATGTCAAGGCCTGAGAGATCCAGGGGATCAGGAAGGAAGTCAGTCAGGAAGGACTGAGGAGTGCTTTGGGATAAGTGGGAGAGGGATTCACGCCACACTTGTTGGCCATAGGGAGGAGTTTGGATTTGATATTAAAGAGTGGTGGGAAGGCATTGGATGGTTTTCAGCAGAGAAGTGACATAGTCTAATTACCATTTTTAAAAATAGAAGGCCAAGACTGGAAGTTGGCAGGCCAGTTAGGAGGCTGCTACAGTCTTCCAACCAAGAGAAGGGAGTGGAGATAATCAAGTTGATGGATCAAGATAAGTGTTAGAGGTAGAGCTGCCAGGATTCCTACTGGATTGGATTTTGGAGAGGAAAGAGAACTGAGTGGCCAGGTGAATGGTGACATCATTGAGTGGCCAGGTGAATGGTGACATCACTGAGTAGAATGAGAAAGCCTGCCAAAGGATCACATGGAGGCTATGGGATAGAGACCTTCCCCTTGCAGATATCAAGTTTGAGACATTGTTAGCTATCCAAAGAGAGAAGTCAAATCGCCTGCTGGATTCCTGGGTCTAGAGCTCATGGGAGAGGTTGAGGCTGGGTAAGATCACATAGGGAGAGAGTCTACCCAGTTCATAACAGGGTAGACACTAAAATACAAGAAAAACCAAAGATACATGGCTTCCCCTTCTCATTGGATGCAGCCCTTTTTGGTGAGGTGGCTTGGTTCTAACTCAGCCTGAACTGGCTGGGTCCCTGAGACGGCCCATTACTGTGCAGGGGAGGCAGTCTTATGCTGGGGGTGCAGGTGACTGGAGGAGAAGGGAAAGAAACGTACGTAGATGTCTCCCAAGTTTACTGTTCTGCTGTCTTCCCTGTACCCAGCACTCTCTCTGTTCAGAGTTTTTAAGCCTCTAGGATAGTCCCCATGGCCCTACACTGTCACCAACCTCCTCTCTGCAAGGCTGAGACCTCTGTTATGATAGCATATGCTCACTAAAAGCCTATACACCTAAGCCATCCATCATGCTCAGCTTCACAAAACCCCTAACGACTATACATCTTATTCCTACAAACTTTCACTGTTCCTCCACCGATCAGAAAGAAAGGTGTGATAAAAGAACTGCAATGATGACCACCTGAGGACACCACCTGGGCAAAGCCCCATGGAGCAGCTCAGCTCCTGCTCAGAAGGGTGGAGCTGGAGACCAGACACACACTCCCACTGAGTCATGACCCTACCCTAATAGACCAGGAGCTCAAACTTGGGGTTCAGGACAACAGGATTTGGTACTGCTCTGAGTCTCCATTGCCATTAGGCTTTATGAGGTTTTATTAAATCTAAGTGTTTGATTCATCTAGGTAGAAATCTTCTGTTTTGCTTTATTTTGCCTGGTTTACTCTATGCACAAGAGCATCACAGCAGCAAAAGCTGGACAAGCCCCCAACTTCCAAATCCACGAGGTAATCCCTGCAGCACTTTGGGAAGGTGCCTTTCCCCTGCCTTTAGCTCCCTACCCCTCTCCAGTGCCTCCCTGAACAAAACCCATGGTTCTGAAGCTGAGAAGCTGTATCCAATGGGTAGTTGGCAGTCAGAAAGCCCAGACTCATTGAGCCCTGAAGAACATGCCCCTGGTAAGGTACAAAAGCAACTGGTGGGAACTAGCAAGACAGCAGACAGGAACAGCCCAGGTGAAATGGGCAGCCCTGCCCATCTCTGAGGGAGGAGCAGGCAGGGAGCCTGCCAGGAGTCCTGGGGAACCCGAGGCAGAGAGCAGGCTGCCAGTGATGTCCTCTCACAAAGGTCATGCTTTGCTACATTAGGCAGAAATGTCAAAAGAAAATTGGATTCTGAAAGAAAGAAAATAACAGACATTCTGGGCAAATAAAGAATAAGAAATAGCATTATTGCCTTATTACAAGTTAGAGGAGGGAGGGGTCCTGAGACACCTGTTAAGGGGAAAGTGGGCTCCTGCTCTCTCAGAGCTATCTCGGCTTCATCTCCCCCCTGCCCCTCCCTCACCCATCAAGCCCCACCTGGATTCCTCTGGCTCTTTGGATGGATGGAATGGACTGAAGCACTCATGTGCTCTGCCCACAGACACAGAAAACCCAGTGCCTGTTTGCGGAGACTGGAAACTGTATTGCACAAGTTCAGGGAGGAGTGCAGGGTGCACAACCCTTGCAACTGTACACAATGCCCTGCCAGACACACAGTAGAAGCACTAAGCCCCAGGAATGAACTTATACAAAAAAGACAAGAAGTAAGGCAAACATATACACTCCACAAAACAAGCAGAGCATGCCTCTGGCCACCCTGCCCTCACCGGCATTGATAAATTCTCATGGTGCAGGGTAAATAAAGAAGCTTCTATATGAATTGCCACCCACTCGGAACTCACTGCCCCTGATTTTTTCTTCTAGCTGGGGCCTCACCTATATGCACCTGTCATCAATTATTGATGAGCTGGTTACTCTGCTCATCAGACAAGAGTTTAATTAAGAACCATCCTGCCTCTGAGCCCTGTGGCAGCCTTTTCCGTGGGCCTCCTCCCTAATAGATCCATTATCACCCGTCTCTGACTTTTGCTTGGGTCAATGGCCAGTTTCCAAGCCACCTGACCGTTGAATTAATTTGGTGAGCAAGATTTTACGAGACGATGCATCAAACTCCCAAAATCAAGTTCCGTGACACTGCCTCTTCTATCTCTCGCCCGAGACTTCCAAACAAAGCCATTAATTTTGTGCTGCACAACTGGCCCTCTCACAGACCAGACTCTGGGGTCCAGAGGTAATAAACGATGATGATGTGGCTACTGGGTGCTCCGGGAACAAGGAGCCAGACACACAGATGGCTGAACCCTGGGCCCTGAGGAACAACAGAGCTGAGATGTCACCTCTGGCATTAACCCCATAATGAACAGGGGTCCTCCCAGGCAACCTCTCCTCTGACCAGTAAAAACCTTGGCACAGTAAGCAGTCGTATGACCTTCCTAATGGTGGCACCCAACTACGGCAGAAACGGAGCCCACAAATGGGGAGGATTTCACCTTCTACCCTGGGAACCCTGTTGTTACAAAAGGGTCAACAAGACAGACCCTGTTGCCAAGAGAAACCAACCAGATGAGAAACCAACCTGTTGCCCCTTTGGGGGTTGAGAGTTGAGACAGTAAGCCCCATCTGAAAAGTGGTCCTGAAAATGGAAGGATTTGTGGATTTCCTGGATTAACAGTGGGGCTGACATTTGGAAGCACCTCCTCTTCTACTGGCAGAGGCAGGCTAATGGGCAGGTATGTCTTAGAATTTGCATGTGTAAGGGATTGCTGGCGGCAGGTCCTCTGCATCTCTGAGCTATTAAACCAGACTGCCTCACCTGTGCACTCCCACTCTCGCTCCTGGATGCTCACTCCACCTCCATACCTCCTTGGTCCCTCTCACTTGAGTGTTTTCTGTTGTAATGGGCTGAATTTTCTTTCCTCAAAATTCATTTTTAAAATCCTAACCCAGTTGGGCACTGTGGCTCACACCTGTAATCCCAGCACTTTGGGAGGCTGAAGTAGGTGGATCACCTGATGTCAGGAGTTCGAGAAGAGCCTGGCCAACATGGTGAAACCCCATCTCTAGTAAAAATACAAAAATTAGCTGGGCATGGTGGTGGGCCCCTGTAATCCCAGCTACTTGGGAGACTGAGACAGGAAAATCGCTTTAAACCAGGAGGCGGAAGTTGCAGTGAGCAGAGATTGCACCATTGCACTCCAGCCTGGGCAACAAGAGTGAAACTCCATCTCAAAAAATAAAAAATAAAAAAATCCTAACCCCCATTGTGTCTGTATTTGGAGATGTGATCTTTAAAGAGCTAATTAAAGTTAAGTGAGGACATATGGGTGGTCGTTAATCCAATATGACTAGTGTCCTTATAAGAAGAGGATTAGGACACAGACATAAAGAAAAGATGTAAAGTCACAGGGAGGAGAAAATGGCCACCTACAAGCCAAGAAGAGAAGCCTCAGAAGAAATGAACCCTGCCAACACCACCTTCATCTTGGGCTTCTAGCCTCTAGAATTGTGAGAAAATAAATTTATGTTGTTTAACCCACCCAGACTGTGGCATTGAGTTCTAGCAGCAATTGCAAACTAATATACCTGTTCTCAGCCCCTCATTTGCCCTGAGGCCTTGATGGCCAAGTTGGCTGCCTTACTGTGATCCCTGAAAGCCTCCAAGTCATGGTTTTCTGTCACCCCCTTGCTCTGTCTATGCTTGGTGGCTCCAGGGAACCAGCCTCCCAATCAGGTTCCAGCCACTAAGATCTAATCTGGTATCTGCCCACTTGTCCACCCCCTGGGTGTACTCCAGCCTCCTCCTGCAAAAAGGTTATTAAATGAGATAACAGAGAACCAGAGGCATGCTCGGCTTGCATCCCAGATATAAATGCCACAGTCACTGACTCTTCCTGGAGGATTCATTCTGCTGCTTGCAGAAAGGCACTCTTTTGAGCACCATTTGGTCTTGGTGCATCCAGCACAGCTAACCAGAAAACAATGAATGCAAGTCCCAATCCTGCAAGCTCCCAGGGTCTGTGACTTGCTGGCTGCAATAATCATGGTGCAAATCTTATTTCTTATTTCTTTCATCCACAAAGGCAGCATTTTGAAAGGTGCAATTCCCTCTTTCTTAAGATCTAACATCATCAAGTATCTATTCCTTTTCTTCTTCTTCTTCTTTTTTTGAGATGGAGTTTCGCTCTTATTGATCAGGCTGGAGTGCAATGGTGTGATCTCAACTCACTGCAACCTCTGCCTCCTGGGTTGAAGCAATTCTCCTGCCTCAGCCTCCCGAGTAGCTGGGATTACAGGCATGTGCCACCACGCTCAGCTAATTTTTTGTATTTTTAGTAGACACTGGGTTTCTCCATGTTGATCAGGCTGGTCTCGAACTCCCGACCTCAGGTGATCCACCTGCCTCAACCTCCCAAAGTGCTGGGATTACAGGCATGAGCCACCATGCTCAGCCTCTTTTTTTCTCACCATAAAAGAGATATCTCCTTGGTTTTTGTTTTAATCCATTCATGCTGCTATAACAAAATACCATAGACTGGGTGGCTTATAAACAACAGAAATTTATTTCTTAGTTCTAGAGGTTAAGTGGTCCAAGATCAATGGGGCAGCAGGTTCAAGGATCTACCTCCTCAGAGACAGATGTCTTCTCACTTAAATCTCACACGGTAGAAGGGGCTAGCTAGCTTTCGGGGGCCTGTTTTATAGAGCACTCATCTCATTAATGAGGGCTCTGCTCCCATGATCTAATCACTTCCCAAAGGCCCTGCCTCCTAATACCATCACCTAGAAGAGGAGGGACTTCAATATATGAATTTTGGGGGCACATAAATGTTCAGATCATAGCAATCATCTTGGAGACCACCAGCCCCTTCTCATGACACACCATACCCGGATTCTTTTGATTTTGCTGAAGAATCTGCAAGAAAAGAGTGCTGTTCTAGACCAGAACTAATGAAAAATCGGTAAGGAAAGAGAATTCCCTGATGCAGCACCAAACCCCACATAGACTTTGCTACAAAAAAAAAGAACAAACCACAGAAGAAGGATGGAGCTAGCAGGCTACTGCCCACTTCTCTAAGAGCCAGGGAACCTATACCTCCTCTCCATCTTGACCGACTTCTGTGCACCATCAGCCCCACACTAGAGGTATCTGCAGCCCACCACCAAAGGAGCTGTAGGGTGGCTGCTGCAAGGGCCTTGGGTTGAATCAATAGGAAGAAAGGAGGCACCATATAATCTTGTCACCAAGGCCTGCTGCCAGCACCAAGGAGGGACCATGAGCCAACCCGTTAAAATCTAATGCCTATGGCAAGGAAGCAGGTGCTGCTGCACAACGTTCTTCTTGAAGGCCAAGAAATATTTTCCTGCATCATTGATATATTTGCTTTTCCCTCAATTAAATTGCTGTAAAAGGGAGTGGGGGTTAAAGCCATCTGAGCCATTTTTATTCAGTTAAATTACACTGGATGGCTCATTTAATGAACTTTAACGAAGCCAAAATGCTTTCTCTAATCAAATCTCAACTGACGTGACTGGTGTCTTGACCTTAGCTCAGGAGACTGGAGGCAGCTTTTTCTGTGCAGCCTGTTCTGGGCTCTACCAGGGTTTCCCAGAGTGTGTTCCTGGAATCTGAGGTGTGTAATATGTTCATGGGTATTACAAGGGGGAAAAGATCATATTGCTTGAAAACTGTTGTATTAAAATTAAGCATGCTTATTTACTGCAGAACTTCTCAGAGCCTTTACTATGAGAGAAGGACCTGGCAAACTGAGTCTCTCAAACTCACTGGAGCATAGAATCTTCTCCATGGAGTGTCTAGCCAAAAAAAATACCCACATAACATCCTTAGAGAAATGTTCTCTAAGCCAGGGGTCAGCAAACTAGAGCCTGCAGGTTGGCAGTCTGTTTTTATAGTTCTACCAAAACACAGCCATGTCCATTTGCTTATGTGTTGTCTATGGTTGTGTTCCAGGTAGAATAATGGTATCCACATCAAAATCCCGAGAATCTGTTAATAGGTTAACTTACACCGCAGAGGTGATTAAGCCTATAGACATGGAGATCAGGAAGTTATCCTGAATTATCCCATGGTCCCAATGTAATCGGCATTAAAGGTAGAAGAGGAAGGCAGAGAGAAAGTAGGGACCCATGTGACTAATGAAGGAAGGTACAAAGACATGCAATGTTGCTGGCTTTGAAGATGGAAGAGGGGGCCTCAAGCCAAGAAAGTGAGTGACCTCTAGAAGCTGGAAGAGGCAAAAAAAAAAAACCCATTCACCCATTCTCCCTTATAGCCTCCAGAAAGAAATACTGCCCTGCCTATGCTTTGACTGTAGCCCAGTGAGACCCATGTTGAATTTCCGGGTGTAAGGCAATAAATTTGTATTGTTTTACATCACAAACTTTGTGTTAATTTGTTACAACAGCAATGAGAAACTAATAGGGCCACTTTCACATTACAACAGCAGAGTTGAGCAGTTGCAACAGGGACCAAAATATTTACTATGTGACCCTTTTCATAAAAAGTGTGACAACCCCTTGTCTAGAACAGCACTCTCTAATATAGATATAATAAAAGACAAAAATACCACGTGAAATTTTCTGTTAGTCACATGTTAAAGAGTGAAAAGAGGTGAAATTAATTGCAACACTATGTTACTTAACCTAGTATATCCAAAACATCATTCAACATGTAATCTATCTACGCATCTATCTACCGATCTATCTATCTATCTATCTATCTATCTATCCATCTATCTGTCTATCCATGTATCTAAGAGGTATTTCACATTCTTTTTTGTACTAAGTCTTTAAATCCATGTGTGCTTCACTCTCAGAGCTCATCTCAATTTGAACTGGCCACAATGCAAGTGCTTGATAGCCATGAGTGGCCAAACGCTACATATTGGAAGACACAACTCTGGACCATCTGAAAAATCCAGACATTGCCTGAAGTCCCCAGTAGAGAGAAGCAGTCAGCAGCTAGAAAATTGTCATTACAAGTTCTCCAAAGGAATGTCAGGTTTTCTTTCCCCAGATGCCAATCCATCCTAGAATCCAGCAGTCACATAGCTTGTTTTATGAAAAGGAAATCACTCCAGTTGTCCCAGAGCACAGTGCAACATCACTGAGTAGCTGCCAGCATCCTCTCAGGCTGGAGCTCAGAGCAGGAAGGAAAAGAGAGGTCAGGACTTGCCATGTGCTGAGGAGGTGGAGAAGGACCATGGCACATGGGAGACCAGACGTGGGTACAGAGAACTGGACTCCTCCAGAATGCTTGGTCCACCTTATCAAGTCCAAACTCCACCTTGGAATTCAAGTACTTCCACAAGGTGACCTCAGCCTCCTGTTTCTGTATAGTCTCTCAATACCACCTCCTCCCCTCATCCTTCAGCCCCCACTGCCATAGCTAACCCTAAAAACTCACCTGGGACAAAATGGCATCGCCCTGTTGGCTGCAATCTTAGAGCTCCCTGGCACTTCTCCTGCTCCACACCACTGCACCCTGTGCTTTCTGCACCTTTCATGTCCTTCTCCCCACCCTGGAGGCACAGTTTGAGTGGTTCTCTCTGCAGACAGCTAGTGCCACCCACTCTAAAATCTTCTTTCCTTCCACTTTCTCCCACTGCATTTTTCTTGGGCCTCGACTGTCACAGCCTGCGTCTCAGACTGCTGACCTGGAGTGACAGCTGTGACTGTGTTGGCCTCCCCACCAGGTTGCTTTTCTTGAAGACAACCTTTTCTTTTTCAGTTTTATATTCTTTATTGCACCTGGAACCCAGTAAGTGCTCAAAAAATGTATAGAAAGTTCAACGGAAGTCCCACAAAACTCTCTCATCCAAAGAGACCCAAAGCCAACCCGAGTTTCCAAGGACACTGGAGGGAAGCATTTCTTTCTATGAAGCACCCACAGTGCACAAAGAGGCTCTGCAGAGACCACAGCAGAAAAAGGCCTAGGGACCAAGACAATCCTGTACCCTGCAGTGTGTGGCTTCTGCTCCTCCCATTGCCCTCCTCCACCCACCTACCCTGGGACCTCTTTCTGTCCCTGTGAAGTCAACCTCTCCACTGCTATGAACTCACACAGCCACTGCGCAGCCAAGCCAGACTCTCCCAGCGACTGTCAAGGAGGATGAAGGTGCTCACGCTCTCTCTCTCTCCTTCCCTCTCTCTCTCACATGCACCAAACACACTACACACTATGCCACACACACACATTCACACACACACACTCATACCCACCAGCTGTCTCAGTCTGGCTCCACCAGGAAACAAACTGAGAATTCTTCTTAGGAGGTCTGAGGAGCTCTGCCTCTTTGACCCCTCCCTGCCTCTCAAGGACATTTGGGTTTCTACCCTTCAGGATCCCCAGCCCTTCTGCTCTGTGCTGCCTCAGCAGGACCTGTCCTGCCCTGGCCTCCTGAGGGAAACACGTTTGGAGCTGAGCAGGACCAGGGGCTCACTCTATAAGCCCGGGTCCCACAGCCAGCAGCCCTGCCCTGTTCCCTCCAGTAGGTGTGCTTTTCTCGGTGTCAGCACAAATCTTCATGTCTCTGGGCTGAGGAGCACACTCAGAACCTCACAGAACGTGGGAGAACAGTGGGGATCCCCCAGCCCATCACCCTTGGCCTACACAGGGGACGCCGAGACTGTGAGATCCAGGAGGACTTGGGAGAGGAGATAACTTGTTTGTGTCACCAGGCAAGTCAGTGTTGGAGCCAGGACCCGGAGTCCTGGATTCTGACTACGGGAGAGGAAAATGGGAATCCCAGAGGTTAAGTCAGTTCCCAAGATGACCAAGCTGGATGGTAGCAGAGGCTGGTGGCTGGCACCAGGGCTCCTGATACTCAAACCAGGGCAGCTGAGGGATCCTCCCCTTTTGGCCAATCTTGGCTACAGGAGTGACTTCTGATCCTTTGCGTTTCAGGATGGGTAAGATCGTGGCCTTTGGCATCTCACAGGCCTGGGTGCCAGTCCTACTACTGCTGCCTTCATGTCGTGTGACTCTGTGTGAGTTACTTCACCTCTGTGTACCTCAGTTTGCTCATCTGGAAGTTGGGAATAATAATAGGGCATGTCTGCTTGAGCCGTAGTGAGGATTAAATGGGGTATGCACGGCAGCTGACACAGTGCCTGACCCTCAGTAGGCACTCAGTGAACATGCTCTGTAACTGTTTCTGCCCACTGCCAGTCACCACCGAAGCCACAGCACGCCCATACAATTAAAACAAATACAGGAGGTCCAGGCGGTGACCCCCTTGAATTCAGGCATTATTTTATTCAGTAAAGTCTGAGTTCACAAGGCAATGTAGAGACCTACTGTAATGAGACAACAGGCAGCACCTGCTCCCCTAGGGATGTGCTGGTGCCCGTGTGCTGCCTCCTACAGCCCACGTAGCAGATGCCTGGGCAGGGCCTGAGGTCCAGGGAAGATGCGGCCCTCACCCTGAGGTCTATGGGCCACCTGCACCTGGGTCTCCACTGCAGCACAAGGCCACCAAAGTCCTTAAAATCTGCTGTGTTTCTTCATGTTGTCTGCTTTGCACCAGACCTTGAGTGTTATTGAAACTATTCTGTGGGGAGGGTGGGTGGGGGGGTGGGCATTGCTCCTTGGGAGTTTCTTTTCAGACAAATTAACCTAAGGCTAATTACCCTGAAGCATGTGAGCTCTCTCTGGAGTCCCAGGTGGGCGCTGCCAGGCAGATGCTGGGCCTTTTCACCCGGGATCCACCCACCTGGGGAGGAGGAGGCCAAGCCTGGTGTGGGAGCCAACTGCCCCAGAGACGCCCCAGCACATGATGTGCTGATGTGGCCAAGACATCACATTCATTTTTACTCAAGAGCTGCCATGACAAGAGAAAAACAAAGACGCAGAAAGCATCTGTGGGAAAAATCAAGAACCCCTTACGCTATGGACCAAAAGCAAAGCAAGGGATAGAGAGGGAGAAGGGAACAGAGGTACAGCTGTAGGCCATGCTCCTGGCTGGGAGAGAGCTGCCCAGGGAGGGTGCTGTCAGGGCTGGAGAAGCCAGGGTCCCTGAAGGCTGGCGGGAACCTGCAGGGGCAAGAGTGCTAAGCTGTTCTTCAGACTGAGGAAGCACATTCCTGTTCATTACCTTTTAGCCAGGCCAGACACCAGTCCCCTTTCTAAGATCTACTATTCAGATTAAAGGAAAATCTATGACTCTCTTAAAAACAAACTGTGAACAGAAAGCTGCTCTGGGCCTTTTCATAAAGAAACCTGATTAGGCCAACGCTGCATCCAATCCCTCCTTCAAGATAAGAGGTTAGAGGGAACACAGGCCAAGTGTGGGTTTGAGAAAGCATTGAGGGGAGAGGTTCTCCTATTCTGGGTATCAGAATCACCTGGAGGCTTGGAAAAACCAAATTTCCAGGCTCCACCCACCTCCTGAGTTTCTGATTCAGCAGGCCTGGAGAATTTGCATTTCTAAGAGGTTCCCTGGGTGACATTAATGCTGCTGGTTTGGGAACCACACTTTAAGAACCAATGATCTGGTGAAATTTTGTTTTCCCCATGGGCAAGTTGACTTTGGCTCCAATCAAATCCCTCTGCCCTAAAAAATTAGACAATCATATATACATATATAAGGAAATGAAAGAGTCATGTGAGCAGATGCAAAGAGATGCCCTGTCAGGGAGCCGAGAGATTCCTGCACAGGCTCCTGGGAACAAATCCCATTATTAATAACCACATAGGGGACTTCACAATCCCCTTCCGGAACTTGATGGAGAATCTCCAATGGGGACGTGCCTCTGGGTGGTCCAGGGCAGGGCGGTCACAGCACTGCACATTGACTAAAGGGAGGTCCCTGCTGCCCAAAGTGCCTCCTGCACTCGCTTCCTGCACTCAATTACAAGAGGAATCTGTGCCTCCCCACCCCACCCAGCCTCCTACACACACAACACACACACACACACACACACACACAGTTTGAACTGCATGCCCGGTGAGCCTAGAGGACGACAGAGGCTAGAAACCAGAGAAAGTGAGAGGAGCAGCAAGGGTCCCAGGATGAGGGGAGATGGTCCCAAAAGAGAGCAGAGGAGAAAGGAGGACTCGGACAAGAGCATCCAAACCAATGAGTGAGACCCAAAGCTGGAGCTGGGGAGCCCGGAGGGAGGAGGGGTGCCCCAGCCATGGTCAAAGGGGTGCTGCTGGGCAGAGAGAGGGAAGAGATGAGCATGTAGCAACAGGCCAGCCAGAGCCACACTCAAGGGGTCACAGTTGTGCCTAGGCCCACTGAGGGGCCCATACCCCTGGTTGCCTGAGGAGGGGGATCCCTCGAGGCTAGAGGATAAGCCAAGAAGCAGAGACCTTAGTTCAGTGCCTGAGGTACTGTCCTAGGAGCTTGGGGCAGAGTTGGCGGATAGCGTCAAAGGGTTCTCTAAGGCTGCTCTCTGGAGTGGCCAGCGCAGAAGAGTGGCGGCTTTGCTGACAGCTGCCTGGGGGCTTCAGGTGCTTTTAAGCCAGAGCAGCTCAGGCCTCCTGCCCTGCCACTTTTCCAGACCAGATCCTGCGCATGTAAAAAGCCATAGCTGGACTCCCTCTGCCCCACTTCTAGCAGGGCCCAGGAGGACATGGAAGTACACCATTGGCCTTTAGGGGCCTTCTACCCTAGTGTTGTCCAGGAGACTCACCCCTGGGGTTCACATGAGGAACAAGGTAGTAGCAGATCCACTTTCAGGACCAAGTCAATGTGGGGCCTGCCCTGAGAAAGTTATTTAATCTCTCTGGACCTCAGATTCTTCATCTTGACCATGCAAGTTCTAATAATATAAGCCTTATGGGGCAACTCTAAAGATCAGGATAAATTAATGCATGTCAAATGCCCAACACAGTGCTTAGCATATAGCAGGTACTCAATGCATGGCTGCTGGGGTCACAGAGGTATTTGAGGTGGTAACAATAATAGCAGAACAAACATGGTGATTGCTCTTGGCCAGCTATCTTTAAGGGTTTTGCATATAAGAGTTCACTTAAATATTGCAACAACCCTATGAGAGATATGTTACTATCATCATTATCATCATCTCTGTTTTACAGAGAGGAGATTACAGAGCAAGTGAGTTAGACAACTTGCCCTGGGTCAGTAGCTGCTGTGTGAGGGAAGCCAGGGATTGAACCCCAGCAGTCTGGATGCAGAGTCTGTGCCCTTTACTACCTGCTAGCATTAGCAGGAGGGGCTACATTACTAGGGCCCTGTCTCCTGTGCTCCTAGTGATCGCTGCCTGTCACCACCACTAGGACAGGATCCTGCCATTCTTAGGTAAAATTTAGAAAGCCTTCCTCACCCCCAGGTCTGGAAAGACTTGAAGTTCTTGTCAGTGAGAGGGGAATTGGAGTCCAATTTTTCACTGTGTTCCCTGGACTAACTGGGACCATGTGTGATAGCCATGACAAAATGGAGACCCATCCACTAGCATGGAGGAGAGCACAGGGAAAGTCATGGAGAGAGGTCAACCAGAAATGACCTACATACTCCAGGCAGGGAGAGGTCTTGTAGAGTGATCACACAGTGACACATCAGGGCTGGAGCATCCTCGAGTCCCTCTCCAGGAGGGATTTGGGCAGGGGATCCCAGCTGAACAAACATGCTGAGCTGCTCCTGAGTCCAGCAGAGGTCAGCCTTTTTGTGTGACTGCATCGTGCGGGGGTGCTGGGCATATTCAGGAGCTGGCAGAGATTTTTCACCACAAGCACTGCAATCCTGCTTCTAATCTGCCCTCCAGCTGCTGAGGAATGCCCTCTGTGTACATCAGAGCAAAATGGAAGAGCAAAATGGAAGCACAATAAAGAAAGACGGGGAAGACAGAGCTCCAGCTTCATATTTCAAATGCTCACTCCTGTAATGAACCAGCAACACCTGGGACTAAGAATTCTAAATAAAACCCTATCACAAGACCCAACTCTCCTCTCCCAGATACTCTGAAGCTTCAGCGCCACAGCATATCAGGATATAAGGCTTCCAGAAGGTTCTGTTCTTACTCAGCCACGTTTTAGCTAGACAACTCATGAACAGCTCACTTCTCTATGCTGAGTCTCACTCTCTTCTCTTCTGAAATGGGAGCAAAATCTCTACCACATGAGGTGGTGAGAATCAAGTGAAATAACACATACGGATGCCCCTCACAGTGCCCACCACATGGTAGGCACTCAGTGGAAATGAATTAATATTGCCAGTAAGGACTCACAAAGGAAAAAGCTAAAGAGATAACACCTTCAAAGCCAACTGTGAATGAATGGGGGATCAGCCAGCAGAAGGAGAGGGGAGAAGGGGGCCCACGCTGAAGTTTCCAAATCCTTGAAAGAAAACAGGAGCAAGGAGGGAACCATCACTGCAGGAGCAACAAAACAAGAAAACTCGCACCAGACAGCTCATTCAGCAGACGCACTAAATGGTTTCCAATTAATTAACTGATTACATGATAGAACAGAAGGGGATTCGAAAGAGCGCTGTTGACCTTTAAGAATAATTAATATCATCAGGATAGCAAATTCATCCAAGGAAAATAATGAGGAACATTTTAATATTACATTTGAAAGCTCTGGATGGGGAGGCAGATGGGTGCCCCAGCTTATTTCTCCTTCTCCAGCTTCCTGTCTCTTTTTTCCAGTATCTTCCACCCAGCCTTTCCCTCCTCATTCTGAGACTTCCAGGAGCATCACGGAGACCTCTAGACCTTCTAGGTCTGTACAGAACAGTTGCTGCCTTGGTCCAGCACTGTGGCCACTCTGTTTGCCCAGTTAACATTTGTTGCAAAAGAGTGAGAGGTACCCCATACCCTTGGTATAAAAAGGGCACACAAAACCTTCTCTTCCCAGTCCACCTGAGTATCTGGATGGCTCTCTCCCTACCTCCTATCTCTCCTTAGGGGCCAATGTCAGCATTTAGAAAGGACACCACTCCATTTAGGGTAGGTGCCCCTCCTCCAGGTTCCCAACTCATACAGAAATTCCCCCATCACAGCCCCAATGGTCTATATACTATTATATCTGGTAGCAAGCAATTCATATTATCTATGGGGTTAATGGTTCATTTGTCTTAGTCACAACAATATTTCCCAGCATCCAGCAGCCTGGCGTTGTTGAGCTGATCTATAATGAGCCCTGTGCCCTGGACAATTGTCCTTGACATTCGGTCTTCTCCCAGAATGCCTGGCAAATTCTTTTTCTTTTTTCTTTTTTTCTTTTTTTTTTTTTTTTTTTTTTTTTTTGAGATGGAGTCTCACTCTGTCGCCCAGGCTGGAGTGCAGGGGCTCCCGGGTTCACGCCATTCTCCTACCTCATCTTCCTGAGTGGCTGGGACTACAGGCACCCAACACCATGCCCGGCTAATTTTTTGTATTTTTTTTTTTAGTAGATGTGGGGTTTCACCGTGTTAGCCAGGATGGTCTCGATCTTCCATGACTTACTGATATATCCCTCCTCTGAGAAGCCTTCCCTGACCACCACCTCCAGATGACTGGTTTTCCCCACTCACGTGCTCCCAGAGTATTTCATCCATCCGTTTAGCTCAGCACTGGTCACACTGTCAAATCATGTATCTCTCAAAAGTCTAGCTGCCTCTTGAATGGAGGGAATCCTAGAGTAAAACCACAGCTTTTCCCTCTAGTTGTCTCCTTGATGCCTAGCAAGATACCTGGTACAGAGCAGGTGCTTAGTAGATGTTTATTGAATGAGCCCAAGCATAAATGGAGGTAATGTGGCCAGGAGGCAGGACCTTCATTCTTTTTTAGATAGTTCCAAGGATACAAGACTAATTCATTGTATCAAGTACTGGTGACAAGTGACCACACATTCCGGTCTGCCCAAACAGTCCCAGCTCACATCTATTATCCTGGAATTTCATCAGGTTAGTTTCCCTTCCATTCTCCAAAGTGTCCCACTTTGGACAATGTGTTATTTACTGAGATCCTACTATGTGCCGTGCGTCCATCTGGGTATCACTTCACAGCAGTGAACAAAAGAGAGGAGCAAATGCTCTAAACCAAGTCAGCTTTAGTGCCATTTTGCTTTCTCTATCTTAAAAGGCATCTCTGCTCATGCAATCATTCAACACTAATTACGTACTTATACTGTGCTGGGAAATGTGGGTGTGCTGGGTGTATGGGTTAAAAAGGCAGCTCCCCATAAAAATTTGCTCATTTGCTCTGTTTCCAGAGGAATCCAGGGAAGAACTCTTGTCCAGAAAGGATTGCTTCTGGCTCAGACTTTGAATTTTCCCCCATGGTCTTGACCCCTTGCTGGACCCACATGGTGGTGGGCTGCAGCCAGGCTGGCCACAGCCTTACTCACGCCCCCTGGCCCAAGATAAGCACTCTCGCCCCAAATGTCTTGGGTTACTTCTCATTCCTACAAAGGATAAGTCAAAGAGTATTTATAAGAAAAGCCAGCTGCAGATACAAATGACACTGGAGAACAATCTCCAGAATGCTGTGACTCCAAGGAGATCCAGTTCACCTCTGATTTTACTCCTTATTCTCCAGGATCTCATCTGTCTTCATCAGAACTCTTCCATCCAGCTTATTCTGTGTCTGCAGAGTACATATGACAGCTATCTTTACTGCCAAAGCCCATGTTGTTTTGTGTCCACTAAGATTCTCCCCATTGTCCCTCTCTCTCCTCCTCAGCTTCAGAAGTACTGGCCTCATTTCTTCCCTTCCTTGACTGCCAGCAATATCCACGTCCTCTCTTCTGAGCTGCCCTCTCTACCCACTCTGCCCCCACCTGTGTCTCACTTCCAGTGTCAGCTAAAAACATCTCTTTTCTCCTTTTAATTAAACTTCTCTGCTCCCTCTCTGTTACTGGCCTTATGACTCAGGGCTTTAATTTATTCACCAACAATGTCATTACACCACCATTTTCTGTAATTTATACTATGCACAGTTTTTTGGCCTCTGTTGCCCAATTCTGCAAAATATTCGGGAAATGTAGTGTTCATGCCTACACTCCATGGCCTCTCTCCTGAAGAGATCTGGTAGTGTCCAAGTAGACTTACTCAAGGAAGAGACAATATAAGAATTCTTTTCTCATATTGAGTATACAGAGTCAACCCCCATCCCACTTGGTTTCATGTAGATTCTCAAGGAGCTGGGGATTTAATATGAACTGAGTTGAGGAGGGCATAGAAACAATGCAATTTGAATTGAGACTTGAGAAACAAGTGGGAAGCAAATGAATAAAAGAGCACATGGATGCGTGGGCCTGGCCAAAGGCTGGCACTCTCAGGAATAATCACTAGCATTAGGACTTGTGAACTGTGTTTCTGCTTATAGTTCTTTGTGCAAAGTGGAAGGAATGACTTACACCTTGATCACAATCATTGTTAAAGCATACTGGTAAATTTCACTGAATGGCTCGATTTTCCTAAGTCTTGCATTGAACAGGGTGCCAAACTCAACTCATTATTTCTTAGACCCGCACTACTGCTATGGCTGACCTAAACTTAATTTAAAACCTTGATATCCGAACATAAGTGCAAACAATTAATTAACTTGCTAATCATTTTTCCTTGCTATAAGGACTTTTCCATAGTCATTACCAATAATCATGAGAGTAAACTAAAGAAAATTGGGATACAGAAATCATTTTCTGAGAAATCAAAATCGTAAGTAACGTTTACTGCATGCTTATTAGGAGCTAATCACTATGTGCTTTAAAGATATTTGTCCATTGAATCTTCCCAACAACATTTTATGGCCCATATTATTATAATGATTTACTCTCATTGACAGATAAGGGATCCAATAATCCATGAGCTGATCCAAGCTAGCTCAGAGGTGAGGTAGCTAGTTCAAGGTCACAAAGCTGGTAGTCTTACCACAGGGCCTGAGTCCATGTGCCTAATTCCAAAATCCACACCCTTGGCATGACACTTGGCATGTGTTCACCTGAGTGTGTGTGTATGTGTGTGTGTGTATGTGCACATGCGCATAAGCAAGAAGTTGTCTTGATCTCCAGCTGGGGACTTGGTTTTATACTATGCAGGTGAAAACCTTCTAAGAATGAAAAAATCACATCATTCTAGGGGACAAACCCACCCACATCATAACTCAGCCAGCTCTGCTGTGCTTCTCTCACCATTTGGCCCACTTTGTCTATTCCTGTGAGAAAGCACATGACAAATCTACTTGCTCCAGGCCCCATTCAACAGTAACAGAACAGACCTGACCTTGGGAACTCTGACCTGGAAGAAAGAATCCTGTTCCTGCTCAGAATCCTTTGGAATCCTACAGCCGTAGATAATTCCTCAATGCAGGGTAATCAAAGTCATAAATCACAATCCTCATACACTCTAGACTGGGCCTCTGGAAGGCAGAATGGAAGGGGCACTCCCTCTACTGTTTACATCTGGGTCTAGATCCCAGCAGGAGGGCTGGCAAACACAGCACAGGCCACCTGTCCACCACATGCACCTGACTCTTTGCTTGTGCCAAGGCAGTGGCATTTGCTTAAGGACACAGGTCAACCCACCAGCAGCTGTGACAATGCTAGGGGAAGGTAAGACTGGGACCAGGGCCTGGGAGCTTCTGTCTGGGGCGCTGTTCATAGCTCACCGCCCAGGAGGAAAGGGAGGGCTCCCTGGGCTCTGGCCATGGTGCTGAACCCCCAGAGAGGGAACCACGGAGGCTGGGAGTTGAGTAAGCAAAAATGGTAGCATCAGTTTCTCTCCCAAGAAGAAACAATTTTTAAATATTCATTTGGGAACACCGGACTCCTGAACTCCCTCAGAGAGGTGATCTGGTCTTTATATCAGTTACAACAGAAAGAACATGAGCTCTGGACCAGACATTTATAGATATGAATAAATCTCTTCAGTAGCTGTGTGACCTTGAGCAAATTACATAACCTCTCTGAGCCCCAGAGTCCTCATGTGTAAAATGGGAAAAATACCAGCTATTCCAACAGGATTACTGTTGGAACAACACCTAACACTGAACTTAACACAATAAATATTTCTTCTCTATTTCTCTTCGCTTTGTTTCCTGCTTGCTTGTATGTGCACACATGTACATTCCATGAGTTTTCTCCCCTCTTCCTGTATAATACTTCAAAAATTCCTCCAAGGACAAACTTAAGACCCATGTCCTTCCTGAATCCTGTGGCTAGCACTTCCAAAGCACCTGTTACCTGCATTGAACAAGGCCCTTTACGGTATTATCCATATAATCACCTAATAGAGATTTTGAACCTAACCATCTTTCAGTGTTTCCAAACTACTTTCAAGTTAGTTTCTGGCAATGACCCAATTACCATCGTATCACAAGTAAAACCAGTGCTGCTGCGCATTTTCCATGTCACAGGAAAGGAAACTAAAAGAGACAGTAAGGTGGTGACTGACTGATTCATACTAAGTCTTGAAGGAGCATCATGACTCTGAGGTCCAGAAACCAGGTGAGTCTCCTCCCAGGTGTTGGCACTGGCATAGGAAACTGCCCAGCATAGCAAAAAAAGAGCTAGAACTTGAGCAAGTCTGAGACCTGGGTCCCAGCTCCTACTCTACTACTTCTAGCTGTATGGCCTTGAGCAATGCATGCTCTCAGATTCTTCACTAGTAAAACAGGGATGATGGTAATTGCTAGTTACTTTATCTTATTACAGCATATTAAATAAGATGGTATTTTGAGATGTGGTATGTAAAGCACTATAGCTGCAATGATTAAGATAGCCTGTTGCTCAGAGAATTGGTCATTAGTCGTGAGGGAGGCATGTCAGTGGACCATCAGAACAACACATCACACGGTATTACTGACCACCCCGACTCCAGATCCTCCTGCCAGCCCCAGGCAGGTGCATCCATTTCACTTCACAGACGCTTTGGGAGACCTAATACGTACTTGCAGGCTCTGGGCACATCAATAAATGTTTGAATCCAGAAAAGTTAAAATAAGAAACTCCATAAAATTCTGATATGAGGTATGATCTAGAGTTATAATAAATGAAAGGCCTAATATTTGTAAGAAACTTGCTGTGTGCCAAAACTTCAAATGCATTATCTCATCCAAGTCTTAAAACAAGCCTATGAGGGAGATGATTTTCTTACCAGAGGGAAGAATCAGCTCAAAAAGATTAGATGACTTGACCAAGGTCTCACAGCTGGTCAGAAGTCAAAGAAGGAACAGAGCCCAGTTCTGACTGATGCAAAACTTGTGTCTTCAATCATAATATTATGCAACTTCTCATAGATTAACCAAAATAAGGGAGGCAGGGGCAGGACAAGAATAGTCTAGCACAACCCCATGACTGTGAAATCACTTAATAAATGCCACTAGTGATCTCTGAAAAGTCCAACAGGGGATCTCAAGCATACCTAGTCACTGCCAGCAGGTCTTCCAGAGATTTCTGAGGGCCAAGCAGAGGTCTGCACCAATGAGGGAGCCAGGGGAGAAGAAGAGTGGAGATGGATGGGAAGGGAAGGGAGGAGTAGAAAGAGAGAAAGCTGCTGGGGATCAGGGCTGCGAAAGGCAATTATTAATATTCTAAATGGAGTTTGACTGCTTAAGCTTTATTTAAGACCATGTCTGACTGTATAATTACAAGAGCTTAATTTGTTTTCTTTTCCACACAATAAATAAGGAGCACATGGTTGCTCTTTGCAAACACCACCCTTGCTGGCATCAGAGAAAGTTCCTGAGCTGCAAATGGACAGCTGGCACAGGGAGGGGAGCCCCACTGCCTCCTGCAGGGAGTGAGCTGCCCGCCTCAGGGACACAGCTGGACTTGCCAGATGTAGTAAGGACAAGAGAACCAAGGTGCCCTTTTACTCCTGGGGGAAGACTTGGGGGTCATCTCCCTTAATTCCCCTATGGAGCAGGCACCTGCTACTGAGAGGCAACAGCACAGTGTGGACTCAGGTTTAACAAGCATCAGGAGATGCCTGTTGTCTCTAAAAGGCAGCAGCCTACTTTCTACTGCCATGTAGTTCAGGCCAACTCACTGGATGTCTTTGGCCTTTGGATCTGTGCACTTGACCCTTGTGCTGAAACCTGAAAGAGGAATAGACATTAACTAAAGCGAGTCAGAGGCTGTATGAAAATATTCCAAGTTGAGGGAACAGCACAGGCAAAGGCCATGAGCTAGAGGTGGCATGGCACACAGGGGTATCGAGGGAAGCCCAGTGTGGCTTGAGCAGAGAGCCCTGGAGGACATTCAGGGAGATGCTGGAACTGGTCTCGAGGCTGGTCCCACACCCAGACCTCATCTAGGTTTCTGCATGGGACTGCCTCACACTCACCCAGTAGACTAAGGCAGGGAGTTTGGTTCATATCCTAAGAACATCAGAGGCACATTTAAGAGGATGAGATTTCAATGTTTAATCAGTTCCTTGCAGAATGCATGGAAAAAAAATGTAGAATGGGTCGAAGTATGGCAGATAGTTCAAGGGAGACCTCTTAGGATGCTGTGATCCTTAGGACACTTGTATGTAAGAGGGGTTGGGGCCTTTGTGGAGGAAGCACCAAGATGCCCCTCTGGAAGGAGCCATAGAGGCATCAGATACCTGTAGTTGGCAGCAAATGAGGCACACAGGGAGAGGGCCTTGTCTTTCTGCAGCCCTGAACCCCCTTCTGCCCTAACATGAATCACTCTGCTGCCTCAGTGAGAGAGATCTCAGGTCACAGGGCCATGCTGGGAGACAGGGTACCTGGAAGCAAAGATTCTAAACCTTCAGTACACCGACTTTGGGGCCACAGGGGAGCATGGTGGGGAGTCACCTTGTCAGTCTGGTTCCAGGTCTAGTGGGTCCCACAGGCCTAGGCCCTGCAAACATACCAGGCTCTCTCTTTCACTGCCAGGCCTCTGGACATGCAGCACATGTTTCCCTTTACCTGACACAATCATCACCCATGTCCCCAGAAAGCCTCTTTCAGCTGCTGACTCACACTCACCCTCAGGTTTCAGGTGACCTGGAAACCTTTCTTGCTGGAATCCTCCCTATCCCCAAATATGCATCCCCCACCTGTGCTAAATGCTCCCAGGGAGCCCCCAAGTCCTCATCACACTGTATAGTAACCATCTCTACATGCTGTCTCCCTCTCCCACCCCTAGACTATCCCACTGAAGCCAAAGACCTAAACTTAATTCACCTTTGCATGAATTAAGAGAATTTGCATGAATTCTCCCGAGGCAGAGAAGATCCTCAACAGATGTTCCTGGATGGTATTAATGCATTCATGTCTCAGAAAAGCCCCACAGGACCCCAAGGGCCATTGTGAGTGGACTTTGTAGGACTCTAAAGCACAAAAAATCAAGGATTACCTACCAGCTTCAAGGGCAGGGGGAATGCTTGTTTCAGGCAATGAGGTTGACATAATTTGCATCAGCAACATACTTCACAAGATTTTCATAACTTGATCTTCAAACTGAGACCAGGATGCATTTTTTTCTTGGTCTCCATTTTTAGTAAAACCCAAGAGGATAAAGTCCTTTCATCAAGTTTTCCCAGATTCCAGTGCTTTGGTGAGATTCCCTCACCACATCCCACAGCAGCCTCTGCTCTTTAGCACCCAACCCCCAGGAGTCTGGCAAAAAGACTCGACAACCCAATATAGCCCATACCCAGAGCATCGATCACAGGACATAACATCCCCTGAGCACCCTATTGGGTACTCAGGTTCTATGTTTGTCAAAGTCCTTTCTCAACATTGTTCACTCTGTCCTCACAATAACCCTGTAGGGGGATGTACAGGCAACAGTTTTGGACCCATTTTATAGATGAGGAAACAGATAGAGAGAGGAGGAGGTCACCTGTGCACCATCTAAAGAGAATAGGTCTGCACTCTTTCTATGTTCCATAACAACATGTTGACCATCACCAGGGCAGTAGAAGAAACAGACCACCACACTCTCAGGGCGTGGGCTCTGGGTCAGGGTCCCAACAGGCCAATTGTAGGGTCCCTGAGGATTCCCTGGCCCTCATCATTCTGTAAAGTCAGTTCTGAAATGAACTGAGATGACTCCCCTAAGCCCAACCCCAGTCAACTCTGATGGTCAGCAAAGCCTCAGTTCTAGCAAGACAGATGTAGTCACATCTAGCCAGGTCACCTTGTTACAGAGAGAGGCAGGTGGCCCTCAATGGTGCCTTACACCCCAGACCCTCTAGAGAATTCAACCCCTCTCTCTGTATAAACTGGCCCTCCAGATGCAAATAGGATGGGAGTTATCCTGAGTGAAGGCTTCACAATCACAATCACGGAAAAAGCCAAAGGCAACCACATTAAAGAAATGCAGATGTAAAACCTGAGGTGGAGAGATGACCAGATTCAAAGAGAAACAGCTGTCAGAGGAAGGGAGAGGGACTCAAGGCCGAAGTGGGCTGCAATGGAAGCTTAAGAACCAGCAAGCCATGCTCTAACTCTAGCTCTTAAATCTCCCCACAGGACTGGCTCCAGGTCACTGCAGCCCTTTTTTCTATCTCAATTTCCTCATTGAGAATAACAGTAATACACTGACAAAGCTCCCTCTTGGTAACAGCAATACACTGATGAGCTGGCAAGTGTGCGTGTGTGTTGAGGCTGCCATAGAAGACATGGAGGGTCTCTGCTGGGGGACTCCAGCCAGATCCCCACCCCAGCTCTGTAACTCCCTTTCCCCTTTAACTTCTGCTCTCCTCACATACAGGGGACAGAATCCCAAAGACGCCTCAAACCCAGGGGCTTCAAGCTTGGGCTTCTGAACACCTTTAGTAAGGATCAAGTTTCTAAAATAGCTTCTAAGGGTGTGGGACGTGCCATTTACTGAATACCTACCATGTGCAGCCACTGAGAAAGGTGCTTTATGTTCACTCCTTTAATCCTCACCCAAAGCCCTGCGAGGTGGGAATTATTTCCTTGTGTTCTAGGAAAGACACAGAAGCTCAGCTCCTTGGCCAAGAATGCAAAGTGAAAGAGTTGGCAAAGTCAAACTTGGGTTCACAGCCTAGTCTGCCCACCTTCAAAATGTGTGGTGTTTTCCCTTCTTCATTCTCCCCCTCCCTCAGTAATTTGTTCAGTCGGTCATTTGTTCTCCAAATACAAATTTTACATTGAGAAAACAGGACTTAAGGAGACCTAGTCTTTGCCCCCATGGAGCACACACATCATTGAGAGGGTCATACCTTTCCACAGGCGTATTTCAGGCCTCGCCTGGACCCCTCATATGGGTTTCAAGGTGCATCTTGGGAGACCCCATCTGCAGCTTGCATGAAGTCGGCCAGAGGTAGTGCATGGCTTATTCCCTCTGGGAGACCCAATACCCTTTAAACCCAGAACAATCGCAGTGGCTGCATCACCTAGAAGACCACCCAGAAAGGGCAGAGGCCTCTTGGGCCCAAGGCAAGCCCCAAAAGGCAAAGGGGCTAACCCAGGAAGAAAAGAGACTTTCAAAGACCCATTAAGAGGAAACAAGGGAGAAAGAGACACAAAGCTGTTAGTCTGCTGAGGAATGAAGAGGAACAGAAATTAATGATGACTCTAAAATAGCCAAGAGACTAAACTCATTTTCTAAATCTGTCCTTAACAAGAAAAATGAAGAAAAGAGATGTGAATAAATGGGAGGTAATGAAGCCTTAGGGAAGAGGGGAAAAAGAAAATAAAATCTACTGAGAATAATCAAGGATGGAAAATATGAGCACAGTGTCTAATCCCCAAGGCTAGGAGATGCACAGCCCAGAGGCCAGAATGTTTACTCAGCGTTACATTGAGTTTTTGAAAGGCAACAGCTGACAGGGTTATAAGAAAATTCTTAAGGTTCAGTCCAGGGGATTCTAGAGAACTGAGATACCTGAAATCAGAAAGAACACAGTCTCCAAGAAGAGGTTAGGATTTTCGACTAAGAATTGCAAAGTACATATCACAAACATGCAGTGGGCCAGCAGGTGAGGCATGTGGCCACATTATCTGGCCCTGGGTGAATCAGAATGTGGTCCACAAACAAAGTGAACAGAAAGAAATAATTGGGGCTTGGGAGACATAAGTAATCTCAGGACCACAGGGCGTCTGGAGGAGAGACACAAGCAGACAAGGAAAAGGAAATTCAATTTAGGAAGTTTGCCACCTGCCTCATGAGAGAACAAGGAGCAATTCCTTTACAGGGCCTCAGAAGAGGTAGGCACCCAGGAGACTAATGGTATGAGGGGACTGGGAATTCACTTTCTTTGGAGGGAGCAGATACAAGAGTAGAAACTAAGAAATATCCGTTGAAAATCTGAAGCTTGGTCAATTCTGTGGTGCAAAACACATTTAGGGTTCAATAACACATTTGGGGTTCAATAAAAGCAGGGAGGATCCATTTAAAAGAGGACAATAAAGGCTCTACTCAGTGTTATCATGTGCCATAGGGGCTGGGATATGGAAAGAATGCGGGGACCAGGCACACCTTCAGAAATAGCATTGCTTGATTGTACTAGGAGGTGTCAGGTGTTGAAGTTGCATACACAGGCACAAAATTTCAGGATGTTAGAGCAGACAGAGCCTTGGACCTTATCTAATCTGGCCCACATCCCCTTCTTTCCCATTCTATAACAGGGTGTGCCACCTACAGTCATAATCCTGCCTGAAATGGGCCAAAGATATCCAGGACTGGTGTAGCCCCATGCTCCCTGGAAATGGGGAAAATAGAAATCTGCCACTCCTGCATCAACATATCACAGCGTGATTCATCTCCACCTGCTCGATCATCAGGCTCCATTCTCTATGCTAAACACTCACTCTGTGTAATCATCTGCTAATGGCCCTCCCGAGTGCCAGCCAGTAGGCTAAGGGGCATTGCCCATTCACCCAGACCCTGCTAGCAACCAGGTGCAAAGAAGGACATGGTTTCAGGCACTCCCTTCGTGGTCTCCTGTGGGCCTTCCCCTCCATCTGCCCTTCATTTTGAGGAGTGCTGCTCTGAAGCCTACTCCCTCTCTTCTCCAGCTGGGTTCCTGAACTGAAAACAGCCAAGGATGACCTGAGTTGGCCTTGGTCAAGAGATGGTAGAGCGGAGGCTCTGGAGCTCTAGAGGCAAGCAACCTGGAGTTGGTTTCTGGCTCTGCCACTTAGAAGGTAGGAAACCTTAAGCAAGTCACTCAACCTCTCTGTGCCTCAAATTGCCCATCTGTAAAATGGGGACAACAATGATGTCCACTTGCTATTATGAGCATGAACTGACATACAAAGTGCATAGAGGAATGCTTGGTCTATAATCAGTGCTTCACTTACGTTATGTCCCTGGAACTCACTGCATTGGAATGACTGCCCCTCCAAGGAGGTGAGATGGAGGAGTAGAATAAAGTGAGCAAAACCAAAATAAATAGACAACAGATTTCCTCTGTCCCTGTCCCTCAGTGGCCCCAGCTGTGTCCCAGATGCAACCTTTCTTCCAGGAAGAATTTCCCAAAATGCTATGAGGTCAGGATTGGGCCACTTATAACACTGTCTCATGTTTGAGATGTGAAAACAGACCAAATGGGTTACACAGCTTATCCAAGGTCACAGCATAAGACCAAGAAAGAGCCAAAGGGATGTGCAAGATGTGGTCACCTAGCCCTGCTGTAGCCAAAAAATACCTCTAATGATTGACAGCCATCCCCTCCAGCCCCTCCCATATACTCTTGTGAACCCAAAGCCCAGCATCTTTCCTCCTGGCCTATACCTAGACACACCACTGCATATAGTCCTGACTCAAGCCTCCCACATCATTCACTCTGTGAAAATCCTGTTCCATGGACAAATGACTCCATTTCCGAATGCTGTTCCCTTGGCAATTTTTTCAGTATACCTGATAGACAGGCTCAGTGGCCTGTACCCATGAGCACATGTCCAAACAGCTCCAACAGAAAGTACAGGGGGAAACAGCTGTGCACACCCCATGGTAAGCTGCAGCCCTGTGCCATAAGCTAGCTGTCCACCAACCCAAGCCCGCTTTCCTCCAAAGCCGGGCCAGCTATCACCTGCTCCATAAGGCTGCCCAGTCACTCCTGCCCATCTTGGGTCAGCAGCCCTGCTCAGAGCCCTCCAGCAGCTCCTCCACTGCCTCGTGCTGGAAGTCCCTGGAGAATGTCAGCCGTTTGTGCAGTGTGTCAAAGGTGCGAGCTGTGTCACCAACAACCCATAGCCACTGATGAAGAATCACCACTCACTTACCATTTACTTCCTGATACTTAAATTAGAGGAGGTTCAAAGCTATCCCTGTAATGACATCTCTCTCATCTGTGTTCTGAGACCCTGTCTTGAGTAGGAGAGAAAAGAATCGGGTAATAGCTTAGACACCAAGTTTCATGCACCTCCAGTAGCCTGTCTACTCCATACACTAATTACAGTCTCTGTCATTCCTGGTTTATCTTTTCTTTCTATTTTTTAGCCACAATAAAAGTTTATTTCTCTCTTACACTACATGTCCCCAGAAGGTCAGCTGTGACTTTGCTCCCATCATCTTCCCAACAAGACTCCAGCTAATGAAGCAGCCTCCATCTGGAACAGTAACATCCTTTGCCCCACAGCAGAGAAAAAGAGACATAGTAGGCCCCACACAGACTCTGAAAGCATATTCTAAGAAGAAACACAGGATAGACATAGAAAGATAGAGAGAGAGAGAGAGAAAGAGAGAGAGAGATAGAGAGATATACACAATTCAACCACTTAAATGTACAATTCAAAAGTTTTTCATATATTCACAGAGTTGTGAATCAACTTTAGTATACTGATGATCAATTTTATAATATTTTCATCATGATAATGATCAATTTCAGAATCAAATTGGTCAATTTTAGAATATCCATTTTAGATGATCAATTTTAGAATATTTTCATCACCTCCGAGAGAAACCCCATAACCAATATATTCCTAACTTGTCTTAATCATAGGAGATTATAAGCTATGAAGGCATTCTTTTATGCCCATGAGAACATGGCATAAGTGTCATATGTCACATCTGGAATCATATTCTTTTTAATTTTACTTTTGTAATTGTCATAGGATCATTGTACATATTTATGGGGTACACAGTGAAGTTTCAATACATATACTGTATAGTGATCAGATCAGTGTAATTAGTATACCCATCATCTCAAACATTTAGCATTTCTTTGTGTTGGGGACATTCAGTATCCTCCTTCCAGCTATTTGAAACTACACATTATTGTTAACCATAGTTATCCCACAGTGCTATAGAACACTATGTCTACAGACATAGGACCCTGAACATGCCCAGTCTCATCTGGAATCATATTTCCTTTAATGGCCTAGGCCTACCAGGTGCAAATCATGCATCCCAGCCACCACACACTTCTCTCCAGGACGTCTTTGGAAAAGGTTCTTAATCCAAAATCCAAGGGAAGTCTGCAAGCCCCTAAAAATTTCCAAGAGATGGTATATGTATGTGTGTATTGGCTTTTTATGAGGAGAAAGTCTATAGCTTTCATCCCATTCTCAAAAGATTTTTGAAAAACTAGAAACCCCTGTCCTGACTCTGTCAAGGTCCCGTGTTCCCTAAATAAATGGTAAGCTTTGAGGACAGGAACCACATCTTGTCTACTGATAAATCTTCTGCAGCATGAAGCACTTTGGGGAAAAACATAGAAGACTTGATGGATACTTCAGTGCATACTATCCAGCTGCATACCAAGAGGGTTACTGTCACATATATTGGGTTCTTGTTATGGGCCAGACATTCTCCTCAATGCTTCATATACATTAATTCATTTAATCTTGCTAACAACCATATTACTCCCATTTTCCAAAAGAGGAGATTAAGGCACAGATATGTTAGGTAACTTGCCCAAGATATACAGACATATGTGATAAAGCCAGAATCAAATATCAGGCCATGTGGTTCAAGAGCACATACTCTCAACTATTTATCAAAATAACTGAATTAGTGATGAGGGTGGGTTAGAGGCAATAGCTTAAGCAGGAGGTTTGATAGAAGTTCTGAGCAAGAAGAACTGAATGAGAAGAAAGCTACATTGTACATTTTTGCATCACACCTCAGCAGGGTGATACTGTGATATGATTCTTTACTATTTATATTTGTACATTCCAATAATAAAAGTGATTTTCATGTAATATTTGCCTATATGCCCTTCTTTTTTTTTTTTCCTTGAGACAGAGTCTTGCTGGGTCACCAGGCTGGAGTCCAGTGGACCAATTTCAGCTCACTGCAACCTCTGCCTCCCAGGTTCAAGCGATTCTCCTGCCTCAGCCTCCCAAGTAGCTGGGACTACAGGCACGTGCCACCAAGCCCAGCTAATTTTTGTATTTTTAGTAGAGATGGGGTTTCACCATGTTGGCCAGGATGGTCTTGATCTCTTGACCTCATGATCCACATGTCTCGGCCTCCCAAAGTGCTAGGAGTATAGGCAAGAGCCACTGCGCCCAGTCCATATGTCTCTTCTTTTAAACAGGGCTACAGTGGTTTCTGCCATACATAGAAGTCTGAGGATCTCTGGCTAGATAAGACCCAAGGAAAGTAGACAGGATAAATATGATGGGAGGAATGCCACACAGAGGGTACGAAGGCCCAGATTCTAGTCCTGGCTCAGCTCTTACAAATGGGGATCTTGGTCAGAATTCTTCTCAACTCAAGACATCTCTCTTGTCATCCAGAAAATGATCAAGTCAGACTAGAGTCACTTGTACATGCAACAAATCGCTACTGATCACTTGGCATATGACAGGCATTGTTCTCAGTGCTGGAGATACAACAGGTAAAAGTTCTGGCTCCATGGAAGTTTACATTCCAGTGCAGGAGACAGAGTATCAACTCTTAAACAAATAGCTGAATGAGATACTTGCAGATGATCACTAGTAATAAAGGCAAAGGAAATGATTAAGCCACATGATGGAATAAAATGTGATATATTTGTAAGGAGAAGGAAGGCCACAAAGTTTGAGCAGTCAGAGGAGGCCTTGCTAAGAAAGTAGAATTTGAGTGAATGATGAAAAGGGGCCAGCCATGCCAAGATCCAGAGCAGGGTATCTGTCTGGGTCAGATGGGTAAATAGGGACAAAAACTCCAATGTGGGAATGAGCTTGGCACATTTAAGGGACTGAAAAGGCTCATAAGGAGGCAGCAGAGAGAAGAAGGGGAAAAGTGCAAGACAATTAGAGAGGGAGAAAGAAACTATCCATGTGAGTACTGTGGCCGTGGAAAGGGGCTTAGCTTTTATTGTAAGTAATGCAAGAAGTAATTGGAGGGCTTTAAGCAGCTGAGTGGCATGACTGGATTTATATGTTTAAAATATCAATCTGGCTGGGCTAAATGCTCCAATTAAAAGACACAGACTGGCAAATTGGATAAAGAATCAAGACCCATCAGTGTGCTGTATTCAGGAGACCCATCTCACATGCAGAGACACACATAGGCTCAAAATAAAGGGATGGAGGAAGATCTACCAAGCAAATGGAAAACAAAAAAAGGCAGGGGTTGCAATCCTAGTCTCTGATAAAACAGACTTTAAATCAACAAAGATCAAGAGACAAAGAAGGCCATTACATAATGGTAAAGGAATCAATTCAACAAGAAGAGCTAACTATCCTAAATATATATGCACCCAATACAGGAGCACCCAGATTCATAAAGTAAGTCCTTAGAGACCTACAAAGAGACTTAGACTCCCACACAATAATAATGGGAGACTTTAACGTCCCACTCTCAACATTAGACAGATCAACGAGACAGAAAGTTAACAAGGATATCCAGGAATTGAACTCAGCTCTGCACCAAGCGGACCTAATAGACATCTATGGAACTCTCTGCCCCAAATCAACAGAATATACATTCTTCTCAGCACCACATCGCACTTACTCCAAAATTGACCGCATAGTTGGAAGTAAAGCACTCCTCAGCAAATATAAAAGAACAGAAATTATAACAAACTGCCTCTCAGACCACAGTGCCATCAAACTAGAACTCAGAATTAAGAAACTCAATCAAAACCGCTCAACTACATGGAGACTGAACAACCTGCTCCTGAATGACTAGTGGGTACATAACAAAATGAAGACAGAAATAAAGATGTTCTTTGAAACCAATGAGAACAAAGACACAACATACCAGAATCTCTGGGACACATTTAAAGCAGCGTGTAGAGGGAAATTTATAGTACTAAATGCCCACAAGAGAAAGCAGGAAAGATCTAAAATGGACACCCTAACATCACAAATAAAAGAACTAGAGAAGCAAGAGCAAACACATTCGAAAGCTAGCAGAAGGCAAGAAATACCTGAGATCAGAGCAGGACTGAAGGAGATAGAGATATAAAAACCCTTCAAATAATCAATGAATTCAGGAACTGGTTTTTTGAAAAGATCAACAAAATCGATAGACTGCTAGCAAGACTAATAAAGAAGAAAAGAGAGAAGAATCAAATAGTCGCAATAAAAAATGATAAAAGGGATATCACCACTGATCCCACAGAAATACAAACTACCATCAGAGAATACTATAAACACCTCTACTCAAATAAACTAGAAAATCTAGAAGAAATGGATAAATTCCTGGACACATACACTCTCCCAAGACTAAACCAGGAAGAAGTTGAATCCCTGAATAGATCAATAACAGGCTCTGAAATTGAGGCAATAATAGCCTCAATTTATAATAGCCTACCAATAATAGCCTACCAATAGGCAATAATAGCCTACCAACCAAAAAAAGTACAGGACCAGACGAATTCACAGTCGAATTCTACCAGAGGTACAAGGAGGAACTGGTACCATTCCTTCTGAAACTATTCCAATCAATAGAAAAAGAGGGAATCCTCCCTAACTCATTTTATGAGGCCAGCATCGTCCTGATACAAAAGACTGGCAGAGACACAACAGAAAAAAAGAGAATTTTATACCAATATCCCTGATGAACATTGATGCAAAAATCCTCAATAAAATACTGGCAAACCGAATCCAGCAGCACATCAAAAAGCTTATCCACCATGATCAAGTGGGCTTCATCCCTGGGATGCAAGGCTGGTTCAACATATGCAAATAAATAAATGTAACCCATCATATAAATAGAACCAAAGACAAAAACCACATGATTATCTCAATAGATGCAGCAAAGGCCTTTGACAAAATTCAACAGCCCTTCATACTGAAAACTCTCAATAAATTCGGTATTGATGGGATGTATCTCAAAATAATAAGAGCTACTTATGACAAACCCACAGCCAATATCATACTGAATGGGCAAAAACTGGAAGCATTCCCTTTGAAAACTGGCACAAGACAGGGATGCCCTCTCTCACCACTCCTGTTCAACATAGTGTTGGAAGTTCTGGCCAGGGCAATCAGGCAGGAGGAAGAAATAAAGCATATTCAATTAGGAAAAGAGGAAGTCAAATTGTCCCTGTTTGCAGATGACATGATTGTATATTTTAAAAACCCCATCATCTCAGTCCAAAATCTCCTTAAGCTGATAATCAACTTCAGCAAAGTCTCAGGATACAAAATCAATGTGTAAAACTCACAAGCATTCTTATACACAAATAACAGACTAACAGAGAGCCAATTCATGAGTGAACTCCCATTCACAATTGCTTCAAAGAGAATAAAATACCTAGGAATCCAACTTACAAGGGATGTGAAGGACCTCTTAAAGGAGAACTACAAACCACTGCTTAACAAAATAAAAGAGGACACAAACAAGTGGAAGAACATTCCATGTTCATGGATAGGAGGAATCAATATTGTGAAAACGGCCATACTGCCCAAGGTAATTCATAGATTCAATGCCATCCCCATCAAGCTACCAATGACTTTCTTCACAGAATTGGAAAAAACTACTTTAAAGTTCATATGGAACCAAAAAAGAGCCTGCATTGCCAAGACAATCCTAAGCCAAAAGAACAAAGCTGGAGGAATCACGCTACCTGACTTCAAACTATACTACAAGGATACAGTAAACAAAACAGCATGGTACTGGTACCAAAACAGAGATATAGACCAATGGAACAGAACAGAGCCCTCAGAAATAATACCACACATCTGCAACCATCTGATCTTTGACAAACCTGACAAAAACAAGAAATGGGGAAAGGATTCCCTATTTAATAAATGGTGCTGGGAAAACTAGCTCACCATATGTAGAAAGCTGAAACTGGATCCCTTCCTTACACTTTATACAAAAATTAATTCGAGATGGATTAAAGACTTAAATGTTAGAACTAAAACCATAAAAACCCTAGAAGAAAACCTAGGCAGTACCATTCAGGACATAGGCATGGGCAAGGACTTCATGTCTAAAACACCAAAAGCAATGGCAACAAAATCCACAATTGACAAATGGGATCTAATTAAAGAGCTTCTGCACAGCAAAAGAAACTACCATCAGAGTGAACAGGCAACCTACAGAATGGGAGAAAATTTTTGCAATCTACTCATCTGACAAAGGGCTAATATCTAGAATCTATGAAGAACTCAAACAAATTTACAAGAAAAAAACAACCCCATCAAAAAGTGGGTGAAGGATATGAACAGACACTTCTCCAAAGAAGACACTTATGAGGCCAACAGACACATGAAAAAATGCTCATCATCACTGGCAATCAGAGAAATGCATATCAAAACCACAATGAGATACCATCTCACAACAGTTAGGATGGCGATCATTAAAAAGTCAGGAAACAACAGATGCTGGAGAGGATGGGGAGAAATAGGAACACTTTTACGCTGTTGGTGGGACTGTAAACTAGTTCAACCATTGTGAAAGACAATGTGGCAATTCCTCAAGGATCTAGAACTAGAAATACCATTTGACTCAGCCATCCCATGACTGGGTATATACCCAAAGGATTATAAATCATGCTGCTATAAAGACACATGCACACATATGTTTATTGTGGCACTATTCACAATAGCAAAGACTTGGAACCAACCCAAATGTCTATCAGTGATAGACTGGATTAAGAAAATGTGGCACATATACACCATGGAATACTATGCAGCCATAAAAAAGGATGAGTTCATGTCCTTTGTAGGGACATGGATGAAACAGGAAACCATCATTATTCTCAGCAAACTATCGCAAGGACAAAAAACCAAACACTGCATGTTCTCATTCATAGGTTGGAATTAAACAATGAGAACACTTGGACACAGGAATGGGGACATCACACACCGGGGCCTGTCGTGGGGTGGGGGGAGGGGGGAGGGATAGCATTAGGAGATATACCTAATGTAAATGACGAGTTAATGGGTGCAGCATACCAACATGGCACATGTATACATATGTAACAAACCTGCACGTTGTGCACATGTACCCTAGAATTTAAAGTATAAAAAAAAAGAAAACAAAAATGCAAGACGCCTAGTTAAATTTCAATTTCAAATAAACAACAAGTAATTGTAAAATAAATAAATAAATAAAATATCACTCTAGCAACTGTGTTGACAATGAAATGTAGCAGACAAAAGTGAAGGCATGGAAAACCTAAGTTAGAAGGTTACTGTCACAGTGTCAGAGGAGGGGATGATGACTTGGACCAAGACAATAGACATGCGGATGGAAGGGGTAAATAAGCAGATGGATACAAAATATTTTACGAAATTTATTAAACAATGTCAGAAGAAGAGGGAAGGCAGGTAAAAGAAAGAGAGGCATCAAGAATGTCTCCCAAGGTTTTGGCCTGAGCAATTTGATGGATGGTACCACTTACAAGCACAAGAAGCATTGAGGAAGAAGAGGCTGGGAGGAAGGGCTTGGTATGAAATCAAGAATCCCGTCTTGGCCAACTCGGGCATGCAAGTAAGCAGTTTGATATGGGAAGCTAAAGGGCAGGGATAGGAATACAAATTTGGGAGCTGGTTCTAAGGACCCCTCAAGCTTTGACTATCTATGATTCTACACAATTGGAGACCAACATGTGTAGGGAGGAACTCTTTAATAATAGCAAAAAATATATATTGAGTCTTTCCTACTACATTGTCTTAAGCACTTTCCAGGGGTTGTCTTATTTAAGGCTAAGAACAATCCTATGAAGTAGGAACTCTTACTTTCCTTTCAAACCTCGGAGAAGTTCAATAACTTGCCTAAGGTCAACAGCAGGAAGTGAAAGATCTAGGATTTGAACCCTGATCTTTCTATCTTTAAAGCCCACGCTCCTCATTGTCAGCTACCCAGCATTTCATGGCTAACTCCTCCACAAAGAACAGAAGAAGAGGATACTCGTGGAGAAGCAGTGAGGGAGACCAGTGTGCCAGTTGCCAATCCTTTTGGGACTTGGAGAAAAGTCTCAGTGCAGAGGTAAGGGGGCAGGCAGAAAAGCAAAAATTTACTGAGATACTATCTACACGTCATCTTGAAACTCAGAATCTGGGATTATTTCAAGGAGAAAGGATATTGAGTAATTTAAAATATTACCATTTTTTCACCCCAATAATCTCAAGAGAAATGTATTACATATGGAGTCAGTGTCCTAAAAGGGTAGGGACCCTGGCTACCTCTTCTTTTCCTATCCACCCAGCATCGCTGACTTCCTCTCCTTGCAAACATAACACAGTTGATACAATCATGCTCAAATCAGGACATTCTCCATCTTTCACCCTACTCTGGCGACTGACACTCCCAGCTAAAGATTGAGTGCACGTTTGCTTCCAAAAGAAGGAGAAATAACTTAGTCCGGCATCTAGAGCTTTTTGGAAAAGAGCAAGAAATGGAGCCCAAGAGAGATCCCACCACAATCAACTCTAGGGATTAAATAAATTCTCTTGGCTTGCTGGAATCTTACATTAAATATTCTTGGAAATAAGTAGGCCATAGGCTAATGCTAAGAAATCTTTTGTAATAAAGATACTCAGGTTGTAATGTAACTGTCATTATAGGATTTGACCTGAATAGAAAGAGGAACTAAACAGAGCTTTCTCAACAGAGCTCTTTGAGGATGGATCGTGCTGAATCCCCAGGGGGAAAGAGCAGCTCTTTCACGGAACTTTAAAGATGCCCACCCCTCCTATAAGAAGTTCTTGCTGTGAAAACCAGAGAGACAAAACGCTCCTGGAATGTAAAAAGGTACACGGACTTCAGATTCAAAGGATTTAGAGTCCACATCCTAATTGTTCCACTAACTTACTGTGTAACCTTAGGAGAACTCAGTTATAACTTCTGAGTTTCAGTGTTTGCATCTATGAAATGGGGAGAGAGGACTACTAACTTAGAGCTACTGTGGGGAGTAAGTGAGCTTATATTTGCCAATGCACCAGGCACAGTTCTTGGCACACAGGAAGTTCTCAACCAGTATTAGCCTTTCCCTCTTCTTTTCTGATACCAGCAGTTCTATGTGGTTTTCTAAACACAGTAATGACTAGCAAAGCATAGTAACTTTTTAAATTGCTTCTGTGAAAAAACATTGCCTCTTCTGGCCCATGAGCTATAGTGGAAAGATTCCTGGAAAGAGAATCAGAGGACTTAGGTGCAGTTCTACTTCTGCTACTTACAAGTCAGAGCCTCTCTGAGCCTATCTTCTGTGCTGTAAAATAAAGCTGCCTACCATATCCCTGCCCCCAGGATGGTTATGAGAATTCAATGAGATAATGTATGGAAAAGCACTTTGAAAACCATAAAGAGCTCTATGATGAAAGTAAGTACCATTGTTTGAGTGCAGCTCATAGACAGACATCTACATTCTTCATGTATGGGATCCCAGACTGTGGCGATCCAGTCTGTATGAGCCATATCAGAGAAAACACACCCCATAAAGGGAAAGAGGGGCTGGTTGCAGAAACAGGGCTCAGAGGACTCCAAGAACAACCCAAGTTCAATAATGCTGGTGGACAAGATCTCTACTCAGGTGGAAATAAATAAAGTTGTCGGCTCATCAGTTACAATTGCTTAGGTCCTTTGTGAAACTGACAGCATCTACAGAGAAGTCTACATACAGTCTAGAGCAAGTGAGGATAAATGGAGAGAATAGAGAACTCATCCGGATTTATTCATCAGTGTACAATGAAGAAAGACGCTGGAGAATATGAGTATTCCAGTCACCAGAGAAGTGGGCTCCACTGTGAGACTGAAATTCAGCTTTTCCAGGACAAAGAAGTGGTTAGAGTACCCATCAAGGTTACCTAACCCCTTCTTTTTGATTCTATCATCAGCACCAGCAATAATAACTTTAATTACTATCATTACTAGCAACTGTCCTCTCTGAACGCTCACTATTTGCTGGGCACTGGACTGAGAGCTGTATGTGCCTCTTATCATTTAATCTTGACCACATCCCATCCCTCGAATAGACACTATTATTATGACCACTTTTCAGATTGGCATATAGCTATTCCAATTATCAATCTCAGAAATCCATATCCTTAAAAATCCTTAATCCAAAATTCTTAGGATCAGAGAAGGGATACGAGGGTGGAGAATATTCCCATCTCTCAAAAATGGGCTTCCCTTGATGTGTATTCATCCATATCTCATTTTCCACAGTCTACAAAAGGTAGAGAAAACTGAAACAGTCAAGAAAAGATGGTCAGTCACTCATAAACCATGAAGTAGGGCCCAAGAGTCCTAATCTCCAGCCTACCATGTAGCAGACAACTTGGCCAAAACTTTGTCAATTCATTTTCTACCATGAGGAAGAATTACACTGATTAATGCACCGGTAGCTTAGGGATGGGAGACAGTTCAACCAATCAGAAGAATTTGGACAATTTGACATCAGTACTAGAGGCAATGATATCACTTCCTACTTCTTATTTTGTACAGAGGAGAGACGAAAAGATTTCTCAGCCATCACCTCCCCGCCTCCAAAAAAAAAAAAGCCGCCAAGCCAGGGCTCGGCAATTAGTGTTGGAGTAAGTGATCATCTTGTGATTGCTCAGCTGGGGCCAGAAGACTTGTAAATGCATTTAGAGGACAGAAATAGAAGATGTTGTGAGACAGCAGAGAAACCTGGCCCATTTGCCAGGAGAAAATGTCCCAAAGCTGCCGGGAAATTTACTCAATTGGAAATTTGATGTGTGTCTTCATAAATAAGAAAAGTTAATAAATAAAACCCGTGGATGAAGCCAGTGCCTATGCCTCACCCTATTGACTCGTCTCTCTGTGACCCCCAGGCTCCTCTGGGCGTCCCACTGTGCCTATCAGAGCCACTTGACTGGATGCTGACTTTCTTGAACGAGGTTGAGCACCCTGACTTGCCCCTAATGCACAGCCAGACTCAAACTAGGGGTGAACTAATGGTCATCCATCCTTCTCGGTAATCCCCCTGTAACCAATAGCAAGTACTTTGGCAAGTGTGTGTCCAGGAGAAATGTGGCCAATGTGTCCAGGAGAAAACAGGGCCCAAGGTCATGGGCAGGTTCAACGGTATCCTTGGGTCCTACTCCAACTAGGTCCTCCTACCCACAAAGCCTTGGGAGTCTTGCAAACCTCCACAAGCCTCTATCACTGCCACCACTCAGCAGACCCAGGTCATTCCAAAAGAGACAATGGGTCACAGCCCTCTTCCAGGATCCTTAAGGGCAAGCCAAAGACATGCTCTGGTACAATCCACTTCAGAGACACCTGCAGCCCAAGATGCAACCCTGCTCCCACTCCAGAGCCTGGGTCCCAAAGCTTCTCCTTCTCCCTAAGAGCTGCAGGGACACCATACCCTAGAAGGCTCTGGAACCTGAACACCCAGTCCCTGTCCTCAAAGAGAAGAGGGTTTCTCTCACATCGACAGCGTCCCTCCCCCAAATATGACCTCACACCACAAGCTGGCACTCTATGTGCCACATTCTGCTCATGGAAGTAGTTTCGTTTGGCCCATGGAGTTGAAGGGTCTTGTTTTTAGTTGGCAGCATTTAAAACTTGAGTTGTTTCATGGAATCTCCAAGTCTTCTGGAAACAAGTCTGACCACAGCAGGCCCCACCTCCATGTGGCAGCAGTCAGCTGGAACTGATGACTGGTTGCCTCTTTGGAGGGAACACATGACCCCACCTGGTCCACCATGGGCATTTGGCTTTGTGACCCTTGTATTAATTACTATGAAAACAGAGCCTTCTCAGCCTTTCCCTTGGGATGTTTTACAGTGAAACTCAAACCCCCAATAAAATAAACGCCTGGAACATCTGGTCCAAGACCCTCCTCTGGTCCCAGCTATGCCTCCAGTTGCAAAGAACGCACATCAGGAGACTCTCACCACAGACGCTACCCTGCGGCAAGGGGCAACAGCTAAATTAGACAGCCGAAAGGGAGGTCTCAGTCCCCTGGAGCTGATACATCTGGCCCTGAGCAGTGGCCATAGAGCCTGCTATTTCCAGAGAGATAAAAGAAAGCTCCGCAGAAAGCAGAGGTGGCCATACTGATAAACAAATATTTATCGAGCACTCACTATGTGCTTGGGAAAACACACAGAGCCTGGGGGTAAGGTCAGGACCCCCCAGAAAAGAAAAAACAACTCGTCCACCGGGATTCACTGTGATCTCTTCCCTTTCCCCACCTCCCCTACCCTCCACTTCCCACAGCTCCCCTGGATGTTCTGCTCCTGTGCATGCAATTTCTCTCCAGCCCAGTTGCCCTTCCAAATGCAATAAAATAAAATAAACACCTGGAACCTCTAGAGCAAAGTGCTCAGTCAGTGAAACTTCTAAGTGGCCACAGGAAAGACTAGCCCAAGGCACACCACTTCTCCACTTTCTCCCCAAAGGCAATAGACCCCTCCCCACCTGGTTCCTGCAGAGCCTCTACTCTTTGGGAATATGCCCAGTGGATGTCCGAGATGGCCACTATCCTTGGAGTTGACCCAGACAACAAGTACCCCTCTACAGGTGCAGCAGGTTGGCACTTCCCCTAATCACTCACCCCAGGCTTCCTTTCATGCCCACTTTCTCCCCAGGAAATGGCAGTCCTCAATTAAATCCCAAAGTCTATCCACCTAGAACTGGGCTTAGAGAGGAAGCATCAACTCTTGTGATTCCATCCCCACTAGGGAAAGGGGAGAGACAGGGTGAAGGAGGCACAGACAGACAGGAACCCCCACCCATAACCACCTGACCTCTAACTTGTCCCAAACAAAGCTGTGTGACTTTATACAGATGTTTCCACTTCTCTGAGCTTTTCCCCATTGAACCCAGAATCTATTTAGACATAACACTGGCTATTGGCCATGCTTTCTTTCTTCTTGCAACCTCCAAGTCCTAACACACATACACACTCTTATGGGCCTATGTATGGTCTCAGAAGTGTAGTATTCACATTACATATGAGTAGAATTCCCTATCATTTACATTCCCATAAAGTTGCAAGTTTTATCATGAAAGTGAACAAACTTGGGTGTCAGGAGACTGACTCTCCCTCTCAGCCCCTAGTCCTAGATTTTTCCTTCTGACAGGAACCTCAGAGATCATCAAACCCAAAATAATACTTTTAAGAGGCAAAATTGGAAGCCCAAGAAAGTTCAAAACCTCGCCCAAGAGCTCCTGGAGGCAAAGCCAGGTCTAGACCTCAGGTCTCCAGCTTCACTGCCCCGAGAGTCCCTGCCATGTGCCCCCCATTCCTGCAGCCCAGCTCTACTCACATGTAACGCAAGTGGGGGTTCTTGGCAAAGGCTCTGGGCTGAATGCTCCGAAGTCCTGAGTTCCTGATGGTCCTAGACAGAGAGCAAAAGAGGATCAGCAGAGCTGAAGTGGCAGAGGGATGTCTGCTCTGGGCTGAGGCTGGCAGGGGGTGAGGCTAAGGCTGGCCCTGCAGCCGCCCTGTGGGTCATCTGCACCTCTTCATTGCCAGTCATTACAGGTGGCCCGCTGGGGTGCTCAGTGGAGGCATCTGGGCTCACTTGCCCCGGGGCCCTGTGTGAGGCTGGGAGGTCAGAGGTCGTACTGGCAGCTGCCCTCCATCCATCCTGGCCAGTGGGTAAGGACCAGGGCTTCTGCTGGTCCAGTGATGGCAGGGCTGCAGCCCTCTTTGTTCCTTGTCCCTCTCCCCACTCCAGGTCCCCACAGTCACTAGCACTGACATCCAAGGGAGGAGGTAGCTGGGAAATCTCATACTCCATGGGGCTCATCAGTCAAGCACAAAGCTAGGGAAAGGACACTCACCCAGCATGCCTGGGTTCCAGGCCTGCCTTGAAACCCTACCTTCAAGATGGGAATTCACGCAACCCCCTTGCCTCTCTAGACTAGGGTGAAACAAAGGGGTGTGAAGAGATGGCCTTTGAAGCCTCTGGTGTCCCCTAAGTGTATGTTGCCAACTCCACCAAAAGAAGACCCAGCAGGGGAAGCACCAATGGCAGCCTTGCTGTGCCCCTCACTCCACCCCAGAAGGCAGACCAGGCGACACCCGCCCCTTCCACAGGGAAAGACCTCTCTGTGGCTGGGTGCACTCACAGATTTTGGAGTCCAGTGTAGAGCTCCATGTCCACGGCATTGAGCGTGTGAAGACTGCGCCAGTTCTCTATGTGTCTGTAGGGGAGGAGGAAAGATAAGGGTCACCAGATGCAACAGAAATGGGGCTGGCTTTGGAGCCACAGAGACCTGGGTTTGGATCCCTGATGAGCTAATTGACAGCCAGGCCTTTTGTCAAGTCACCAAATAAATCTGAGCCTCAGTTTCTTCCTCTGTATGGTGAGGTTCACACTGTCTGCCTGATGGAGTTGTTGCGAGAATTAACTGGATTCATTGGTTCCAAGTTCCTGGCCCATGGATTGTGTTGAATCCCCATCAGCTCCAAAAAGATGCTATTTAAAGACGTGAAGTTCAATCTCCCTGCTTGCCTTCCTAACTCAGTTTTCCTCTGTTCCCTTTCTTTCTTTTTCCTATTCAGAATTTCCTAAGGGCTGGCCCTTTTTTTTTTTTTTTCCTTAGTTATTGCCCATAAAGACAATACAAATGATATGGCTTAAAAAAAGGAGGGGGTGGCTGGCTGGCCAGCAGGCATAGCCAAGGAGGGACACACACCTACTTCCAGCATCACCAGGGTCTAGATCCTGGAAGCCGTCTTTGGGTGACCCACAGCTCAATCCCTCCTGGAGCTCAAGAAAACCAATGGCTTGATTGGGTGGAGTTGACTCCAGAGAATGGGGGCCACCTAAGTATCCTGGAGTCACTAGGGTGTCATGGAAAGAATGAGAACCTGGCAGTCGAGGACACAAACTCTATCTTCATCTGAGACTTCAGGACCCAGTGACTCTGAGCCAGTGCTTCCACCTCTCTGGGTCTCGAATGTCTTCATTTGTAAAAGAGGAGAGTTGCACTGGATCAGCAGTTTCTCCCCTTTTCATCATGAAGATCTCCTTTCAGAACTTTGCCCCAAGAGATCCCATGTTTAAGGGGTTTATGTCTAGCCAGCACACTACATCTATTAAGTGCTAGTTAATTAATCTTCTTGGATTTATTAATCAGAGATATAAATCACTGTTAACCAGAGCTTTTTGTCAACAGACACAAACCCGTGCTAACTGATCCAATGCATACATTCCAGCCCAAAGCAAAGAAACTCAATATGCTGTCAGCATGAGAAGGTTTGTCATGGGTATGGATCTGATTTCTGGGTTTATTATTTTTATATTGACGAAATTCCAGAAATAAACACCCCTCATTAATGCTTTTGGGGTCCCCAGGTTGAGAACCATTATGCTATTGATTATCAAAGCCCTTTGCAGCTGTAAAGGTGTATGAAAGACGCCCATTCGTACACACCTGCGATCCCAAGAGGCACCAAAGAATCTCAGGAAAAGGCCTTCCACTGCCCACCCCATCCTCCCAGGATTTTACTCTGATCAGTGGCCGTGAAGTCTAAGTACCGTCTTAGTGAAGAGTGCAGAGAGGTGACAGCTCATCCTGGGACAGAACTAACCCAGGCACACTCTGTCCAGAAAAGTGACAGCCACCTTCCCCAGACGTCTCCTCCCCAGCACCACCACACCCGTAGCTCTGCCATCTGCCACCAAGTCGAGTGAGAGCCAGCAAGGCAGCAGGACTATGGCTGCCAGGGCCTCTGGAAGCATTTCAGAGCCACACGGTGACAAGGTATGCTGAGAACCTGTTTTGTACCACATTCTCTCAAAGTCCCTGCTGAGCAGCCAGAGACACTGGCATCTGCTGGGGACATGGACCAGGTGGCCAGGTTGGTATTGGATTCCAATGCCAAAGTTCTCCCTGGAAGCTTTACAGCCCCAGAGCAGTTTGGGTGGTCTGGTCCCACCATGGCAGGGAACCTGGCAACATTTTAGATGAAAAGAAAGTGCCAGAGGAGTAGAACTATCTGTGTCACCAGGTCCCCCAGTGTATTCCCTGGGCTTTGTAAATTACCAAGTAGATCACCATGATTGTACAGAATACTTCTCATTCACAGAAGCCCAGCTTCCTATAAGGATCTGCTCCCAACAAGCAACTTTGTTCCAATTGTTTAAATCAATGAAATCATTTTTCTCAGCCCACATTATAATTCCATAAATGTGTTGTTACAGTTGAGTTGTCAATCATTACCATGTTCTCGAGCCTTACCCTTCTCAGCCCTCACGTCCTTATGCCCACAAATTGACCCTTCCCTGACTTATGCACGCACTGAAATATGGCAGAGAAATGAATGAACTCCTTTATGCAAAGAGTCCTCCGGTAAGTAGAATGATGGTCCCCACCTCCTCCGTTGGGTAGGTCTGAGTTTTCCTAAATCAGGAAATGGCATTTTTATAGCCACAGTGCAACAGTGTGAGTAGGAGTCAGGGCTCTAAGGCAGTAGTCATCAAGCTACAGCCCGCTGCCTGCTTTCCTGCAGCCCCAGAGCTAAAAATGACATTTACATTTTTAAAAATCAAAAGAAGAATTATATTTTGTAACACATGAAAACTACACGAAATTCAAATTTCCATGTTCATATTCATTCATTTACTGTCATGTATAGCTATCTTCAAGCTACAAATAACAGAGCTGAATAGTTGCTACAGAGGCCATATGGCCTGCAAAACCTGAAATATTTACTCTCTGGCCCTTTAGAGAAAACAGTTGTCGACTCCTGCCCTAGAAGCTGATGGTCAAAATGCGTATCCTGGTCCCATCAGTGCCCCTATCTATGTGCCCTGTCCAGGTTACTTCTTCTGTCTGTGCCTCAGTTTTCTCATCTATTAAATGGGGATAATAAAATAACTGCCTCCTAAGAATGATGTGAAGAGCAAAAGACTATGATAAAAAAGGAAACTCCTTTGCATTGTGGGACATACATAAGTCCTCAGGCAGGGCTGGTTGTGCTGATTATTTTCCTCCTGTGCCTTACAGAAACTGAGCAGTCTTGTTCTCAGTTTTCAAGCTAAAAATGGCATCAGGCTTCTGCTGGAAGTTGTCATTTCTCCGCAATCATTGATAAAAAACCCCATGTGGCGGAGTGTAGAGGGGTAGGAAACCTGTCATTCATGGCCTCCAGGAAAACTGTTCCAGCAGGAGTTTATACAGAGGATTCCAGCAGGTTCAAGGAGTGCATAGACACTGCGTCAGAGCAGGTTCCGAGGAAGAGCAGGAGGATGAAGATGAGGCCCTGACATTTCTGGATGGCATCAGCTGGGCACCTGCCAAGTTCTCCTATGACTCACCACTTGGTACCCAACCAGGAGGGTCAGCGCTGTGACTCTGCTGGCTGATGTGTGTGTGCCACTAGGGAGACCACCACTTTTAGTGAAAAGGGCAGGCTCTAAAAAATATAATGTAATATTTTATATATATATATATATAGTAAAAGAGCAGGTTGGTTTGCTTTTGTTAATGGTAAGTGAGTACCTCAACCCAGCACGATTACACGTGGCTTCCCCTTTTTTGTGATTTTCAGGGCTGTCCAGGTTGTTTTCATTGAGCATTTGTTTTGTCATTTGAAAATCAATCAATACTGCCTGTAATCCCAGCACTTTGAAAGGCTGAGGTGGGTGGATCATTTGCGGTCAAGAGTTCGAGATCAGCCCGGCCAACATGGGGAAACCCTGTCTCTACTAAAAATACAAAAATTAGCCAGGTGTGGTGGTGGGCACCTGTAATCCCAGCTACTCGGGAGACTGAGGCAGGAGAATCACTTGAACCTGGGAGGCAGAGGCTGCAGTGAGCCGAGATCACACCACTGCACTCCAGCCTGGATGACACAGTGAGACTCTGTCTCAAAAAAAAAAAAAAAAAAAATCAATACCTATTCACTTCTAGAGGAAGGCCAGGCACCTAAACCCTGTGGGGGCGGTGATTGGTTTCCCTGTTCCAGGACCACAGGCTGGACCAGCTCATCCCTGCCCGGACATCTTACAAACCCACTCCCACTGTGGAGGAAAAGAATTTAGAGCAATGCCCAAGGGACTGTGCAATTCTGCAGAGTGCATGGCAGTGGCCCCCACAGGAACCTGCAGCTCTGCTCTCAATCCGGGTGTCCCGGTTCAATCAGAAACAGAGAGTGGAGGGAGAAGAAAGAGGGCAAAGGGTGGCACATCAGGTGCCCACTCCTACTTTAAATAAATTACCTCCACTTTAGTCTCGTAATACATGGGTTCTCAAAAGGAGGCAGTTTTGCCCCTCGGCAGACATTTGACAATATCTGGACACATTTTTGGTTGTCACAGCTGGGGAAAGAGAGTAACAATGGCTTACAGTGGGTAGAGATTAGAAATGATGCTAAACATCCTACAATGCACAGGACAGCCCCCACCACTAAGAATCATCAACCCTAAATGTCCACAGCACCAGGATTGAGAAATCCTGCTTTATTATATAAAGCTTCTGCTTAAGAGGGCTATTAAAGCAAGAGTCTCATGGCTCAAAACAACATCAATTTTGAAAATGACTGCTTTGCAGCAAACATTACCAGGCCTCAGGCCAATACAAAAAAGTCTGCCTCTAGGTCACTGAGTCCAGGTGAGAGAACAAAACGGGCAAGCCACAGCTCCCAGGACCCTCTCAAGTCACAGGCATTTCTTGAGAGGAAATGACGGGTGTGTTGGCCTGCTGGACCATGACCCAAGCCAGGCTACACATTCCAGAAGCAATAGTGGTCTCTTCTCACCATCTCTGGCTGGAACCCACTGGCCCAGAGCCTTTTCTCTCCACTGAAAGTTCCTCTCCTGGATTTCTCATGCCTCTTCATTCCATAGAAATGTGAAATGCTCCATTCAGAAAATCAGCTCAATGCCCTGCTCCTACTCTCTCATCACTGCCCTTCCATTGCACAGAGCCACTACTGTGCCAAGAGCTAGTGGGCACCACTTTTCCAGAGGGAGGGAGACAGTGGGGCATAATACATGATGACATTGACCTCCAGAGCCAGAGTCGGGCTTAGGTCAGGAACTCAAAAACCTCAGTGAAGTCAAGGTAGACCTCTGGGATCAAGATCTCATGATGCTGCCAGGTGGGCTTAGAATGGGGAATGGAGTCAGGGAATGGCCATGCAGAGTCTCTTCGGCAATCCTAGAAAATCAGTCGGAAACACAGCCACTCTCAGTGACTCACAACAGCAACACCAGGTCCCAGAGACCCAGGATCACAGATAGCTGCTTCATAGCCTTTTTTATAATGGGACATGGCATAAATTAAATATTAATTGATATTTAATTAATGGGGAGTGCAAACATCCTTTGTGCTAGAATAAATCAGATTGCAATTCCTTTTTTGTTTTGTTTTGTTTTTGAGATGGAATTTCACTCTTGCCGCCCAGGCGGGAGTGTAATGGTGCAATCTTGGCTCACTGCAACCTCTGCCTCCTAGGTTCAAGCAATTCTCCTGCCTTAGCCTACTGAGTAGCTGGGATTACAGGCATGTGCCACCACACCCAGCTAATTTTGTATCTTTAGTAGAGATGGGGTTTCACCATGTTGGCCAAGCTGGTCTCAAACTCCTTACCTCAGGTGATCCACCTGCCTCGGCCTCCCAAAGTGTTGGGATTACAGGTGTGAGCCACCATTCCCAACCAGATTGTACCACAGTTTTCTCTTCTTCCTTCTGTTTTGCTTGGGCCAATATGAAAATGAATTGGCAATCTCCAAGCATCCCAAAATTGGATGGTACAGAATGTGTGGTCCATATTTTAATTAAAAATATGTCATGTGGATATGTTTAAGAGTTGTTTCTACCTTCAATATTTAATGTTTCATGTTTACTCCTCTTCTATGCAGAAAATTGTAGAATACACAGAACTATAGAAGATTTGCAAAGATACAAAGACCACCATCTAACCCCAGAGGACTAAGAAGACTGAGGAAGTACACAACAGGGACAAGGCACCCTTTACCTGGCAGAACTTCCCTGGGCAGTTGGCAAGACAGGAGCTTGGTTGGTGGAACTTAGGAACATCCTTCCTTTCTCTACAGGTAGCAGGCCCAGTATTGCCTCATTTTTCTAAGCTTTTCCTGCTCCTCTCTTGCTGTCAGATTGCTGTTATCTTCACTGTGACTTCTCACTGCTATTAATGAGCTCTTCTTCATAACCAAATTTTCCAGACAACTAAATTTAAATGCAAAACCCTTTGCATTTTCAACTTCCTTGCTGGGTGTTTCTTTTTTCCACCTAAAATGCATTACACACGTCCTTGCCTTTTTAAGCGGAGTAGACAGATCATGATTTACATTTTCTTGATGACCTTACATCAATACGACCAGCCTAATGAGTCTGCCAGGCTGTAACACAGCAAAACCCTCAGAAGTCCTGAAGTATGCAGAATTTGTAGCCCTACTACAAATGGCCTTACCCTGATATGATTTCCTATTCCAATGGTTATCACATCCATTTTATCTATTTTCTGGCTTTTTCTTTGATATTAGGCTGCAGGCCATCACCTCTTAAGCTGTCCCCAGGGCCCCTCCTCCCTCCCAAATGTGCTGTGCCCAGTCTCCTCTGCAGCCTCTTGGAGCCCAATAGGTAAGAGCTGGCACCTGGAGTTAGGCTGACATGGAGATGACAGGCTAGCACTGGAAGCCAGATGCCCTCAGGCCAGTTACTAGAGCTTCTCCAGCCGTCAGTTTTTCCATAGCAAAACTAGTTGTGGTGAGGGTTAGCGAAGATAATGCCTAAGTCCTCAATTCAGTGTGGATGCATGGCACTAGTGGAATAAATAGCTGATTCCATTTGTATTGTTAGAAATGCATGTTAAGTAAGCATATAAGCATAAATAGGATCTAAGGGAATATGAAAACATTCACACACACATACATGCACATGCATACAGATAGGCAGATATTTGCCCTTGTTTTCACACGACTTTGTTTTGTTCCTCCTTTTGGATAACTGAAGTTGCCAGTTAAGTGAAGCTTTCCTGGAGGTGCAGTCACAATTCACATTTACATAGTGATACCTAAGTGTACACCATTAACTTTATGTCAGAATACTAGCAGGAGGTAGCTGAAGCTGATGTTTCCCCAGGGTGTGTGTGTGTGTGTGTGTGTGTGTGTGTGTGTATGTCTTGACACAGAGTCTCACTCTGTGATCCAGGCTGGAGTGCAGTGATCTCAGCTCACTGCAAACTCTGCCTCCCAGGTTCAAGCAATTCTCATGCCTCAGCCTCCCGAGTAGCTGGGACTATAGGCATGTGCCACCATGCCTGGCTGATTTTTGTATTTTTAGTAGAGACAGGGTTACACCATGTTGGCCAGGCTGGTTGCGAAATCCTGGCCTCAAGCAATCAACCTGCCTAGGCCTCCGGATGTTTTTTATATGTGAGTACTCTACTCCTCCAACACAAAATGCAAAAGCTTCAAAAACAACAAGATTGCATACAGGTGTCCCTTCTCTCCAGCTACTGCCTGCAGAAGCTAGTCTGGAATTCCATTTCCTAACAAGTCGGCATTGGAGCACACACATGCCTGAGTGCGCGTGTGCACACACACGCACAATGTGCTGCGCTTTTGACTCCGAAGCCTTGTAGGGCAATGAGGAAATTGATTTGTTATCCCGGCATATTATGTCTAGTGATCCAGACAGCAGCATTAGCTTTCAATTATCTGATATGTTTAGCATTATAAACAAACCGTCTGGAGCAACAGCTCCATGGTGCTAAGGCATCAAGGGGGCTGGGGAGGAGCTGCATCGGATCACGCTAGCCAAGTCACCCTGCTCGCCCTCCCTTGACAGCTGTTGTGGGGGACAGTGTGCTAGATGCCTGGGGAGCCAGACCCGAGAGCCCCAAGCAGGCAGGGGTTGGAGCAGCTTGTGCCAGTGACCCCAGCATGCCAGCACGTTAGCACACAAGCCTACGAGCAGCTGTGTGCCAAGGACCACGGTGAACCAGCCTCGCATCTGGGACCACCCCCGGGACCACAGAAAGGAACATTCAGATCATGCAGTGAACAGATGGAAGATGACAGCATCTGTGCTGGCTTCCTGATCCATTCCAAAGCATTGTGCCAGGAACGAAGAATGTTTGTGCACACACCTGTGTTCTGCAGGTGCATAGATGCTGTGTCTCCTAACAGGAAAAGATCAAGGGCACATCTCCACTGCTACCCCACTAAGAAAAGGGCTAACTCCCAGGAGCGAGATTTCTTCTGGGAGCCAGCCAGTTCCCTGGGGAGTCCAGGCTGTTGTGGTTGAACCCCAGCCTGTGGCCTCCTACCCTACCTCTCCCCAGCCTATCTGCTTCTATTTTTACTGCTGCTGCTCGGGCTGGCACAGTATGGCAACCCCAGCTTGCCTACACATCAATGCTCCAGGTAACCATCACCTATTCTAACCTGGAGAACAAGCATCCTGTCCTACCTGGCCTCCCTGCTTTCCCTCTTCTCCAGCAATCTACATTATTGCAACCACTGTCTCCTGCCTAAAACCTTCCAATGATTTCCTTTGGCTATGACAATAAAATCCAATGATGTCCAGACATCACTGGGAAGCCACCCACAAGATCCCGCACAAGCTGGCCACCAGACGCCTCCAGGGCTCCTTCTCTGAACACACTCCCCTTGTTTTGTGGACTCCAGTCACACTGTCCTGTCTCTGGTCTTTAAATATGCCAAGCTTATTCCCAACCTGACCTCCTACATGAAACACTCATCCCTGGCTTCTTTCAATCCCTCAAATCTCCACTCAGAAATCACCTTCTCAGAGAAGCCTGCCCTGACCCTACTGTGTTAGCAGCCCCCACGTTTCCCCTCCAGTTGCTCTGTGGCACAAACTCCTGTTTACGTCCTTCACAGCCCTTAATAACCATCTGTAATTGTCTTATTAGATTATTTGATTATGTGTTTGTCATCAGTGTCTCTACATTAGAACTATAATGCATGAGAACAGAGATCATAGCTGTCTTCTTCACCATTTACTCACCCCCAGAATCTCAAACTGGGGCAGCTACCCCTGAGTAAGTATATACCTGGAAAGCCATCCAGGACAGTACTACGTAGCCACCCAGCTGTCCCACCTCACTGCCAGAGGATCTCCACACTCAGCACCTGCACGGCCCTCACCCTGGCCCCCTGAGCAGCCCAGAGCCCTGGTCTGACCCTACAGGCACCCTGAACTTGATCTCTGGGGAGGGTTGTGGCCCCGAGCACACCACTGAACATCCCACCCAGGGACAGGCATGCTGGGGGCATAACTACAGGGCACAGCAGCAAGAGGAAGGTGATCTCAGAGGTCTCAAGGGCCCCATATCCAGAGCTCCCTCCCAGGCCCAAGTCTCTGCTTGATGCCCACTGTCAGGGTCAGCAGTGGGGAAGTAGGGGGGCTCCCCCACACCAAACAAGGAGGAAGCAGAAATGCCCTTGGCACCCGGGCACATCTTTTCCACCTTTCCTGTCCCTACATGACTTCACCAAAGCAAGCCTTAGAAAGGCCAAGGCCAGGAGGCTGTGGTTCCAGTGTTTTGCAAATAGTGACCACGAGGCAAATAAATGAATGAATCTCCAAAGGGATCAATGTCAGACCTTAACCATTTAGCTATCAGTTTCCCATGTGGACTTTCTACCCAGCCTCAACCTTTCCCACCTTCTCAGGAACACACTCATTTTTTTTCTCTTCCTCTTCCCTACCCTGAACTCTCGGTCTGCTATATTTTTCCATCAACATACAAACATCTTCTAGGAAAGCCCATCTACAAAAAGAAAAAAAAAAAAAAACCTCCTTGACTCCATGTCCTCCTCCAACTACCAACTCATGTGTCTACACCTATTTATGGTAAATGGTTTAAAAGAATCGTCTACACCTGCAGGCCCTTCTTCCTCACCTCCCTTTGATTCTCCATCCCAGTTTGTCGTCAGTCCCACCACTCTACTGAAACTACACTGTCAAGGTCACCTGTGATTTTTATGTTTGCAAATACAATAGACTCTTCTGTGTCACCCATTATTCAGTTACTGGGTAGCATTTTACCCCATTAATCACTCTTTCTTCCTTCAAACATTCTTTCCTCCCTGGCTTCCTTGACTACACTCTCTCCTGGGTTTCTTTCTACTCTCTGGATATTCTTTCTTAGGCTCCTTTGCTGATGTTGTATTCTTTGCCTGATCCTTAAATACTGGAGTCTTCCAGGGAGCCTAGGGCTCCTCTACTCACTTCCACTCTCATGAGCCAAGGTAAGCTCCCCCAAGTGCTCTGCTCTGAGCACTATCCTTGTGCTGATAGCACTCAAATGTGTATCTCTAGCAGAACTTTCCCTGAGCTCCAGATGTTTAGCTGACATCTTAGCAGACCCAATACCAGCCCCTGCTTTCCTCCCAGTGAGCTGTCTCCATATCAATAAATGGCACTGGTATCATGGAGTTGTCCCAGCCAAACCCTGTCACTGATTCTACCCTTCAACTCTATCTACTTCTTGCCACATCCACTATTATCACCTGGGTCCAGGCCACCATCACCTTTCACAAAGACCCTTGCTCCAAAACATGACTACTGTTTCCACTGCGGCCCACTTAAAATCTGTCCTCCACAAAGAAAGCCCAGTGAATTAGTTGGAATATAAATTTAATCATGCACTCCACCAAAACAAATAAAAAACCTCTAGTGGCTTATGCGCTTGCACTCGGGAGAAAATTCAGACTCCATCATGACCAGCAGGATCCTTCCTGATGTAATATTTGCCATTCTCTCCTCAGCCCAAACCTCCCTCCCTCTTTATTCACTTGACTTCAGCCTCACTGGTCTCCTCTCAGGACCTTTGCATTTATTTGTCCCTCAGCCAAGATGCCAGCTTTAGGATTCTTTTGAAATGTCACTTCTTCAGAGAAGCCTTCCCTGACCAACCTAGCTAGGGTCATTCTCTGAACCTTCCTCTAGATCAATAGTGCTCATGCTCAAGTCAGGGGTGGATTGTGCCCCCCAGGCTTGGATTGTCTGAAGACACGAGTTTTGATTGTCAGTATTGGGGCGGTGCCACTGGTGTCTAGAGGGGTGAGGCTAGAGATGTTATTAATCTCCTACAATGCACAAGACAGAGCCCCACCCCCAACAGAGAATTATCCATTCCAAAATATCAGTAGCAATAAGGTTGAGAAATGATGCTCCAGGTAACTCCTTCATTATTACTTGTCAAAACCTCTGATTATGTCACCTATGTGTTCACTTGTTCACAAAGACCCTTGTGTCTCTCTCCTAATGCAATGCAGGTTCCCTGAAGGCAGGCAACCTCTCTTATTCACTATTGTATCTGCAACACTCATCCAAGTTCCTGGTACATAGTAGAAATTTTAAATAAACACATTAATAAATGGCTGTCCCTCCTCAGAACCCTGTGACCTCGCAACAAGTCATGAAAAATCTGTGGTTACCAAGGTCTTGATGGGGACAGCACTTTTTCCAACCACTTGAAGAGTCTAAAGTATAAAGGAGCAAGCTGTGCCCATGGGATTGGGGTCAGAGGGTTGGAACCCTTGTAGCCCCTTAGAGAAAGTCTCCTCCTGTCTACAGATGAGAATCAAATTATGTTGATTACAAAACCTCTGATCCTTCCTAGACATCTTAGCTTTGAACCAGGGGAGAAAATGGAGGCCTTTGATCAAGAGTCAAAACAGCCTCAGGCAGGGAGACAGACATTGATTTTGACCCTTACTCCCCAGTGGGTCTTGGGGGAAAAAGTCTGAGCGAGAAGGAGTTTGGTCCAGGCCTGAGCAGCTGGCTTGAAAGTAATCCAATAGTGCAAGGCTCTGTGCCTAAAATCAGCTGGCCCCAGGGGTTCTGAGAGTGTTGCCCTTCGGGTGGCCAATTTCCTTAGGAAAATATGAAATGGCCAGGCCACCCTTTACTGAATTATAAAGCACTTATCACTTCTTTAATAACTACCCGCATGGAGGACTTAATTCACTCAATATGGAAGTTATAAAGGCGAATTGGTAAGTGAGCATTAAGCTCAAGTGCATTGCATAAAGACTTATGAGGGCAATATTTTCACCTATTAAAAGGGTAGGTTTTCTCACTGCAACTCTGCCTCAGAGTTAATGCAGAAAAGTCACTCCAAAGCTTGGGGCATTTTCATTGTTAGAGGGTAAGTTCAGGTCACTAGGAGGAAAGGGAGTCCTTGACTTTGCAGGAATAATTATCGCGGAACCTGAGGGTGTCAGTGTGATTAGTCAAGGTAAGCATCAGAAAGACAAGATCACATTTGTGGCGGCCAGCCCTCTCTTTCGTGCACAGCAAGCCGGGATGCGACCAGGCCACAGAGAAGAAGAGAGAAGTCACAGGATGAAGAAGGAAGAGTAGGCTGGAATGGGGGCTGCAGAAGAATGTGGAGCAGGGGCTGCAGGAGGGAGGCAGGCTCTGGGGCCAGCTCCTGTAAGACCTGAGCACTGGGAGGAACACCGACTTACATCTGTGGCCTGAAAGGGAGGAAATGATATTCACCTTTGTATTTTGTAAGGCAACCAGCTCTGGAATTTCTGAAGGCTCCAGAGGGCTCCATTTAAGGAGCTGGAGTGGTAGCCTTCCTCACCCAAGTGAAGGAAATGCAGGCTTCTCTCCTGTTCGCTTTTCCCTCCCTTGCTTCAGCATTGCCACCCATTTCCTTTCCTCCAGCAATAAACCGTCTGTTCTTTTCCTCATATACTCACCCTCTCTCTCCGTTCACATGACTTCAATTACTGCCTAATTAGAGACTGATTCCAGTTCTACAGCTCTACCCTTGATGCCTAACCTCTCCCCTGTCCTGAAGTTCTTGTTATCACAATACACATTCCCCTCAACTCTTAAGAGTAAATATGGACAGAATGGCTCACTCTTACCACCTGAACTTTCCCAAACTACCTTTACTGAGTGCTCCTGACTTGAAACATGACAGCAGAGATGGTGAGTCAATTTTAACTTATGTACAATACCAGTGGGTTGGCAAGAGCTAACACAGAGTGCTGTGATTAGAAGAGGTCTGTGGTTGAACAGGACAAAAAACAAAACAAACAAACAAAAAAAGCCCTCTGTGATCGATTAGTGATGTCTGCCCTGGGCACAGTACATGGAAGGACCATGAAAGTACCATCCATTGACCACATCTACTCAAAAGGCTCTGTGACGTCTTTTCTTTCTCAGATTCAAGTCCCATCAGTCCCTTCTTCCTGATATTGCAAGTAACTTCCCTTGTCTTTTTCTTTCTACAGTTTCTATCTTAGACAGCCTCATGCCCAGAAGGATATGAGGACCTCTTAGCAACCCTTTCAGCTTTCAGCCTTTGAATGCTAACCTGTTCTAGGCTCCATTTTTTTTCAAAGATGACATCGATCATGTCCCCTACAGGCCCAAGACATCCCAATGGCTATCAAACACCTCACACCAAACCAAACTTCTATTAGGAAGCCTTAAGCCTGCAGGAAATCTGAAACTGAGGAGAAGGGACTATAAACAGAGCTACAGACCCTTTGAGGATGGAAGCAATTTTTTCTCTGTATCCCGTGTCCAAACCATTGCACTACTGAGATGCTTTCCTGGGGCTTGAATCCAGTTGGAAGCTGAGAGGAAAGGGGATTGCTAATGGGACCTGTGTAAATGGCTTTTGTAACTCTCATTCTTCTTGTCCCCATGTGTTCTCATCTTTCTCTCAAAGAAAATAAAACATCAAGCTACTCCAGGGAGGTGTGCTCACTTCCACAGAGAAGTCCATCTGCCAGGCATCATCATGCCTTCTCCCCTCTGGTTCTTCCCTGTACTATTTTTGGAAACTGTTTGGTATAATGAAAAAACAACAGCTTTGGGGTCAGCACTGGGTTTCACTTTCCAGCCTGTCACTGACAAGCTAGGTGACCTCCCATGGCCTCAGTTTCCTCATCTGTAAAATAGAGATAATGATGCTGACCTCATGGAGGCATCATAACAATGAACTAAAATAGTGTTTGTAAAAAGCCCAAGCACATTCCCTGAAATATGCTAGGGCTCAAAGAATGTTTATTTTCCTCTCCAAGAAGAAAAGCAATCCTTGGGTTGTGCAGGAATTGAGGTCAGGATCTGGGGCCACCATGGCAGGGAGGGTAACCCTACTTGTAGCTGCAGTGGCTGAGGCTGTGACAGGCATGTAGTGTGAGACTCTTCTCAGCCACCCCCTTCCCATCCTTCCCCACCGCTTCCTCCTCCGCTCGTAACCCAGCCTGCACTTTGCAAGTCAGCCAAACAAAGCCCTGGCTTCCCAGATCTGGTTCCCTCCAGCATTCTCTGAGCCATGGTGCCTCTCCCTGCCCACCCCTGGCTACTCAGAATGTCAATGGAGCTGAATGTCTCCTTCTGGGGTTCCGATGTGCCACATCTTCCTCTCCACTAAGCTTTTAACAAACCATCGCCACCCAGTCACAGTCACTCAGCGATCCCAGCCTCACCCTCTCATTACTGGGAAATTTTTCTAGGTGGCTGCTGTGTATGTATGTAATCCTGTCACCTGTATGTCTAGGCATTGTCTGCCCGGCTTCCCTTGTGAGAGCATAAATTCCTTGACAACAAAATCTGCTGCATTCTATTTATCTTGCTCACCCTCCTCGTGCCCCATGCTTAGTTCTGCGCTCAGTGAGTGTTCAGACCTCGCAGGAATTCCTAGAAGCTTTTCCTTGAAGCTGGGACCAGGTAGACTCCAACCTGCAGTGGAGAAGAGCTATCTAAGTAGCCCAGGACAGGGCTGAGGCCCAATGCTAAGGGCCCAAGAAGCACAAAACAGAGAGCTGAGGAAAGACGCTGACTGACACACAGTTCTCATAGTCTCATCCTGCACAACTCAGCCAGATGTCCTCGCCTTTGGAGAGCCTTCCTTAGCCCCCTGTTTCTCAGTCACAAATTTCTCTGCTGTGCTGTCCATCATGGAACTAGGGCTGATATTTGAGACAAGTAACACTTCATAGAACACAAACTCAGGACCAAATGGACATCACCTCCTAAGCCAGGCATTGATCCTTAGTTCCTGGATCCAGGGATGGGGTGGGGAGGGGTCAAGGAGGTATCAGGCTGGAATGGCTGGTTGACTGGAATATTGGGCATCATCACCTGGGGAGCTCAGGGAGCAAATATTTACCCTTCACTATGGAAGTAGCTCACTACTTTCACAACTTCCAGGCTTTAACTGATGTAAGCTGGTGAGAGTCCACTCCAAAGAGAGCCTGCGCCTCTCCCAGGACACTCATGACATTGTCCTATACTCTTCGACATGCCTATCTCTTCCACAAGACTCCTTGGGGCAGGGACTATGTCTTTTATCTCAGCATCCCTGGCACCAAATGGGGCTCCTGGCTCCTAAAAAGCCCTGGTAAATGTGGCATGGATGCAGCAGGAGTTCTCCTTCCCAGAGCTGTCAGCTTCACCCTTGGGCAAGAGCATTTAATATCCTGAAAGGAATTATCCAAATTAGTGAAGGGAGGTTCGAAGCACCATCCCAGGAGTCCCATGGTGGGGCAGGACGGGGGAATGCAACAAAGCCTCTAACTGCCCCTCTTCTAGGGAGCCTGGTGGAGCACATCTCCTGGGACTGACTTTCTGCGCTGCACAGAGTGGAAACCTCAAGGTCAAAGTGGTGTCTGTGCCCTCAACTCTGGCACCTGGGGAAAGTGTCTGGGGAGACCCAGTCTTTGGCCCTCACCCCTGCAAGCATTCTACCTCTCCAGGTCAGTAGCAGCAGGGTTTACTCAAAGATCCCAGGGGCTTGGGAATGTAGAACCCCACAGCTGGCTCCTGAAATGGAGTTCAGCAGGACAGCCTGGGCCACCATTTCCAAGAAAGGAAGTGGTGCTTGTGCCCAGTGAGTAAAGAGGAAAAACCTACAGGTGGGAGAGGGGAGTCAGAGCCAGAACACTCCAGGATTCTCAGGTCCAACCCCAATCAGCTCTCTTATCACACTATGCACAAGGAGGAAGCACAGCCCGTGGCTGTCTGGATAGTGGGTGACCATGAATAAATTGGCAGCATGATTGAGCCCAGGCTCTGAGCCTCTGGCTACAGAGCTCACTCATGTCCCCCTGCATTCACCACAAAGAAGGACTCGATGGCCAGAAGCCACTCATCAGTCCCTACCTGCCCAGCCTGACTGCCAAACTAGAGCCCATCTTTACTCACTGGGTTCAACTTCTCACAAGCCTAGATGAGGCTGGTCTATCCAGGCCTAATCCCAACAGCAGGTATGGCCTGGAACTCCACTTCATTTATTTATAAAGTACCTACTATGTGCCAGCTCCCTCTGCCTGGCATCTGGTGTTCCTAGAGAGATTTCCCCTCCTACACCACTGACATGGTTTGGCTGTGTCCCCACCCAAATCTCATCTTGAGTTGTAGTTCCCATAATCCCCACGTGTCATGGAAGGGACCCTGTGGGAAGTAATTGAATCATGGGCAGTTACCCTCATGCTGTTCTCGTGATAATGGGTGGGTTCTCACAAGATCTGATGGTTTTATAAGGGGCTCTTCCCCCTTTGCTCAGCAGTTCTCCTTCCTGCCAACATGTGAAGAAGGATGTTTTTCTTCCCCTTCTGCCAGGATTGTAAGTTTCCTGAAGCCTCCCCGGCCATGTGGAACTCTGAGTCAATTAAACCTCTTTCCTTTATAAATTACCCAGTATTGGGCAGTTCTTTGTAGCAGCGGGAGAATAGACTATGCAACCACCAAGCTGCAGCCCTCCCTCCAAGCTTTCTGGAAATGCCTTAGCAATATGACAGGGTCTCTATCACAGGCTCTGATTGCCACTTCAATGAGATGCTGAAAAGCTGAGACAGGAGCCCTGCCCAAATCCCAGCTGCTCAGCTAGGCTCTAACAATGCAGCGAGCACACCATCATCTTTCTTTTTCCTGGCAGATGGACTCAAGTCCTGCTCACACTTTCTCATCAGCATCTTGCTAATGGCTAATGGTCCAATCTCAAACCATGTAGATCCCTGTCTGCCCCATTGAATCACAGCATTGTTAATTTTTGGTTAACAACAGGAGTGCTTCCCAGATCAACCGCACTAGGCGCCACGGTCAGCCAGACCACTCCTAATCAGACTCAAGCCCTAATATCTTACCCATCATGATATGTTGGAATGGGAGTGCTGGCTAGACTCTGGGGACCAGCCCAGCAGCTGGTCAGTTTCCCTTTGACCTGAGCCCACCTATTGATAGTTTTCTTCCTTTTCCTTACCAGCATGCCATTGGAAATTCAAAATGACTAAAAGCTGCATTTATGAGTGTGCAGGCATCTACCACCCATGGGTCTCATGGGCCTTGTCCCTGGGCTCTAAGGGTGTGTGAAGCCACCATATCACGTGCAATTCAAGAATTCAAAACTTAGGCCAGCACAAGACTTGCATCTGAATTCTATGACGGTAACAAACTTCACAGTAGTCTTCAGTTCAGACTCTCAAGGAACCTGTGTGACAACAAACCCTCTCCTCCTGCGCACCTCATACATGCAACAGGAGTGCAGAAAGGTTAAGGTGCAAATGACCCCTGAGGAAAACACCCCCAATTCACGTCATCTGGACACAAAGGCCATTCCTTCCAGGCAGAGAAGGTTGAATCTCCGCTGGTCCCTGTACTTAAACCTGTGAGGTGCTAGCCCTGCCTGCAGGTATCTTGGGGTCCCAATACTTCAGACACCGTGATGTTGGGCTTTTTCTTAATGGAAACTGCCTGTTTGCCAAGGAGCCCCTGTCTGCTGGGTCTGCTCATAAAGGGTTCTTTTCATGCCCCTGGAATAAATGCTTGCATAGGGCATACAGAGCTCTTCTTACTTATAGCAGCTTTATAAAATACATTTGAATGATGTCCCAAGTCACTCTCTCTTCTATTTCTTCCCTCATTTCTTTGTCAAAGATGGTGCCCTTCCAACAGGTCTGGATTCCAAAAAAAAAGACTATATCAAGGCCTAAATGTGAACATCTATTTGCCTCTGAAGAAGGTCAGGGTTCCACAGATTAGGATCCCCAAACAGCCCTTAATAGCTATTCTCCAGGTGACTACTGCTGGCCAAAACCTTCCTCCTGGTCTTCGTTTCTTGTCTTCCAGGTCTTCTCTTGGCTAACCCAAGCCTAAGTGGGGAGGCACGAGGGGCTTTTTTCTCTACCAGCCTGTATCTCAGCAGCCTTGCTCGGGCTCTTTCAACTTCACTTCTGTTCGACATCTCCTCCACTTCACTGACTTTCTCTCCTGGCCTTTCCCTTCAATCATTCATCTTCGCATTTGGGAGACAGGGTTCCTCTTCCAGCCAACTGCTCTGTGCAGTGTGATGTCATAGTTGGCAGCAACAGGCAGAATGCCCCATTCTCTAAAGCAGAAACCTCAAAGAACCCAAAAAGTGAGTCAGTGTTTCCGAAAGCTGTCCCGTGCTCAGCTGTGTGCTCTGGACAGTCATTTGGGGGAGTTATGGGGATACAGATGCCCTTTTGACTAAGCGACCCATTCATGTTCATCTTCAGGGTGTGACCAGTTGGGCCCCAGATCTGTCCCTGTCCTAGGATTCCTTGGGGGCTGCCTGCAAGTTTCCAGTCCAGCCCATCTCTTCACCATGATCTGTGCAGTTGCGTAAAGTGCTGTCCTGGAGAGAAGGATGTTCCCAAGGAGAGCATCGACACCTGTGTGTCCAAAGGCTGAGTGTGACCCATGAGTCTTATTTACCACAAAGGTGAGATCCGAGAACTAACAAGACCCAAGACCACGAGGTAAAGAAGGAAAACTAGCACTGCTGATTCCCTAGGAAATAAAATGCCCCTGGCTAGCAGGGGAATCTGGTTGGGCAGGGGCTGGATGAGACACTGCAAAGCTTGTCCAGCAAACACTATGTGTGTCCCACTGATGTCCCTCAGACCTTCCCACTTTCTGATGCTAGCTGGCTCCCAGCGGCCAGCACCTGCTTCTCTCTTCCTGAGAGCCTTCTCTGGGGTGGGCCAAGTGTCTGCAGGGCTTAATACCCCAGGAGCAGCCCTCCTAGAGATGATGGTAGACAAATATCCCAGATCCAGTTTCCCACAGTGATTGCTAGCTCGGGACACACTCTTCCTGGCTTCCCATCTCAGTTCCCCATTCCCTGACCTAGAAGTCCTGAGATTACTTCCCAAATAAATTACTTGCCCTTGAATATTTCTCTCAGGGTCTGCTTCTAGGGGTTCCCAAACTAAGACACCTTTTTGTCTACCAGCTGCTACACATGGGAACCCATGTATGTCTTTCCAGTTCTGTCTCCTACCACATGACTCAGACCCCAATAATCCACTTAAAAGAATAAAGAGTTGCACTGTTTGGGCTTTTACTGCATGTCAGACTCTGCATTTACCCCCCTAATCTCATTTCAATCCCATAACCACCATAATGAACAGGTTTTATCATTCTTGTTTATAAATGAAAGGCACCAAGGCACCAAGAGGTTGAGTGACCTTCTCAAACCTCACATAGCTAAAAGAGGTTGATTAGTGGGTATGGATATACAGTTAGATGGAATAAATAAGATCTAATGTTCAATAGATTGGTAGGGTGACTATACTTAACATTAACCTACTCTACATTACCAAATAGCTAGAATAAAGTAATTCAAATATTCCTAGAATAAAGAAAAGATAAATATTTAAGGTGATGGCTATCCCAATAACCCTGATTTGATCTTTACACATTATATGAATGTATTAGATTATCACATGTACCCCAAAATATGTACATCTATTATGTATCAATAAAAATATTTTTTTAAAAAAAAGCAAAGGCAATTTTTTAAATTTTACTTTAAGTTCTGGGATACATGTGCAGAATGTGCAGGTTTGTTACACAGGTATACATATGCCATGATGATTTGTTGCACCTATCAATCCATCATCTATGTTTTAAGCCCCACATGCATTAGGTATTTGTCCTAATGCTCTCCCTCCCCTTGCCTCCCACCCCCCAACAGGCCCCGGTGTGATGTTCCTCTCCCTGTGTCCATGTGTTCTCATTGTTCACCTCCCACTTATGAGTGAGAACATCTGGTGTTTGGTTTTTCTGTTCCTGTGTTAGTTAAGCAAAGGTAATTTTTTTAAGTGAAGTCCAGATACAAACTCTCCTCCATTGGATTCTGCAGCGGTTGCTCTTAATCCCAACAATCTATCACCTTTCAGGAACCTGGTCTCGCCAGTCTTTGGATTTCTCCTCCTTCTGGCATGCCCTCTCCCCTATTATCTTCTAACTTGAAAAATTTAAAAAAAAAAAGTTTTGCCTATTTCACAGAGTTCTTGAGATGATTCAACAAGTCATTGTCTATAACAAAAACCAAATAAACTATAACACATTATAGAAATGTAGGGAAGCCAAATTTTTATCACTTCTATTCCTACAATCAGTCATTTCTAATGCTACTCACTCTACAAACTCTACCCTTGATGTCCTGATCCTTCGCCAGGGTCTCCTTCAAGCCTTATCACAGTCTGTTTTGGTATCAGAGTTTTTGTGGATGTATCTTTTCTTCCCTCAGAAAGACCCTTTCCTTTGCACCCTGCTTGCACCCTAGGAGGTGCTAAAAATTCTTTGAGTGAACTAATCAATTACATAAAAGTGTGGGAATGGGAGCCCGCCCAAGCCACAGACTCTCATTCCACACATCCAGAGCTGCTGGTGAAGGGAAGTGAGGCTGCAGTCACTGGACAAATATTCACTGGGGGTGTGTCACCTGCTGGGCACAGTCTCTGGCTCAGGCACATTCATCAGGTGTCAACTCTCAGCAGAGCAGGGCTACCTGAGTGGTGAGGTACAAGCCCCTCTCCCATTGGATCAAACTCAGTTGGATCAAACCACTTTGACAGGAGGCGAGGGAAAAGGAAAGGAATATGATGGGGAAGATGATGCATCTCTGAGATTCTTGTTACAGTCTGGGCAATATCCTGCATCAGCCCTGCCCTTCCTACCAGGAAAATCAGCATTCTCAGGAGTGCTGAGAAATTGGAGAGAAAGAAGAAAACAATCCAGGGCTGACACTGACATCCATTAAAAGTGGTTTTCTCCCTCTGCTGCTAAGCTTAGCATGTGGTTCTGTATATGGTGGGAAGACGAGGGATCTGGATTCAGGGTTTAAGATGTATTTCAGCTGGAGCCTTGATGCCTTAGTGTCCGTGTGCGGTGAGAAACAGAAGGGATGACAGACTTCTCTGGTTCAAGAGAGCATGGGGCAATGGCAAGCCAGCATGTGTCCACCGCCCACACTGGCCTATGTGTGCCTCAGCTCTCAGACCCTCCCATCTTGCCAGCCAGGCCTTTGAGGACTCTCCTGCAAGCATCTCCCCAAGGTGCCACGGTGGTCCAAGAGCCCAGCATGACAGTGATGCTCATGTGAAATCACACTTATTATGTGATCTGCCACAGATCTCTTCCTAGGAGGCTACAAACTTCTACAGACACAAGCTCTGGTATATCATCCTAGGGATACAGGAAGCCAGCCAGTCACAGCCCTCTATTTCCTGAGCACCAAAAGTAACTAAGCTGCATATAGCCCCTCTTCTGAAAAAGGGCTATCCTAAGCCCCCAAATGGTGACTCCAGGGTCAGTCCTCTCACCCCGGTTTGGCCCCTGCTCATTCTCCAGGCCTTGAATAAATAAAATGGTGGGTCTGACTACAAGGGAAGGCTCCTAAGGACTTTGCAGATGGGAGGGCACACAGGTTGACCAGAGTCTCCCATAACCCTGACCTACCTACTGTAGTCAAACCAGCCCCTAGGTGTGTATAGGGGACAAGAGCATCCCCTGAATCCCTCATGCTCCCTCCTGCAGACCTGGAGAGTGCCTTGTGAATGGACAGCTTAATGAAGAGAGGTCCAGTTGCAACAGCTGCCGACCTCATCTTCCGGGATCTGCTCAGCCCCACTCTCCAACCCATTCCCCACAGCAGCTAGAGATGCCTTGGAAGACACTTATCAAAACTCTCCAGAAACCTCAAGGGGTTCTGGTTCTGAGGAGAAGCCCACACTCCTTACAGTGGCCAGGCGGGCGGGGCTGGGTCTTTCATGGCTCACGGCTCCTTTCTCTGCTCCCACCTCGCCCATCGCCCTGCAGCCACAGCCATCTGTCTCTGCATCAGCAGCCCCACGCAGGGCTTTTGTTAGTGTCTGCTCGTGCTTCTCCCTGAGACTGTCCCCAGACACACCATTGCACCTGGTCAACTCCTTCAAGTCTCAGGGGAAATGTGCTTCCTCAGGGAACCCCAGGTCCAGGCTTGGTCAGCGCCCCGGTCTGTTACCCAGAACCTTGTGTTCCTCCTTCAGAGCACTTGTAGTGAAATTCAGAGTCACTGGCTTAGCATCTAGCTCTGCCCTGACATTGTGGGTCCATCAGGGCCTGCTTTATTCCTGGCTGCATCCCCAGGCCTCGGGCCAGGAACTCAATGGTATTTGTCAGGTTGCTTGATCCTAACAGGCTGGTTTCACAAGAAGGTGATTGCTGGGACTATTATATTATCTCCCTCCAGGGAGTCCCCAGGCACCTGCCTACAGGATGACACTGTGTGGGGATAGTTGTCCCAAGAGCTAGGTGGTGGAACTGTCTTCAGTGCTAAGGCAGTCAGGACAACTGAGCTACCCAGAGATGTGACTCTTTCCCCCCAACACCTTCAACTTCCTGCCCACAGCCCAAACACACCCTTACTATGTCGTGTCTCAAACACAATCCCAATTCCTCCAAAAGCTTCTGTTAAATCTATCTGAAGAGTTCAAGATAAAATACACACAGCTGTCCTGTTGAAGTGGTTATGTGCTATCACTGTGGCCTCATCCAGTCACGGAGACTCAGGTGGCAAAGCAGTGTATTAGGGGGACAAGAGCTTTCTTCTCTGGAGAAGGATACCCTGCCTCTTCTTTGTCCTCTCAAAGGTTTAGTACTAACCATGCAACAGTACATGGCAGAGGCCTCTGCTGCAGGCAAAAGAAGCACGTCCCCAGACAAGGCTTTTTTCCCAGATAAGCCAAGGCCCCTCCTGGCTTCCTGGAGCTATCATCAGCATCACCCTCAAACAGAGCCTCGACAGACCAGGGCCAAGTGTGCTCAGCTCACGGGAGATGGCAGAGATGCCATCAGATATGCAAAGATTCTCAGCCCCTTCCTGGTTGCCTTTAGACACGGGTCATCATATTCCATTTTAAGTTGAACAACAGGTAACCTTGTGGATCCTGAGAGGCCAGCCTGCAGAAACTTCCTATGGTCGTGGATCCCAAAGGCATGAGGCAGGCAAGGTTACTTGGTTTGCTTCGATGCCACCCCACTCCCTGCAATGGGATCTGCTGCAGTCCTCCAGTCACTATGGCCACGACATCCCTCCAGCACGCCTGGATCATAACCAAGGAAGTGGCAATGTCAGAAACAGGAGACATCCCTTCCAAACAGCCCATCCCCAAGGTCTCCCAAACACCAGCACTCTGTGTGCCCAGGAAGGCTTCCATCTCTCAAAGTCCATTTCTTCCCTTCCACATCCCTCCCACACTCAAGGGGATCCTTCATCTCATCTGACTCCTGCTTGGTCTCAGCCCTTTGGATGCTCCATTTTAGCTGGAGAAAGGGATATAAAATGATACCCCTCTAAAGGGAATCAAAATAGAGTGGACACAAAGGAAACGAGATTCACAGTGGGAAAGCAATTTGACGTTTGCATGATGCTACGTCATTCAGGCTATAAAGCGCATGCAAACCACCTGGGCATGCTGTAAAAATGCAAATTCTGACCCATAGGTCAGAACGAGGCAGGGTCTGAGATTCTGCATTTTTAACAAGCTCCCAGGATGACTGAGGTTACTAGTCCATAGAACACACTTTGTAGCAAGAGTGTGCCTGCACAACGCCTGGCCACAGAGTAGGCACTCACAGTGATATGCTACATTGAGTTAAACTGCAGGAAGAGCTGGGTTTGATGGCAGGACTCATTAATAAACAGCAAGTGGTAAGCTGAAGCAGTCAAATAAACCAATGGTTCCCAATGCTGGCAGCACATCAAAATCACCTAGGGAACCTTTCAAAAATGCCAATGCCTGGGGCCCACCCTCAGAGATTGCGATTTCATTGGTCTGCAGTAGAGCCTGAACATTTGTATTTTTTAAAGGTTCCTTAGGGGGATCCTAGTGTGCGGTCAGGTTAGAGGGCCAATGAATTCAATAAAACGATGTCATTGCCTGCAATGTGCCGAGCATTGTGCCCTGAGTGAGGCATTGGACATACAGAGTTGAGTGGGACCAGGTACTGCCCGTGGCGAACTTGAAGACTAATAAGGGAAATAAATCTTTGTGTAATTATAATGGAAAAACTACTATTAGGCATAGTTCTATAAACTGGTTTGGGAATACAGATGAAGGAAAAACTGATCCAAGATGGGGGAAATGACATGAAAAAGAAGACAGTGACGAAGAGGTAGTGATATATGGGCCTTAACGGATGCATAGGAGTTTTCCAGACAGACAAGGGAAGCAGCTGCCCCAAACCTCTGTTCTTCCCCATTATTGGTCATGGGGAGATGATGTTTGGCCAGCAGCCGGTGTCCTAAATTGTAGGCAGCTGCCTACTGCTACCATGGGTTGATAAGGAAGGTGTATGCACAAAGAACGAGGTTAATCCAATGTGTGTTCTCTGATCAGCTGGTGCTGTCTGGAAGACCACATGGGAGTGGCCAGGATGCCCTATCAATCAGAGACCAGTCAGGAAAACAGAATTCACATCCTATACTTGAGAGAGGAAATTTAATGGGGAAACAGGTGATATCTTGGAGTTGCTGAAAAGCCAAACAGGGAGCCACAAGGCAACCCAGAGATGAGCAATAGCAGGAAGACCCCAGGCCGAAGGGATAAAAGGAGGAAGTGGTGCTGTGAAGCGCAGGGTCAGAGCCGTCTGGCAGGAGCCAGGAACAGCAGGGACTGCCCAGAAGAAGCTGCGAATACTAAGAAACACAGCCACTGCTAAAGATGCAAAGACCACTACCCAGAGAGTGAGGCAGGGAGCTTGCCCTCTCTGTTCCTGACCACAGACTCAAACAGTTTCTCCCACTGGCCAAACCCAGCCCCTAGCCAGTTGGCAAAGGGTCCTGGGAGATATAGTTTCCAGGGCTCAGGACTTCAAGGGCAGGGAATGGATCTTGGCACTGACAGGTAAATGACAGACTCATTCTGGGCTTCTAGCAAAAGCAGGCTAAACATAGCCCGCATCCCCTCCCCTACCTTCAAAACTCTATCTTGCCAGCCAATGCAGTCCTGCATTGGATCTGGGGATCTGGGGAGGCCACCTGGCAGGTCGCATCCAGCTGTAAATACCCTCTTCTATGTGTCCTCATGATGTTACACAAAAAAATATTATCAATTTCTCTGTATGCAAAGATGTACAAGTGTTTATGAAGCACTGCCCCAAGAAAAAGCTAAGAAAGAGGGATTGAAGGGAGCCCACACCTAGGAAGAGATGTTTCTCTTGAATAGGGAGGGCCTCTCAAGGGGAGGCAGCCTCAGACCCCTCTAACTGTGCTGGTCTCCTGGGAGCACCAGGAGAGAAGCAATTCAAAGAGCAGCCCAATTCCAAAACAGAGAGCAATGACCTGATCTATCTTCCTCACAAAAGTCTGAAGATGGAAGAAATTCTTAAAATGAAACCCAAAAAAATCTTAGCCTCAGGTTTTGAAAGAAATAAAGGAATGCTACAGAATGTCCTGTATCTCAAGCAGTTGTTACTCTACAATTCCTCAATTGCTTTCTTGCCTTTGCATCACGATAGTTTGGAACTGAACAAACTGGCCAGAGGGAAAGCTCAGATGCAGTAACAACTCTCCCGGGTGGTGCCTCTGAAGATGACGCTGCTGGGTCCTCCCCAAGGCAGGAGAGAGCTAACACCTGGAGCAACTTGCCCCTGGTTTTATTTAGAAATTCCTCTAAGTTTACAGAGTCTTTAGAGAAAGCAGAAGCCTTCTCTCATACAGCTAGTATTACTGAGTTCTGATTTATGTGTAAATGGATCATGAAAGCTCGTCCTAAAAAGCTAACCAAAGAACACAACTTCTGCCTCAACTTCCATCAAAGAGTGGGCTCCTGGGACAGCCGCCACCTTGAATGGAAGGCAGCTTTGGGAGAGACAAACAGAGCAGTGGGCAGAGAGGGAGACACCCTGCCTGAGACCCAGAGCAGTGAGATGTTCCACTGAGAGCCCCAGCACACCATTTTCATTCAAGTAGCATTTATGTACTCCACTCATTAAAAAAACTAATGCACTATTGTTTTAATTGAGGGCAAATTTACATAACATAAAATTAGCCATCTTAACATGTGTAATTTAGTGGCATTTAATACATTCACAATGTCATGCAAACATCCCTTCTATTTAGTGCAGCATTGTCATCACCCCCAAAAAGAAATCCTACATCATTAAGCAGTCACTCCCCTTTCTTCCCTTTCCCTAGTCCCTGGCAACTATGGATTTACCAATTCTGGACATTTCATATAAATGGAATCATAAAATATGCACGTGTATTTGTATCTGGCTTATTTCACTTAACACGTTTTTGAGGTTAGGTTCATCCATGTTGTAGCATGTATCAAAATGTCACTCTTTTTTATGGCTGAATAATAGGCCGTTACAGAGATAGACCACATGTTTATTCATTCATCAGATGATAGACATTTTGGAGTGTTTCCACCTTTTGGCTATTTTAAATAGTGCCACTACAGCCATTCATGTTTATGTTTTTGTTGAAATACCTACTTTCAATTCTTTTGGGTATATACCCAGAAAAATTGCCCATTTCTATATTTCTACAAGAAACAGAAATGTTCTTCAAATGAGTGGTTTTGTTTTTTCTTTTCTAATCAACTCTATATGGCTCATGAACACATTTAAACTGTAATTCAATAAACTCAATTTTGTAGAATAAAGCAAATATAGCCCAGATACATTGCTTTCTAAATACCCAATTTATTACATGAATCAAATGTGAAGAATCCCAAAGGAATAATGGAGAAGCATCCATTAAAAGTCTCTAACAGTTCATTTCTTCAGCATGTCTCTGAATTCTTTAACATGTACCCATAGTGCAGACATTTTATGTTGGTGGTCAAAGTGATAGCCTTTAGCGTAGATATGAGGCAAGGTGTGTAAATGGTAAAGCTACCATTTAGATGTGGATGTTCACAAGACACTTCTCGTTTCTACCTGATGGGTCTCGTTTCTACCTGAAAATACTGTAACTGAGACCTGCACTTGGGGGACCTCTGACCCTACTTTCTCCCAGCTCCTCCTACCTCTCCAGCCTGGGAGATGCTTCATGGAAGCTGTTTTGGCTGCTGCATCACACACACACATCCCAGCCCCCATGGCCAGCAGTATGTTCCACTCTGTGGCTGCCACTGGCAGAGCAAAAATCCATCAGACATCCAAAGAAGATCAGTGCCTGAAGGGAAAACATCAGGGCCCCTGCACTGAGTGGAGTCCAACTCCATCCTCACCCTATACTGAGTCAGAAACAGCCCCAGGAAAGCAGGTCACTGCACCAATGCCCACGCTGAGACACTGCAGGGTGGTGGGGTCTCATCACCTGGGCACCTGATGCCAACAGCCCATGCGGAATGGCTCTGTCTGTCTGAGGTTTATGCCGTAGTAAAATGCGCTTCTTTCTATGCCTGACAGAGACTAGCACAAATGTCTTTCTGGTGTGGATTTTCTTGCATGGAACATTTTTTGACAGCTGCTCCCTGGAGTCGTGGTCTCACTTCCTGTCATCCTTAGGCAGCCCTCTGATGTTGGGGAGAGCCATAATTCTCGTTTCACACATGAGGAAACAGGCCCACCAGGATTGAGTAACTTGCTCAAAGCCCCCCTGCTGTTAGGTTCACAGCTCTCCTCTACTGGAGGAAACTGTCTACTTTTAAAGGTGTCTGGGTTCTCCCACCTTCTATCCTCGCAGCCCAAATAAAATAAAGGCGGGACAAGGACAATGAAAGAGGAACAGGGGGACAAGCTACCCACACATGTCCACTTGAGATGCTGCGAGGGTGTGCCCACAGCCCCTGTCTAGGAACAGTGGAGACTAAAGCCCAGACAGACAGACAGACAAGGCAGCTCGGCCTCACTCAGGGGTGCTAGGAGAGCTCTGTGGTTCAGAAGTGGGAGTGTAGATGGACTTCAAATAACAACTGCAAACATGCAGTGCTTGCTATGTGCTGGGTACTATTTTATGTGCTCTGCCTTCATTAACTTATTGTGGCCCTCACACAGTCCTGTGAGGTAAATGCTAATACTATCACCATTTTACAGAGAAGAAACCATGGCATGAGGAGTCAATTCACTTACCTAAGGTCACACAGCTTAAGTAAGATTTGAAATGAGGCAGCCGAGTGCAGTGGCTCATGCCTGTAATCCCAGCACTTTGGGAGGCTGAGGGGGGGTGGATCACCTGAGGTCAGGAGTTCGAGACCAGCCTGACCAATGTGGCAAAACCCCATCTCAATACAAAATTAGCTAGGCGTGGTGACATATGCCTGTAGTCCCAGCTACTCAGGAGGCTGAGGCAGTATAATTGCTTGAACCTGGGAGATGGAGGTTGCAGCAAGCCACGATTATGCCTCTGCACTCCAACCTGGTAGACAGAATGAAACTCTGTCTCAAAAAAGAAAAAAAGAAAAAAGAAATGAGGCCATAAGACAGGATGTATGCGCTTAGCCACTGTATAGTTTCCCAGGGCCCCCATAACAAAGTATCACAAACTGTGTGGCTTAAAACAAAAGAAATTTATTGACTCACAGTCCTGGAGGCTGGAAATCAGAAATCAAGGTGTCAGCAGGGCCATGCTCCCTTGAATGGCTGTAGGAGAGAATCCTCTCTTGCCTCTTCCTAGTTTCCAGGGGTTACTATCAATCCTTAACATTCCTTGGCTCCTAACTGCACCACTCCAGTCTCTACTCCATCTTCACAAGGCCTTCTTCCCTCTGCATGTGGCTGGGTCCACATGTCGAATTCTTACAAGAACACCAGTCATTGGGTGTAGGGCCCCTCTTGATGCTATATAACCTCATCTTAAGGAATTATATCTGCAAAGACCCTATTTCCAACACAGCCACATTCTGAGCTGCAGAGCAGACATGAACTTTAGGCGAACACTGTTGAACCCAGAACAGCCACCGGACCATACTGCTTCTTGAAGAGGAGGTCACTAGGGCTAGGACCATTTAAGCCAGGAAAAAATAAAGCAGAAAAAACAAACAAACAAACAAAAACAAAAACAAAACAAAACAAAACAAAACAGAGAGAATAAGAACAAAAAATGTGCCCCCAAGGGAACACTCTTCCTATTTCCCAAGCAAGATGCAACCTCTCTGGAACACTTTCCCCTATGAGGCCGACTTTGTCTGAATTTGCCATTTTTGTCCCATAACTGGCTGGGCACACATCTGCCCCTCCAGTAGGATGTGAGCCCCTGAAGTGCAGGGCCAGTAGGGCTCATCTTCATGCCCCAGTGCCTAGAGCAGTGGCCGGCAGCTGACAGGTGCTCAGCAAAGTGATGGGGAACTCATGACTTTCTGGGCCTCCCCCTGCTCCCCAGTCCTATACCCGGTTTATTCCCACATAAGGAATCTGACAGCCCCAGGAAGATTCAGTAATTTGCTCAAATCACCCATAGGCCCATGGCCCTTCTTGGTCAGAGAAAGGTATCTGGGTTCCCTCACCTCCGACCTTGTGTGTCTAGCACATCATAAGCACTGTGTGTTTGCCATCTAGCATTTAGGCACAGGAAGTAACTCTGAAATTTGGCAATGGCAATTCATCAGAGGAAAAACATCCCAGTTTGTTCACGGCTTCCTTGACAAATCCCAGTTCAAACAGAGCATCACGTATGGGGGTTGGAGAAGGAAAGCAGCTGTCACCAGGGATGGACACGAGCAGCATGCTCGGCTCCAGGGCAAACACAGCCCCCCACAGCCCCACCTGGTCCTCATCACTCTCTCCCTTGTGCAGATATTCACTCTGTGTGCAGATATTCATTCCGGCATTACACCTCCATTGACGCAGCACTCCCCATGGCTCCCCTGAAATGTTCCGTGCTAGATGCTGTGTCTTGTGATGCCAGGAGGGAGCCACTGAGAGCAAAATCAAGAGCATCAACAGGCAGCTCAGCAGAGTCAGGCTGAGGCCAGAAGGAAAGCTGGGGAAAGAGGCCCAAAGAATTCTAGAATGAGAGATCTGGAAATGGAGTGTCTAATGCTAGCAACACAAATGCATAATAAAGAGGGGCAAACTGCAAATTAAATGCAAAATTGATCACCTCTGGTGAGAGAATTGTAAGTCCATTCTCTTGAGGAGAGAACTGACACTGGGCAAAAGCAGTAGCAGGGTAACATCTATATATACTTATAAAATATGGAACCACAGGAAGTGTCATATGCAAAGAATATGAATTGAAAAATGTAAACATGAATGCAAAGATTTAGAACTCTGTGCTATTCTTTCCCTGGATCTAGGCTCCCCAGGTTCCCCCTGGAAAATAACAGTTCTGAGATTTGAACCCAGGCAGCTTGATTTGAGAGGGTCCCTGCTTTTAAACCCTATCCTACACTGTCCCATTATAATTGGAGAAAGCAATTCTCACCCTCATTAGGTTGTTATAAGACTTGAACAAAAAGATGTTCATAAAGCACCCAGTACAGTGCCTGGTCCAAGGTCACGGCTAGGGAATCATAGTGCCCCCACTTAATAGTGCTCCCATTTAAGCCAGGATTAAATAAGGGATGACAGTGAGTTGTTATGTTGTACCTCACCAGGGCAGGGAGGACAGGAGCAATTGATCATTGACCTCAGAGGGCCAGCCGCTAAGGTATCAAATTTGATCTGCATTAGAACTGTCTCCCGAAATCAGATGGAATGTCTTGCCCCAGAGGCTCAGCATCCTGGCCATCCTGGGGCTGGGTATTGGAAAATCACACAGCAGCCCTAGGTACTTGTCCTGGCTCAGAAAGAGCTCACCCCTGTGGGCCTGGAGCTTGAGAAGAAAGGAAACTTAGCTACAGAATAAAATGTACTCAGATAGTTCTCCCCAGCGCTGAACAGCCCAGCCACGTGCTGGTCATGGCAGAGAGGCAGTTCTGCATGACCCCAAATTAGCAGTGAGACCATCTCTCTTGGCAAAGAGCACGGCACACAGGTATGGCCAGTGGGAGAGCTGTCTTTGGATCCAAGCGCAGCAGCTGGAACTGCCTCCTGACACCCAGCCATCCTTCCTAGAACAGGCCTCCATGAGGCAATTCCCCTGTAGTGGGTCAAGATGGTGATGGTGACTGCCTGGGGAATCGTTATCACCCCTCTTAGGGGAGCCCAGTGTCATCACAAATGCATGTCCCCCTCCCATGGCAAGAGCTCCCGAATCTATTATCCACCCCTCTCTCGAGGAACTGATCTCACCCTTCCTTGCTGTAGTTGACTGTGGAATAGCCTCAGGCCCCACTTGTCTTAATCTGCAAATCCCATCAGGATAAGAACCATATTTGGTGGTGACCCCAAAGTATCAGGGATTGAGGTGAACTCAGTGGTTTGAAGTTTGCAGTTAACAGCGCTTCAAAAAAAATGACTCTTATGGCTGATAAGCACATGAAGAGATACTTAACATCACCAATCATTACGGACATGCAAATCAAAACCATGAGATAACACCTCATAACCAGTAGGGTGGACACTTACAGAAAACAAAAAATAACAAGAGTTGGTGAGGATGTGCAGACATTAGACTGCTGGTGGTAATGTAAAATGGTGGAAAAACTGTGGGAAACAGTGTGGCAGTTCCCCAGTTCAACAAACAATTACCATATATAACTCTACTTCTGGGTAAGTGCCCCAAAAGATTAAAGTGCCCCAAGAGAAAAAGATGACTGTACACCCATGCTCGCAGCAGCCCTGTTCACAATAATCAGAGGGTTAAAGAAACCCGTCTATCCATCGCAGATGAACGGATAACAAAATGTGGTAAATACACACCATGGACTATTATCCAGCCTTAGAAAGGAAGAAAATTCTGACAAACTCTACGGTAGAGATGAACTTTGAGGACATGATACTAAATGAAACAAGCCAGTCACAAAAATACAAACGCTGTCCAATTTCGCTTATATGAGGTACCTAGAATAGCCAGATTTCTAGAGACAGAAAGTGGTGGTTGCCAGGGGAGGGGCAATGGGGGAATGAGGAGTTGTGGTTTAATGGGCATAGAGTTTCAGTTTTGCCAGATGAAAAGAGTTTGGGAGACCAGTTACACAACAATGTGGATGTGCTTAACATTGCTGAGCTGTACACTTAAAAATGGTGAGAAAGGTAAATTTTATTATGTGCTTTTTAGCATAATTTTTAAAGGCTCTTGTCCCCATTCTCCAGGCCGCCTCTGGGGGTCCCTTTCTTGGAAGAACACCTGGACAACAGGAATCTCAGCTCTCCCTAAAGACCCACTATGGGGGGCCCAGAACACCTCTGTTCCCCCGAGTTGAATGCAAGTGTGCTTCAAGAAACCATTTCTAGTCTAGCCTGGCTACGTCCCTGGGCAAGTCACAGACTCTCCCGTCTGTGAAATGGGAGCATCTGCCTTTGCTATAAACAAGAGCACTATGTTGAGGCCTCTGATGGACATTTCTATGCAGCCTCCATAGAAAACCTCCCAAAGAGAAATAAATAGGACTTCTCCATGCAGCCAGGGTTGCTGGTGAAGACCCAGGCTATAGAGCCAGGCAGCCTGGGATTTTAGCCTTGCCTCTGCCACTTACCAGTTCTGTGACCCAGCACAGCTTACTGTGACCCAGCACAGCTTACTGGATCTCTCTGAGCTTACATTTCCTCCTTGTAAAATGAGATAATAATGCTCATCAACTAGCCCTGTTCTGGGAATTCGAGACAATGCTTGCTAAGGGCTGGTGCACAGAAGGCACTCAATTCTCAATCATGGGATGTGATGATTCTGAGTTTTAACCACCATGCTGTCAGCTGGAGCCCCATGCACCACTCTTGGGCTCAAAGTCTGACTGTAGGGCCTGGGAACCTTGGGAGGCATTATCCCTAGGCACAGGTGACTGTGTTGCTTCTGTGCCCTGCACCATTTCCTGAGCTGCCCAAAAGCTCAATGACATCACCACCAGCATCAGCACCTGCATCTGCATCTGCTCCTGTCACAGGAGGCTCTGATGCCGTATTAACCCCTGTGAGAGGTGGAGCTTCAGAGTGCTCAGGGATCCCTTGCCCTAAGAATTCTCTATTCTCATCCAAATCCACCTGTTTGTAAACCCAGCCTGTATCCCCTTCAAGGCCTTCCTCCATCCCAGTGCCAAGGACCGTCTGTACTGAAGAGGGCATGGCATCACCCACCTGGTCTCTCACAACACAGCCTGGATGACAGATGCTATAGCAACAGCCCTAGCAACGATGACAGGAGACGACCTCTTGGCCACCAACTGGTGGGAAATATGTAAACAACAATCTTCACGCATGAAGGAAAGTCTGTGGAGGGCCTGAGGCACACCTACGTGTGCAGGATGGCACCCGCCTGGGCAGAGAGGGAAGCCCATTAGCAGAGTCCAACTTCCCCCTTCAATATCAAAGCAAAATAATCAATGAAAAAGGACAGGAGAGGCCTGAAATCCCTTTGACCCACAGCAAATTAAGTTTAATCCTCTGCAGCCAGCTGTGTGGCTGTTTGGGTACAACTGGGCTGTCTGCTAGGAAACTGACAGCCCCCTGAAACCCACAGACGGGGGCCAAGAGGAGAAGTCCCAGCCAGCAGCTGGAATGCCACAACAGACAGGGCATCCCAGAGCCCCTCGCTGTGCAGGGCTGGACCCTTGGGGCAGAAGGCTGGCTTCCTGCCCTCAATGCCTATTAGCAATGGAACCAAGCAAAACCTTCGGAGACAGAACCAATCCTGCTTCCCTCACACTGAGCTGCATTCTGGAAGAAACAGTCATTCTCCCTGGATGAAGTTGACTAAACCGAAACCTCTACTAGCCCAGCTGTGAACCAGCACTTCCATTTCCAAAACAGTACATTCTGGGGGAACTGAAGCTCCTGAAGTGGGTGACTTGTCCGGGCTTCCAGGGGTGGTGGAGGTCAAAATTGAGACTAGAAGAATCTTGATGGTGGTGCCTAACACGCACTGAGCACTTCTGAGTGCCAGGCCCTGCACTGAGTGCATTACATCATCTCAGCCCACGCTCTCTGCACCCCTCTGACATGGGCAGCATTATCCCCACTGCACACATGGTGAAACAAAGGTCTGCGAAATGGCTTGCCCAAGGTCACACAGCTCTCACTGGGGAACTTGCATCCAAACCCAGAAATGCTCTCACCCCTCCTCTCTTGCTTCTTCTAGCCCAGCCAAAAACGCAGCTATCAACTGCCAAGAGAGAAGAGCTTCAAATGCCCAGAGAAAATCCCCAAGTAAATCAGACTACAATTTAATAAGCTTGGGTTTAAAAGAAGACATAATCAGCAGACTAAAATATAACAAGATAAAATAAAATAAATGAAATAAAGAAATGAAAAAGAATGCCAGCAGCAGAGACGACAATGACCACCATGGCTTTGAGCCACTTGTAGGAACCCTGAAAAATCTCTCCAAGCTTCAACCGTTCATGCATTTCTTGGGATTGGGGAGTCCCATGGCAGGGGTCCTACTGTAGGCAAGGAGGGGGTGATGGCCCACAGGAAAATCCTAGCCTCTCCTACTCAGAAGAATGACCGAAACCTCAAAGGCCACCAAGACAGAGACCTGTGGGTCAGCCCCCAATGGGACCTGCTGGAGAGAAAACAACATGGGCATGGGCTTGCAGGTACAGATGGGAGTGCAAATCCAGCCTCTGCCACTCAGTAGCTGTGTGATGCCAGCAAGTCACTTAAATTTGGAAGCCTCAGATCTGAAAAATAGTGAGAGCAAGGTCCACTGTGTGAGTTGGTGAGAATGAAATGGGTCAGAGATGAGAAGAGATCCAATCCTGGACGGTTCTTGGGAAATGTTCGTGAGAGAAAGGCGCCTTTCTGGGCAGTCACAGGAGCCCACACAGCTTTCAAGCCAGCCATTTCCTGCACATGGCCACAAACGCCACAAACGCCTGCAGCCAGCTTCTTCCCAGTGAGAGCAGGAACATCCAAAAGATCTGTCCCTAAATTCAGAGGAATGCTGGCCACAGGACTCCCCATTCCCACCCCACAGTCAAGCACTCGAAATAGGACACATCCATAGGAAGTAATCATGGCAGAAAGGTCCCAAGAGATCAACCCATCCAGAGATCTAAATCCTAGATGCCCCTGAACCTCCAGGGGATACGTCTCAAAAATGCTGATTCCTGGGCCCAACCCCAGAGTACAGACTCAGAATTCCTGGAATGGGGCTCAGTTCTCTGCATTTTTAACAAACTCTCCTGGGGATTCTGGAACACAGCCAGGGTTGGGAATCTAGTCCAATGCTTTCATTTTACAACGGAAGAAACTATTGCTGGTGGACTTTATGCTGATTAATTTCAATTACTCTTTTCCTGGTTATAAAGTAATACAGACGTATTGTGGAAAGTCTGGAAAAACTGAAAACATATAAAGAAAATTAAAGTTACTAGCAATTACGGCTCCCAGAGGTAACCATCTTCAGCCTGGGAGCATTTCCTCCCATCTTCATTCTTAGAGGACGAGATGATGATGGATGGACAACTTGAATCCTAGTTTTTCTTCACTTAATATTTCACGTTAGGTATTTTCTGATGTCATTACAAATTCATAAGAAAAAAAATCAATAAAGATGGGAAAAATAACAGCAATTTTAACCATGTTACCAAAGTAAATAGCTAGTAAATACCAGGGGCAGAACCAGGTAACCTGATCCTGATGCAATGCTCACTTTTTCAACAAGGAGTTTACTGTCAGGTGTGGTGGCTCATGCCTATAATCCCAACACTTGGGAGGCTGAGGCGGGTGGATCCCTTGAGCCCGGGAATTTGAGACCAGCCTGGGCAACATGGTGGAACCTTATCTCTATTTTTTAAAAAACAAAACAAAAACAAAAATTTGTTAAAAATTAAATAATAAAAATGAAATAAAATAAAACAAAGAGTTTGCCACCCCTTAACAGAGAGTCCAGGCCAGGGAAAAGAGCACTAAGGCCAGTCCTGTAGTGATGGGTGAATGGGGAGGTGGAAGGGGGCTTGTTGAATAGCTCACAAGGGCCTGACTAGATACAACAAACATAAACTAATGACACAGCTGTTGAGACCGATTAGGCTGCACAACAGAAAAATTACAGGATTGTTTGGTGCCAACAATATAAGATTAATTTATCAATACAGCTTATGTGGCACTGCAGAGACAACTGCCAGAATGAGGGCTTCTTGTACACCTTAAATGCAACTGGAATCTCTTGGCCACAGAGGCCTGTCATGCCTCAAAGCTTGAGCCAGGAAGCAAACTTTGCAGCCCATGTTGGGTGAGGCGGTACAGAGGGGCTGCTTGCCAACTAACTGGAATGCACGTGGGTCAGAACTCAGAGATTCTCTGTGACACGGGCATAGGAACAGATCCCAGTGCCCAGCTATAACACATGCATGCACCTACATATTCCTCTCATGCCAGCTTAGTTCTGAATCTGGCACATCACCCACACTCAAACCTCACAACAAGGCTATGCAGCAGGTACTGTTATTATTCCCATTTTACAGAACAGGAAACCAAGACACAGGTTCAGTGACTTAGCCAAGGTCACACGGCTGACAAGAAAAGCAGCTCTAGTGTTCAAATTCAGGCAGGATCCACAGTTTATGTTCCTAACCCTGAAGCTGCCTTTCAATAACACAACAATCATATTTTTAAAAGTTATATCATCCCTCATTTTAATCATCCATTTCAGTTTATGGAGCACATTTCCAGAACATTTCACATAGAACACACAACATTCATCTCATGAAGTAGCCTGTGACTTCCATTCAATATGTGGGGAAACTGAGGCACATGGCGCTCAAAGACTTGCCCAAGAGGTTTAGGTTGCCAGTTGTGAGGTGGAAGTACACACAACTGTCACTCTCCTGGCACTTTGAGGTGATTGACTGCTTCCTGGAGGCCACAGCCGTATTCTGTGACCAGAGTGCCCACTTGTGGGGTGTTGGGTGCCAGGCATTGTGCTAGGTACTTGGAATTCTCACAATCACCCTAGGAGGCCAGTGCCATTATTAACAGCAGATTAGGAACCCGAGGCCCAGGGAGGCTCAATGACTCACTGAACATCCCACAGTCAGGCAGCAGCAAAGTGAGACCAAGGGGTCCCTGAGGAACCCACAGGATCCTTTTGGGGTTCTGGACTGCCTCACACTGGGCTGAGAGCCCTCCAAGCTCAAACCAAGCAGTAGGGAGAGGAGGGAGAGGAAGAAGGTGGGGCGACGGGGCTGGCAGGAGGGTGGGCGGCAGGGGTGAGAAGGCGCTTGCGTCCCTGCTCCCTCCAGCCAGAGCTGCGGGCTCGGGAGGTGGGTGGGATTGGGCAGAAGACAGATGTCAGCCGCTCCAGCTGGAACACCCCCAGCACACGGCCCCCAGGGCGGACAGTGACCGCTTCCAAATCAGCCGAGTGGAACGTCCTTGACCAGCTGGCCAGGGCAAAGCGTCACACTAGGTCACCCAGGAGGATGCAGTGGCCTGTGTCGCCAGTCGTGAGTGCTGCAGGAGGGGGCTGGCCGCTGGTCACAGCTGTGCCCCCTGCTGCCTCATTGCTCCCTTCCTCCCCAGAGCCCTTCTCTGCCCACACGCTCAGAGGCAGAAGGAGCAGCTGGCAGGCGAAGACTGTGCCAGAGACAAGAAGGCAAAGGCCGTGGGCAGCAAGGGTGGGCCTAGGGGGAGTTTTGCAAGGGCCAGAAACTGCGGAGCAGGGCCCGGGTATGCCCAGGGGCCAGAAGCAGGCCTGAGGCAGCTCTAGGTAAGGAGGCAGCATTGACGGATGTAGGAGAGCCCTGTCCCACGCAACGCCACCACTTCACCAGTCCATGGTCCTGGGCAAAGTACTCACCCTTTCGGGTTCTTCCTCTGTTTCTTTATATACATAATGGGCATAATAATACCGTCTACCTCCTTGGGCCACAGGAGGATTCAGTGGGCTACTGCATATTAAAAGCCCTTGGCACAATGCTGGCTGGCCATGATTGTTATTCACAAGGTAGGAGCAGAAGACTTAGAAAGTTCAGCCCAGGGTACAGGCTAGAAACTGAGTCAGTGCTCCAAAGGCAGAAGAACAAAGTGACAAGGGACAACCAGGCATGGGAGGTGGAATTAGGAGCAAGATGGGGGCAGTGAGATGGCATTCATTCTGTTGACCATTGAGAGTTACAGAGTTAACAGGACACAGAGCTGGCCTCCAGGCAACACTCCAGGCAGCACCCACATAGCTAGGAAGGCCCGGGGCTGGAGACCTACTGTCTGATCTGGTGTGATCTCAGATTCTGCATCTCAGAGCTGGTGCAGATAATGTAAGACCACAGGCCTGGGCCTCTCGTCCTAAGGATGATACAGTGTCAGAGGCCCCTGTGTGAGCATGGAGCTGAGGAAGATCAGGCCCCAAGTTCAGATCAGGATGCTCCCTGCAAGGTAAGGGGCCAGCCCTGTACCAGGCACCAGAGCTCAGAACCTAGATCTGAAAGGCAGGGACTAGGACGAGCTAAACAGTTGGCCTGCACAGTCTGAGGCCTGGAGAGCAAGTCGTGAGACCCTATTTCCCAACATGAGAAGAACATGCCCAGCACGTGCAGACGAGTCCCACACAGTCTGCATTCTGCAGCCTGAACAAGCTGGGTCTAAATACTCTCTCCTTCACCTCTCAGTGGAGGGGTCCTCAGGTACATTATGAACCACTAAGCCTCAGTTTCCTCTTCTGTCCAATGAAGCTAATGACAGTATTAATTTGAATTTCAGATAAGCGTTGTTGTTACCCCTGAGATCATCTCTGTTAAGTCCCCAGCAGGGCCTGGAATCTATTAAGACTTCAGTCATCAGGATCTATCATGACTGTCATCATTATTCTCACCCGTGCTGTGACACTGCTTCTACAGCAGGAACGCACTGCCCAGGTATCTACCAGGAGTGCTGTGACTCTGGGAAGGCAAGGTTGATAAGGCACAGCCTGCTGCTGACCTTGAGGTGTCCCTGTCTCGTTAGGGAGGCAGCTACATAAATTATCCTGGCACGTGGAGGTAGGCAGGGTGGCAGAGGTGTGCACAAGGTCCTCACTCTGGGCACTGGAGCTGGAGAATCAAACCAACCCCTGGGGAGCAGGGTGTCACTAGTGCAGGACTGCAGTCCCTTGCTTTGCAAAGTGGGCTATTTTGATCCTGCTTGCTTTTTTTATTTTCCTATAATGATCTCCACTTTATTTTCCCTTAGTAGTTAGTGAAGTTCTCTTCTTTTAAATGCCAGCCACTACCAAGAGGTTGCGGGAAAGACAATGTTTCTCACAGGGTGGTGGGTAGGGGAGTGTACCCCTGGGCCAGAGGGTGACGGCAGGAATAATCAAAGGAAAAGAAGCCCAAGATGAAACTAAAAGGGACGAGTCAAGACACCCCAGTGGATCTCTACCCCTGTGCTGATGGGTTTGCTTTCCAGTGCAGGTCGGGGTTTTGCTTGAGTGAGAGAAGACATTTCTGCACAAATACTGGGCTCAAGCAGATGTGGGTTCTCTGTTGGGTGGGGATGAGCAGGGGCTACACCCTCTGTACTACCCTGATCCTAAAAAAGACCAGCCAGTCAGATCTGCAGAAGCCACCCACCCCCGCCTCCCTTCTGCAAACCCCAAGAACCCTCTGTTTTCTGTAGGAGGGACCCCTGGATACTGTTCAGAGTGGAGAAGGCTCCCAAAGCAAGCTGCAGATGAATGAAGTGGGAAGATGAAGAGTCCAGGAGATGAAGAAGAGAGACAGGATAGGAGACAGGGTACGGCTGCAGGGCGTGGGAAACTTCTCTCCTGATATCTCTGTTTTAAGTCATCCACAGGTTCCGATTCCCAAAGCAGGACCAGCCAGGCACAGCCCACTTCCCCTTTGCTGACAGTGCTGATGTTTCCTACCCAGATCCACGCAGACCAGACCCAAAACCCTCTCCAGAAACTCAGGGACCCTGACAGCCCTGTATACCACACCTCACACAGGAGGAGACTGAAGGAAGGGATGGAAACACAAGGCACAGATCCCTTCCTGGGGGTCCAATAAGCTGCAGTCAGCGGTCACCCGCTACCCAGACATGCACAGCCTGCCACTGCCTCTGGTCCTGAGCTGCTCAGACCCCAGACCCTGGAGAGATGGCCTTTCTAAAGGGCCAAGGTGACAAGCCAAGGGCAATCTCAGGAAGCAGCCTGGAAGTCAAGAGAATGCTGGATGTGAAGTCGAAGGCGTGGTAGGAGTCTTCACTCTGTGATGTCCCCACTGTGCAACTTCAGGCAAGTCCTCTTCCTTTCAGGCCTCAGTTTCCTCATCTGTAGAATGCAGGGAGTGAGCCAGACCGTCTCTAAGTCCTCAGCTCTGGGACCAAGAGTCCTAAGCCCAGGGCACCACCTGCCGGTTGCCCCCTGCAGACCCCTCCCATGGATTCCTCTCCCTTCATCCCTGCTCTCCGATGCCCTCAGCACATGCCCTCTCCTCCACCCCAGAGGCTGCAGCCACCAGAGGATCCCTCAGGGAAGATCCCAGGAAGTGCCAACTGGATGGTGTGAGTGGATAAGAAACAGGCCACGAGCAGTCCACAACGTGGCCCTGAAATGCCAGGGAAGGCCAGGCACTGAAGGGCAGTGAGATGACCCACAACAGGGGTGGATCTCCGGTTCCAACACTCACTTCATGGAGAACAGTCTGGCTTCTAAATTTCAGACACCAATTGTTCCAGAGGCCAGGGAAGTCCAGCCTCAAAAGTCCCTCCTCCTTGTCCTCAGGCCACCATCGCCCTCCGTCCTGACATACTCCGGGGGAGTACTGAGCCATCTATGGGCTGCATGGCCCCTATGGCTGAGGCAATTCTCCACCAAACTCCCACCCCTGCCCCTGGGCCCACATTCACATGGTCTTGTGTCCTATTCCAGTATTAATAAAAGTGACAACAATAATCACACTCAACTTGTAGAGAGCCCTTAGCATTATATCAGGCCAAGTGTTTTGCAGAAATTATCTTACTTAATCCTCTCAATCACCCAATGAAGGAGGGGTGATAGCCCCATTTTACAGAGGAGGAAACTGAGGCTCAGAGAGGTTAAGTATCTCACTGAGAAGATCTAGAACATCTGACCTGAGCTCTCATCTTCTTTCCACTTTATGAATGCATCTGCACATTCACCTTTTTCACTTGCCCTCGTTTTGCAGAGATAGAGGATGCTTTTCTTTTATTTATCCAAAACCCAGCATAAAGTGAGGCTCTATGGACAGAGATGAACGATGGTGCCCCAGCCTTCTAGGAAATCCCAGCTTCAGTTTGCAATTCTTATTCTCTCTCTCCCAAATCCTCCATGTCCTGTATCCTCCCTATCCAGTCTCTCCTGCTCCTTCAGTCTCTCCCATCCACTGACTCCTCCCTTCTGACCACATTTCCCTTAAAAAGCTCATTTCCCACCAACCTATCACCAGCCTTCCCTTGGTGTTAGGGACTGATTCCTATCCACTCCTTGCTCCCAACAGGAAATTCATTTGTTGAAGTCCTAGCCACTACCTAGAGCCCCGGTGTGTGACTATTTGGAGATAGAACCTTTAAGGAGGTCATTAAGACACGGAGGTCATTAGGGTGGGCCTTCATCCAATGTTACTGGGTCTTTATAAGAGGAAATTTGGACAGGTGAAAAGAGAGACACCGGGGACGTGTGCACACAGAAGGATGACCACATGAAGGGGCAGCAACAAGGCCACCATCTGCAAGCCAAGGAGAGAGGCCCTAGAGGAAACCAGTCCTGCTGGCTCCTTGATGTTGGACTTCCAGCCTCTAGTATGGTGAGAAATGCACTTCTGCTGTTTAAGGCATCCAGTCTGTGGGACTTCATTATGGCAGCAGCAGCAAAGTTAGATCTGGATGCAACAGGCAATGTCCCCAGGGGTACCAGCATCCCTGAGGTTCTGCCCTGGCCACTCTCTGCATACAGGCGGGTGCAGCCTCCCTCACCTTCTCATGGGCACTTGCTCACTCCCACCTCCCATCCACATGAGATAAAGCAATCAATGGTACAAATATTTTATCTACTTCCCCACATGGTTACCTTATAAAAGATGAATGGATCAGTGTAGCCCAGGGAGCATGGAGCAGAATTTCTCATTGAACTGACATTAGGAACATTTGTTCCAGCTTGGAAAATCTCACCAAGTCATAATGCAGCCATTGCACGGAACTGGGTAGCACAGGGTGGTCCCACCACCTCCAGAGGTAGGCTGGACAAAAAGTACAGAGAGAGCCTAGACTGTCATCTGTAACTTGTAGGGGTGTGGGCTCTGGGCTCCAATCTAGTTAGTGTTGCTAGCTGGATGACCTTGGTCATGTGACCTCAGTCTTCATTGTCTCAGTTTCCTCATCTAAAAAGTGAGAATAATAACACCTACCTTATTCAGTTGAGATTAAATTAAAGTCACTGAATGAGAAGTGCTCAGCATATAGCACCCAATTTTGGTGATGCTCTTCTTCCTATTATTGTCAGTCATCATCATCATCGCCATTATAATTACTTCATCCACCAGGATAAGAGGATGCCTGAGTTTTCTAGGATGGCTTAAAGTTCATGTATGGAAACCTGTTGTTCCCACAAGTATGCTCACCTCTGCAGAGCACATGTTCTCATTTTGGATTCAGAGGCCCTATTGCAGGAAGGGCCCTGTTTGCCCCCTAACAGGCAGGCAGATCTTGGAAAAGTCATTTGTCTTCTCTGTAAAATGGAACAAAAAATCCAGCCAGCTTTCCTCAAAGATGAGTAAAAAGTTATTTTGAAAAGCCATCAATTTTAATTTTAATCATTTTAATTTTTCCCAGTATTATTAATAATCATGTACCTACCAATCTTCTTGCCTTCTCCTATTAGCTTTTAGTATACCTGTTCCAGGATAGAAGGCCCCATTCTACCTACAGACTTGGTGAGAAGAGGTGGGTCGGGAGAGGAAACATAAAAAACAAACAACCCTGTAAATAAAGACAAAGGTAAAATGTCTTTTAAGCCAATATTAACAAAGCTCTCACAAGACAAAGCCCATGTCCTGAAGACATGACAGTTGGTTGATGCCCATGGAGAAAACTGGCTGGTGGCCATAGCAGAATGGGCTCTCAGAACACGTCTTGACCCCCCTTCTTTAACAAGCCATTCTTGCTGGTTTCTTGAGTTGATAAACTTAACAAGCATGGGTCTGCTGATTAGAGGCAAGATGTCTTGCTCTAGACCATTTCTAACCTGCATGCTATTCATCTCTCATAAGCAGCATCAACTCAGTGTGTTCCAAACAGATGTCACAGACCTCTCCCCCAACCAGTTCCTGCTAAAGGCAGCATTGTTCCCCCTCTCACCCAAGTTCTGGGCATTTTATTCTGCCTTAACACCTCCAACTCTCACAATCAACACATGAAAATCAGCATTGTTTAGCATTTTTGAATAGGCTTTGAAATATATTTCCTCTCCATTCCCCTTGCCTCCCACCCACATCACCCAACCAGAACTATTGTAATTGCCTCCTGTCTTCTTTTTCCACTGTCTGCTTCTCCTCTTCCTCAATCTGTGTCACTTTCAGATTCTCTTTCTTGAAACACAGATTAAAAATAATTGCCCAAGTATATGTAAATACACACACACACACACACACACACACACACACCACAAATGCAACGGTTTCCTTTAGTCTACACATTGAGTCTAGGCAAATTTAGCTTTCTGCACCCAGGAAAAATGAGAAGAGAAATAACCAGGTTTCAAAGGCTGGTGTTTCTGCCTCGATTTCACTCAATGCGAGCATCCATCAGCACCAGTGTAAGAGAGGTGTTGAACCCGCTGTACCCTAGCTGGTCTCACTCCTGGGTTCTTCATAGTGAACACACTCGTGTCCACTCATGGGAAGTTTAAAGAGTTTTCAGAGATCACTTTTTGCCTTGTGACTCTAGTATTAACCTTACTATAGAATCAACCCTACTGCAAGATTGAAAGGAAATCCATCAGAGTATGGGGGATTTTTTCCTGGTTGCTAGAACTAAGTGATTTCTTATTCTATCTCCTGCTTTTCACTATTTCAATTTTCCATTAAAAAAGATGCTTAAATGTTTTTGAGCCATTTGAACTTTCTTTAAGATTGTCTTCCTAGACCTTCAATGACTCCAGTAACTAACCGGATAAGGTACAGATGCCTCAGCACAACATTCAAGACCCTCCCCGAGTGAATTCCACAGTTCATCTGTGGCCTCTCATGGCCGCTCCATGCTCCCTATCTCCAGGTGATGGGGGATCTTGCCCTTCACCCCACCCCACTGGGCAGTCTGGCTGTGTGCTGCACCTTCTGCCTGAAATGTCCTGCCTCACCTCCCTCCCTATTCAGATCCTACCTGTACAGCCAGGGACTCCCCTATATTGCTGCCATCCTCAAAGTTTTCCTAAAACCCACCGCACCCCACTGCATCCCCTTCTATCGCCACCTCACTTGTCACATCCATCTTCTTTTACAGAACAGGTGCACTTGTCTAATCTGCTCCCAGACCTGGTTTATTTCTCTGCTGTACCCTCTGCAATATCTGGCTATGCACAGCACAGATGCTCAAATAATGGAGGAAGTGAAGTGGATTGAATTGGATTGCACTGAATTGGACAGCTCTGGATTAGACTGGCTTAACTTGGCTTGATTCAATAATTATATTCCTTAAATCAAAGTTTTGGTAAATGTGGCTGTTTTTCTTTTGGCCATTTGCTCTTTGGTCATTTGGGCAATTGGCCCCCTAGACACTTGGCTGGAAAGGAACTGACTTCTGACAAGTTAATCCCTCCATGAAGCGACTTCTGAGCAGTTCATTTGCAGTAAACTGAACCAAAACAGGCAGTGAGCAGCCAGGAGTTGGGCAGTGGGATGTACAAGAAAAGGCCCCAGAGGCCTACTGAGGACCCCCAAAAACTCAGCCTCCGGGCCTTCAGTGACAATCATAACACTCCGGCCCTGTGAGAGCTGAGAGAAGCTGGGATCACTCAACCCTAAAGAGTTTTTGTGGCGTGATGTCACTACCCCCACACACCCAGGAACCCATCCTCCAGCCTACGGCTTCCATCTTGAGGGTCTTGAGCCCACTCATGGGCTGTATCCACAGCAGCAGGGCTGAGGGGGCACCCCTACCCAGGCCCTCCCCCCAGCCCAGAGCAAAAGTTTGACTAAAGCTTAGTGTCTTCACTTTTATAAATCTCTGCCTTTTAATGATGGCTTCAAGGCTGAGAGGAAAAGGGACCATTAAACTCACTGAATAAGTTAATGGGGCAGAGAGAATCTATTTCGGAGCCACCCCAGGCTATTTTCCTCTGGAGCTAAAGCCTGAATAAGCAAAAAGAAAAAATTAAAACCGTAGAGCACATTGCCAATAAATAACCCCCCCAGTGTAATCTCTCAGCATCCAGGACTTCATTTGCAGAGATATTATAATGCAGATCACTTGTGAAACACCTCTGGCTTCCCACAGTTCCACCTGCAGTGGTGGCTGGGGGTCTTATTATCTGTCCATATCCTTCCCTCCCTGTGAAGGCAACGGAATGGGCTGCTGCCACACAGCCTGCATGCTCTTTAGGCATCCTGGGGAGAAGCGGCACCCCACGAAAGTTAGCACACTGAAACCATAGTTAGCATCCTCGAAAGAGAAAACCCCAAGACTCGCTAATCCCCCAGCTGCAGAGACTACCCCAAGGACTTCCTAGTTGCCACAGGCCTCCATAATTTGCAGCCTAGCCCCACTGTCCTGAAACTCCAAAACTCTCTTCTTTCCACAAAAACCAAATGCAGGGTCTTAGTTTCTTTTGCCTGGAGAGGTCCACCTCTTCAGAAAACTGCTCTTCTCTCCTCCCTCTCCTCCTAGTCCTCCTTACTCTCCCTTCCTTCCCTGCTCCCTTTCTCCCTACACCTTGCTCTTCCTCCCCTGACATCCAGCTCTCCCCCTCCCTGCCTTGTCCAAGAGAATCTCTACTCCCCCTGGCCTCCCTAGAACAAAGCCAGAAACATGGCTCTCAGGGCTGTGAAAACAAATCATTAAATAAGTTAGAACTGTTGGTAAATGTTGAGTCCCACTAGACACGCGTTGTTTACTCTTTAATATTTAAACATGTTAATTAAATCTCTGAATAAACAAATATATTTTAGCAAGTGACATTCCTGAGCTGGAGTCCCTTTCATGCACCTCAATGCCTTTTGGATGGGACCAAGCCTTCTTCTCATGGCAAAGGAGGTCCACAGTCACCGTCCTGTGCCAGGCCAGCCTGCCAGGCAGCCTGGATCTTCAGTCAGGAGGTGATGGACAGCACCCTAGTCCAATCACATCGGCCCTTCTCAGGACCCAAGGCTGTCTCTCAGCACCCTGCTCCCAACCTTCAAAAAGCCCCCATAGCCCACACATCTCCAGAGTGTGCTCTCTTCTTTCATTTATTCATTCTCCTTCATTCATTCATTCATTGATGCATGCATCAGCCCTGCATTTACATAGCAAGGCATATGCTAAACACTGGAAAGACAAAGATAAGCAGGACCAAACTTATAAGCCATTCTTATAAGAAGCCCATATTCCTTGGGCCTGCACAGTCTGTCACCTCTCAACTTCCCCAGCCAGAATGAACTTTCTTTGGCTTATTAAAGACTCCATTGCTTTAAGGGCCATCCTCACGCTGCTCCCTCCTCTAGACTAGCTCTCCATCGCCTCTACCCTCACCATGTGGCTAATGCCTGCTCATCCCTCCAGTTCCAGCTCAGTTGCCCCTTCCTCTGGGGAACTTCTCTGCGTGCCCAGCCTGGATTAAGCACCCCCTCACAGAAACCCGTATAACCTTGTGCTTCTTTCTCCAACACATTTATTATACCCATCACTTCAGCTGTAAGTCGAATCAGCTCCTGTTTAAAAGGAAAAACCCTCTGGGACTTCCTATTTTGCTAGGATTAAAATCTAACCCCTTCCCACAGCCTAGAAGACCCTGCTTGATCTGGTCCCTGCAGACCTCTCCAACCTCCCACTCCCACCAGTGCATCCTACTCAATCCTGCTCCCAGGGCCTCCTATCAGCCCCTGACATACTTCCAGCCCCTTCCGACCTGAGAGTCATTGCATTGGCTGTGCCCTGGGCCTGGAAACTTCTGGTTCCAGTTCTCAAGAAGCTCTGACTCTCTCTCACTGACAGATCAGAGCTGGACAGTCCCTTCTCCACGAGCCCAGATGCCCTACCCTTACACCAAGGCAGGCTCCTCACCTTCCTGTCACACCTCATAACAGAGCACTCTGTTGAGTACCTTCACAGGACTTCTTACTCCTGATAAGATTGTACTGATTTATTTTCTTACATATCGACTGACGGCCTCTATCCACTGAATTTTAAGGTCCCAGGCCAGAAATGTTGTGTCTTGCACATCACAGAATCACCAACATGAATGAGTAAGGCCTGTTTGTGTCACTGTCTACCCCACCCACAAGAGCCTCCAGGCTCTAAGCTGGCAGGCTGGGCTGGCTGCTGGCCCCTCGCACTCACTACCCTGCCGCAGACCGAGGAAGGGGCCCGTGGACACTCACTGGTCTCAGCCTTCCAAGACCCCACATCTGAGCATTCAGCAAGCAGGACTCGCAGCTAAACCATTGTGGGAGAGAGATACAATCCCAGGGGAGTTGCCTTTCTGGTGGGACCAGGCCCTCTTCGAGTGGCATTCATCTATCCCTTGCACATGAGACTCAGCCTGGGCCCCTGGGAGGAGCAGCACAACTGGGGTGGATGGAGAACCCCAAGGAAATGACCCAGCCCCAAGCCAGAGACCCAGGGGCCCAGCCCTGCCAAAGAGCACCAAATGCCCACCAGGCCTTGGCTTCCACAGTGTCAGAGAGAAGAAGGGAGCTCTGAGAGGACCCTAGGGGGATATCCTTGGGCTGAGGACCCCAGAAGGTGCCCTTGAAAAGTCAGTTGTCTGCCTTTTCTGCCTGCTTCACTCCTCTGCAAAAAGCAGCAAGAAGCAGTGCACCACAACAGGAACTCCCCTGGGGCTTTGAGTCACAGAGGATCCCAGCTCTGCCACCTACCAGTTGGGTGACCTTGAACAAGTGACGCCACCCTTCTTCCCCTCAATTTCTTCCTCTGCAAGACAAAGATACAAGGTCCTGTTTCGATCAGTCATATAAACGTGTCTCTCCTAACCCAGATTAATCAAAAACAGTCCTAGTGTGTAAACTGTTACAACCAGTTCGGAAAAAGGTCAGGCAGTATCTTATAAAGTTAAACATAAATTTATAAAACATCCCAGAAATTTCACTCCTGGGGAATGACCCAAGAGAAATGAAAGCATATGTTCACAAAAAGGCTGGTACAAGAATGTTCACAGCAGATTTATCCATAATACTCCAAAACTAGAAACAACCAAAAGCAAGAGAACAGATCAACTCAGGTTACCCATACAATGTAATACCACTTAGCAATAAAAAGGAACCAAACACTGATATCTGTAACAATGTGGATGAATCTCGCAAACATTTCTGACAAGTAGATATTATATGATTCCATTTCTATAAAGCTGTAGAAGAAGAAAAAGTCATCTATTGTGAAAAAGCCCAAAACAGGCTGGGCACTGTGGTTCATGCCTGTAATCCCAGCACTTTGGGAGGCTGAGTCAGGAGGATCACTTAAGGCCAGGAGTTCGAGACCAGCCGGAGCAATAAAGTGAGACTCCAGCCTCTATTATTTTTTTTTTAAATTGTAAAAAAGAAAAGAGAAGAAAAAAACAACACGGGAGCTAAGCTATGAAGATGTAAAGACATACAGAGGGATATATGGACTCTGGAGACTCAGAAGGGAAAGGGTGGAAGGGAGGAAGGGATATTAAAAAAATAACTACACATTGGGTACAAATCTCCTCCACAAATTCGCACTATAAATTCGCCCATGAAACCCAAAACAACTTGTACTCCAAAAGCTACCAAAATAAAAAAAATAAATAAACACTACTCTCAAAAGCAGATAACAAAATGCAAAGAAAAGGAAAATCCCCCAAACAGTGGCTCCCCCTGCGGAGGCAATGGCAGATGCTGACTGGGAAGCGTGTGGGGAACTTTCTGGGGGATGGTAATGTTCTGCCTCTCACTGGGTTTGGGTTCCACAGGCATGTGCATCTGTCAAAACTCAGAGAATGCATACTTAAGAGTAATGCATTTCATTAAATATGAATATTAGCTTAAAAAGTGAAAAAAAATAGAATGTTAATTTTATGATATACATGCTGAAGTATGTAGAGGGAGCATACTAACATCTAAAATTTGCTCTGAAATGCATCAGAAAAATAGGATAGGGTAAAGAATGGATAGAGGGCTGGACAGATGGATAGAGGATGTGATAAAGAAGTAGAGTACCATATTAATTGCAGAGTCTAGGGTGTAGTTTTATGGATGTTCACTGCAAAATTTTCAACTTCTCTGTATGTTTGAGGATTTGCATAATAAAATGATGGGATGGGAGGGATCCTATGTAGTTACATGTCCCAAAGAAAACAATTCCATAGCCCTATTTTGTGACCCATTGTTTTGGGAAGTTCTTTCTTACTGCTAACCCAAATCCTCAGAGCTGAAGGTCCCAGCCCATTGTCATTGTATGGAGGGTGGAGGGATGCCTAATGTGGTTACTGACACAAGTGTGGTGCTCACTGGCAGCTGTTGAAATAATTAATTAATTGATAAGAGAGCTAGAAATCATGTACTTTATATATGAGTTGTTTTGCTTATTTGCACCTGAGATCTAAATTTAAAACACAGAACTGTCCTGTGGACCCTTCTCAGACCCTTGCAGTTGTTTGTGTGTGTCCTTCCCTTTATCTGCCTCTATTTCACCTAACACTGTGCAACTTCTTACACAGGGCTCTCTTGCTTACATGACCAACTAAGCAGGCACCTTGGGCATTTGCAGCAAGAAACACCAAAAAAAAAAGAGAAAAAATAAACAGCTTTGATGAACTTCTGCAGAATTCTGCACTCAGAAAAATCTAACAATGGTTCTTTAAATTTCATCAGGCATGCATTTCTTTTTGTTTTGTTTTAGGATTGTTATAATATTTTTGTGTCCACCTCAAAATTCCTTTGTTGAAGTCCTAACCCCAAGGACCTCAGAATGTAACTATTTGGAGATAGGGTCTTTAAAGAAGTAATTAAGTTTAAATGAGGTCATTGGGGTAGCCCTAATTCAAAATAACTGGTGTCCTTATAAGAAGAGGAGATTAGGACACAGGTGCACACGCACACAGAGAAGACCATGTAAAGATACAGTGAGAAGGCAACCATCTGCAAGCCAAGGAGAGAGGTCTCAGAAGAAACCAACCCTGCCAACACCTTCATCTTGGACTTCCAGCCTCCGGAACCATAAAAAACAAATGTATGCTTTGTAAGCCACCCAGTCTGTGGGATCTTCTTATGGCAGCCCCAGCCAAGAAATATGAGGATTTTAATATTGTTTTTATTTTAAATTATAAATCTAGTAGGTATAATAATCTTTTTATTGCTTAGGGCTTCTAAAGTTCCATTGTAATAAAGAAAAAACAAAGGATCATGTACTGAATATTTTATCTACCCATCACCTGGAATTAATACATGTTACCATTCTGTCAAATGCCAAGATCTTTAAAAAAAGAGAGAATATAAACATTACAGGTAAAGTTAAAAGCCCTGTACATACCCTTCTTTTCCTCTCTCCCTCTCTCCCTAGAGGCCAAGACTGTCATGAAATTGGTTTGTATTCAATCCAAGGTTTTATCTTTCTGTCTATAAACAACATATTATATTGGCCATTGTGATGTTTAACGTGTATATATGGTATGCCACTCTGCAACTTATCATATTTTTCACTGGCATTATGTTTTCAAAATATAGCCATGTTACCACACAGAGAACAAGGTTTTCATTGTAACTGGTCTACGGGATTTCATCATATTACTATGCTGCGATTCAGCTCTTGATTCAAATGCCTCCTGAAAACATTTCAGCTTGTTCCAGTTGTTTTGCTCTTGCACACACTTCTGCGATAAACGTGGGAACACAGGCTCTGGAGTCAGCTTGGGCTGGAATCCTCACTGTCATTTAGTGCTGTGGCCTTAGACAAACTCTTGCATCTTTTGGCCTCCATTTCCTCATCTGTCAAACGAGAGTAGTTCTCCCCTCAGATAGTGGTTGTGCAGATTAAATGAGTGACTACATACACTGCCAGGCCTGAATACAGTGCTTAACACACAGCAGCTGCTAGCACTATGAGCTCCTGGGAGTGGAAAGATAAAATAATCCACAAACATGGGTCTGGGCAACAAGGAATCTCTCAAAGATGGGACTGGAGTGACAGGGAGGGCCCAGGTGAGCAAACTGGAGGTCAAAAGCCCTCTAGGCAGGGGAAGTGGCCTGATCACGAGACTGAGGGTGAACGATGCTGAGAATGTTTGGAGGAATGAACAGCAGATCAGCTCACTGGGGCAGAGGATTCCCATGGGGAATAATGGGAGGCAGGACTCCAAAGAGGTGCTGCAGCCCAAACACGAACAGCTCTGAATGCCACAGAGAGAAGTCTCAACCGCACCTTGGGGGCAAGTGGGAGCCAAGTAAGGTTCTTGAGGCACAGTTACACAATGACTTACTCTACCTCCCAGATCATTTTTACAAATCCATTTAAGTTTGGAATGGCATTCTGTAACACATTAAGTGTGTTTTCATCTCTCAACTACAGATTGGATTGCGCAGGTCAAGGCAGGTTCAGGTCAAGTCCAGCCCTTTGGGGAAAGGTGAGCATGGGGCCAAAGTTAGGAGAGAGCCAGGCACCACATCCGGGGTGCAGAGAAAAGAGGCGAGACAGAAACAGAGAAAGAACCCAGCACCAGGACAAGGCCTGTCAGAATGTGCTTGGGAGTGGGCTGGTATTCTTCAAGAATGGAAGGATGCAGGCTTTTTGCAGTCTAGGAAATCTTATTCATAAAAATGTTATGCAGAATACCACCCCGCCTCTGAACTCACTCCAGGGAGTACAGTGTGAAAGCCATCAATATCAACAGCCACTCTCAAAGTGTGGTCCTGGACTTGATGCAATTTCTCAGGCCCGACAGCTGATCTTCAGAATCAGAAACTCTGGGGTGGGGCCCAGCAGTCCGTGCTTTAACAGCCCTTGGTGATGCGCGTGCATGCCAAAGCTTAGTAACTCACAGAGTCTGGTCTCCAGGACACATATCTACAGACACAGAGACACACACTCACACACACACAGGAACAAGGCTCCCACACACCCGTGTGCAGGGGCACAGCCCCCCTCCCTCCCCCAACAGGATTGCCCCCAAAGAAACCCAGGGCTGCTGCAGTTGTATGGCTCCCCAGCTTTCCTACCCCGTCCCCAACCACCACCATGGAAACACCACAAGTCAGAGCCAAAAGAGATCTCAAAGATCACCTAGTCCAGCCCCCTGATTTTAAATATAAGAAAACCAAGACCTTAGAGACAACAATGCCTGGCCCTGACTCACCCGATAAACTGTGGCAGTGACAGGACACAGAGGCCAGCCCCATCCTGCCCCGACTCCAGGGACATTCTGTGAGGATGTGGCCAAAGACACGTGTGTCCATGAAACTCAAGGATCTCAAACTCCACTGGGTCCTGAGGGCCCCTTCTGCCCCACAACCAAAGTCAAAAACCAGAACAGCACGGCGTGTGTCCTCTCAGCCCAAAGATGCCCACTTACTGTGGAGGAGGCTGGGGCTGGCAGGAAACGGGAAGGGGTCTGGAATACAAGGCTGCCCTCCTGGCTCTGGAGCCAAACCTGCTACAGACAAATCTCAGCTCTGCCACTTCCTAGCAGAACCACCTAGGGCAAGCTACTTAGCCAACCTGTGCCTCAGTTTTCTCCCCTATAAAATGAGGATGATCATGGGACCTGCCATGTCACTGTGCTGAGAATGGAAGGGGGTTAAAACAAAAGTCCCCTTAAAGGAGCCCCCGGAGCAGTCATCACACAGCATTTGTTCTCACTGTGATGAGCTCAGGTTTCTCTAGAAGATTCCTCCAACGGGCTGCCCTGCTGAGGGCAAAGCCCAAGGCCCACAAAGGTGTGGAGAGCAATGAGAACGGTGTGCCCAGCATTCTGTATGGAGGCATGTGTGCCCTCACCAAGCTGGGAGGGTTGCTGAGGGCCTGGGGGACATTCTGGTGCAGGAAATGAGCCTGTTCCAGTCCACAGGTCTTTACTGAACACCTACCAGGTGGGGGCTCTTGGGGACAGAGCTGAATGAGCCTCAATGCCAGCCTTCAGGAGCTCACTGCACACTGAGGAAACAGGAACATTAACAAGCTAATGCTATACAGGACACATCACGGGGCTCCAGAGGGTGTCAGCTGGACTGAGACACTAGCTGTGCCACCCTCTTCTGTTCAGTGACCTGGGCAGGTAAGAACATAGAGGGCAGTAGAGGGCAGCAGGGTGGGACCTCAAGGCCAGAGCACGCCTGCCCAGACAGCAGGCAACAGTAGCCCTGAGTGAGTGACAGGAGGAGGGCAGGGCGATGTCAGTCACCTGGTTTGGAGACACAGCCTGCAGCTCAGGGATGGGGATGATGGGCGCAGGGAAGAGCGACCAATCATTTCCAGGGAGACAGAACATGACCCTGGAAAATGAACCCTAGATGCAAATCAGGGAGGCATGAGGTCACTCTCCTACCACTTCTGCTTTCCCAGGGCCCAGGGAGGTGCTCTGAGCTGGAAAGGAGGAGGGAGGGTGTGCCCAGGTCAGGATCATCCAGGAACAGGCGGCATGGGGCAGGTCAGCCGCTGGCTGGGCAGAATGTCAGCTGGGTGCTGGGAGCTGGGAGCTGGGAGCAGGAAGCAGGGCTTCCCTTCAATATCACGCGGAGCTACTCTCTTCATCTGACCTGCATCTCGCCTCACCCAGGCTCACCTCCACCCAGAGCATGGGGGAGAAAGGCTGCCCCATCCCCAGAGCCCTCTGACTTTTCTGCCGAGAACATGGCCCTGGGGATGGACGGAATCTGCTGTGCACTCTCAGCAAACTTGGCCTACCTCCCTTCTCTGGAGGTCGATTTCCAGGTGCAGGGAGAGGCCAGGACAGCTGCTGCTCAGCTGCACACATCCTAGAAAGAGAGTGGAGACCTAGGGACAATGGAGACCTCACGGGTCCCGCTCTCCACTGTTCTCCCAGCTCTCCCATGTGGCTGGCCCATCGGAGACCCTCCAATAAACCCATGTCAGGTAAATGCACAAATAGAGAAACGAATGAACGGCCGCCTGGGAAGAGCACGTGGTCACCTGCTCACGGACACACTGATGTGTGACTTTCCTCCCTCCCTGTGTCACTTCGCTCTCCCTCCCAAGCTTCCTGGGGTCACCTTCCAAATAGACCACCCACACCCCAAATGTTCATCTCACACAGGCAGAGTGACAGGGGAAGAAATGAAACTCGCTTCTCTTGCCTTTCTGCGTGGGGCCTCTGTGAGCAACAGCAAGGCCAATGAATCAACTTCCCAGCCATGGGAACAATCTTGACAACTCACTCCACTGTTACCAACATTCAGTACACCTGGGAGCAGGTAAATCTAGAATTTTTAAAACTCTATTTAGGAAAATTGCACCCTGTCCACCTTAGGGAAGCCACATTTTCATATATATAAATTTTTCTTTAAACTTTACATTAGATCCATTTTCTAAAATTCTGCCCCCGCTTCTCTTGAGATAACCCCTTGAGCTGTAGACCATTTGTCTAATACCTGCCTCCCTCCATTCAACTGTAGCTCCAAGAAGGAAGTATCATGGTCTTTTATTTTCTCAAGGCTGTGCCCCAGAGCTCAGCATGGGCCTGGCCCATGGCTGGTGCTAGGCACTAGGATGAAAGGGGGCAGACTCTCTTCCTCTCTGGGTCCCACAGAAGGAAGAGCCAGGCTGGCCCTGCTAGTGCATCTGCTCATTCTTCCCCAACAGTCCAGATGCTAGGATGGGCTTTGGCAAACAGCAAGGCAGGCGGCCAGACACCTGGGCACCCCACAGCCTAGGTACAGATGAAGCTCAGCAGTCACCGTGGGCTGAACACGCCACCAATGCCAGGCCCCCATTAGCTGTCTGTTACACACTTGGAAGACAGTCCTTTGGAAAACAGAATATGAGGCTGCCCCTCCAACACCTGCCCTAGGGATGGGAGCCAGAAGTCCTCATAGGCCATAGGGCCCTCCCATGGAGGAGGAGGAGCTGCAGCTGCAGGCCCTAAATATTAGGCCCTTCTTTCCACCCTCTTCCTTCAACACCAGGGACTTTGAGGGGCCCTGAGCTGAACTCCTCTTCCATTTCTTTCTTGCTCCTGAGTGCCTCGAAGACAAGGTTTCTGCCAAGAGCATAAAACCTCACCCCTTCTCCATGCCCTTGCCCCCTCCCCGCTTCTTATTTCACTCTCTGTGTCTTATCGCCATATTTGTTCAAATGACTGCCACTTAAGAGGTGGCAGGGAGTCAGAAACACAATCTGGAGCAAAGCTGATATTAAATAACTTCCTGAGCTTGGCCCGTCTGCCAACACTCCCTCCTGGATCTCAGGTGGAGAAATGAAGAGGCTGCAAGGATGAGAGCCAGGAACACCCCAATTCAGCCTCAGAGCCACCCCTCCAATGAGAGAAGACTGGAGTTTCTTCACCAGTAAAGCCCAAAGCTTAGCAGTGACCCCTACTCCCCCTTCTCACTTGATCCCATCCCCCATACCACACACACACACAGACACTCTCAGCAAAAGATATTCAATCATGTCTGACACTCAAATTTAAGCTACAAGAGCCTTTTTTGTCAACCAGACCAACCCCTACACTTCCCAGGTAAACAAACTGAGGTTCAGAGATCTGGAGTCTCTTGGCTAAGGCCAACCAGATAGACTGTATTATAGCATCTCAAAAAGAGTGGTGCCCCAGGAAAACACTAGAAAGGCTCTGGTTTTTAGGTGCCAGGATTGTTTCATTACAATAAAGATAGTCAGTTGCCCATGTGTTTTCTCCAGTTGTGACTTCGTACTGTGGGCCCCCCAAGAAACATCCCCAATAGCCATCATCACATCAATGCCCTCAGGAAAAAAAGTCTTTAGCACTGAGCAGTTGAAGGGGAGAAATTCTGCTAATGAAACCTCTGAAGCCAGTATCCACTAACCCTGACTCAGCCTCACCTGGCCCAGACAAGCCCCACCACACCACCTGCAAGATCAGAATACACTTGCTGTTCTCCACGCCAGCCACTAGGTGTCACTGCTGCCCCCCATGAATTGGAACCACAGAGCGTTCAATAGGGGGCAAAATGACCCCAGCCGGCCAAGGGGATCTCATACATATCTCCTGGGTGTGACCTAACTTCATATTTCTCCCAGAAAGAGATAGATGGACAACCACGTTCCAGATGCTGTTCCAGATGCTGTTCCATCATGTTCCAGATGCTGTCCCCACATCGTGTAATTTAATCCTCACAACACCATCTCACAACATCTCCCAATAACACCTTACTTTGCAAGTGAAGAAAGTGAGGCAAAGAAAAATTAAATAACGTGCTCACAGTTTAAAAAACCAGCAAGGAGGAGAGCAAGGATTGAAACCCGAGAGGGATGTCAAATTCCATGACCTTTTTACTACTCAATTTAGCCTCCCTTGAGCTATCAGTCTCAGTGCTATGGGCTCTGGTTGAATCAAGCTGGTTTGCCATGACCCCAGAGAAGATGGCATCTGGGAAGAAACCAAGTGGGGCTCAGGCTTTCATCAAAGGTACAAATCACAACAGGACAGGCTCAACAGCCCTTCCCTCCCTGCAGAAATCATGGTCTAGTGCCCTCTTGTGGCTTAACGTGGAACTGGGATGAATGTCCATGGGAGGCTCTCCTGGGTGGATTGGAGGGATATTAGGTCATCCTATTCCACTGGATTCCTACATTCTTTCTACCAAGGATGGTCCTGAAGCCCCCTCTTCAGACAGACTTATTGGATTACAATAGCCAAGAGGGAATCAGCTAGTGAATGAGAAGCTACATAGGGCAAGAAGCAATAACACCACATGGGACAACATCTGCAAGAGGCTGGATGCTACCAAATTACCCTAGATAGAGATTTCTGGCATCCAGATTTCTGGGGCTGCAGAGTGGGGAAGGCAGGTAGCAGAAACGCTTTGCCTGGGACCCTACTCCGACACGTGGTATTCCAAAGGTGTCCTTTATCAGCAGGAGCCATAACAATCTCCCTGTCCCTGTGGCAGGCATGTACCTCAGCCACTTTGTCCCTTTTTACAAATATATGTCATCTTAGCCCTTCTCTTGTCTCCTTCAGCTTTGTCCACATGCTAGTTCCCTCATGCAACTTCCTCTAATCCCACTCTTCAAGGACCTGGAAACATCACTGCCCATCACCTCCTACAGACTCCTGTGGACTGCTCACCAGCTTGGCTTCTGTGTAGCCATCACATGCCAGGCACCTACCATAATCTCATTCAACTCTCACAACCACTCTATTAGATGGGTATAGCTAACCAGATTTTTCAGATGAGGAAACAGGCTCAGAAAAGTTAAGTAATGTGCCTAAGCCTATCCCAGGGCAGAGCCAAGATTTAAACTGAAAGTTTTTTGACCAAAGAAGCCTCTACTCTTCCCACTACACCAAGCCACCTCTCAGGAAAAGGAACCACTGAAAAGTTTGGGGTGCAGGAATTGGTCTAACCAAATACCCTGGATTAGAAGATTAATCTTTTAGGGTGTGGAAAATGAGCTGGAGGCAGGAGAGGCTGGAGACAGGAGAGACTAGAAGCAAGAAGAACAGATGAGGGCTATAAAAAGTACCCATGCTTGTGGGGATGAGGTTCTGGGGTATAGTAATAGGAAGAGAGAGAAAGTTTTACACACACACACACACACACACACACACACACGCTCATTAAATCTTACAATAATCCTGCCTTATTTTTATTATTCTCATATGAGAAAACTGAGGATCAACAAGGTCAAGTAGCCAGCACAGGGTCTCAGCATGTAAGAGGCAGAATCACAATCTAAAGCTTCATTTAGTTGTTGCCATAAATAAGTAGGGTTGCATATGCAAATGATCTCTGGCCCAGTAGGAGGGCCATAATGTCAGCTTCTTTCCTGCTCTTCAGTGGACCAGACTTGAAAAACTATCAGAAATAAGGAAGTAGGGAAAGACGGACCACAACAGAGAGGACCCTGCCTGCAGCCCCAGGTCAGGAAGCTGGGAGCAGACCCTCAGGAAAGAGTCACAGGCCCCAGAGCAGAAAGCTCCACACCCACCCCAAAAGCAGCAGACCCTGTCTCTAAAGCTGATAACCTTGTTAGTAGGAGGACGCTCCTTTGTGCATGGAACAAAACAGCACCTGCTCAAATACAAGACTGCCTAGAACAGAGAGATGGGCCAACGGTACTCTCAGAAGCACTGTCAAAACCAGTCAGTCCAGGCAGGGCCCATGACCCTGGTTTGCAAGGCACTTTCGTACCCATCTCTGTGCATGGTTATCTCCGAAAGCAGACACAGGATCTGGAGAGGTTAAGAGAAGACGCCAAGCTCTCATCTCTAGTCAATGCCAGGACCTGCTATTTTCTGAGCACTACTTCTCGTCTGGTAATTTCCAAGGTTGGGTTGGGGGGCAGGGAGAGGGGAGAGATGCCCCCACACTTGAGCCAGGGTATCAGACAGCCTGAGGGCCTGTATAAAGCTTGCTTTCTCCATGATACTAGCCCCACAGTGAAACTATCTGTCAACTTCTCTGTGCCCCTATTAAGCCTGTGGGTCTTCCTGGGCTACCTCCCATGCATTCACCCCACTACCCTCTGTGCAAATGTGCTGATCTCCCCTGCTGCTGCTGAGAGAAGGCAGGAAGGAGAGCACACCAGGTGGCTTTCCTCCATCCAATGCACTCTCCCAGTCACCTCCTTCACAGGAAGCCGGGGGCTCATGAGTCAGAAAGCCCAGGTCCAGGAGTCTCACATCCCTGGACTGCAGAGATACAATGGAAGCAGGGCCAGCTTGGTGGAGAGATGCCCCTCATAGAGGAGAGCTGAACTCCCTGCTCAACCCTGGCTCAGGAAATGTTTTGAAAGCCAGGCCTGACACTGCACTTCTCACCAGGCTAGCGCCACACGCCCGGCTCCAGCCCTGGGAAGCCACCAGCCCAGGACCGTCTCGTGCGCCACACTGCCCTCTGGTGGCCACCAGGAGTGTAGACGCAGAGGGAAGCCAAAATCTTTAAGGCCTGTTTACGCAGACCTCAGACACGATGTGCACAGAACACAGGAGAGATGCACTTGTGCCTGTGCCAAGACGCCCCCAGATACACGCACGCAGCCCTGTTTCCCGCAGCACGTAGCCGAGTTTAGGACTTCGAAGCTACTATTGCTCCCCTCATGTTCTCCCCTTCTCTGTAGCTCTGTAAGAGCTCCTTTCCCTGCCTCTCTGTAAAAGCCCGAACCCCTCAGTCCCAGAGCAGACACCAACAGGTGGATGGAGACCCACACCAGCTAGGGAGGCAGGGCCCTTCGTTCTGGGCTGCCTTGTGCCAGGAACTCACTGGGCGATTGGGCCAAATCAATTCACCTCTCTTGATTCCTAAGTTCTTTCTCTGTAAAACAGTGTTTGGTCCCAACATTTTCTGAACCCCTTTCCAGATCTAGTAATTTATTGCTCAAAGTCTTGATCTTCTCTCTAACTCAGAAATCTTCCCAGTGGTCTAGAAAAGGAAATAACCAATGTGGTACCCAATTATTTACAGAGCCTAGCGAATACATCATTGCATAGGTTTAAACATGACTGTGACGCTACTGGGGAGCCAGACTGGAGAGTTCCATGACCTCAGCTCTCGGAAGTGGAGAGGCCAGTGGCTGAGTGATGATGAAGCAAGCTCACACAGCCAAGAAGCAGCAAACACGGGAAGTGTACCAAACCCTGCCCCTCAGTTTCGGCTGTTTCACAGAAGAAAATTCTATCTGTCTCCCATGCTCAGAGCTCATCCCTATGGAAAGAGAGATGGAGCTTCCATGAGCAATGAAGGAAGAGAGATGGGGTAAGGTTGCAGGGGGATAAAGGCTGCTTATTGTGGAGGGGACCAGGGAAGGACTCAGAAAGAAGTTCTAAATATCAGCTTCCAGCTCCAGCTGCCCAGCACTTTAGACACCCCCCTTTTTGCTCTGTACCCAGAAGTATTCCTGGCACCCCAAAGCTCTACCTGGGAGAAGCCACTCAGCCCTCTGCTCTCCCATCCAAGCTTTCGCTGGTCATGAGCACCAGGGGCATAGTCCTGCTGACCACGGCTCAGCCCAGAGAGGAGCTTGCTGGGACCCAGCCACCAGCTTTCTGAATCTCAGCCAGCCTCAGCTGGCACCTGTTCTGCTGTGGGCTGACCTGACCTCAGAGGCCAGGACATCATGGGGTGGACGAGGAGGCCTGGGAAGAGGGTGTGGCTGAGACACAACCTCAGGAGAAACTCCCTGTTGGGAACAGGTCAGGAGGGGAGACCAAAAGCCTCCCCCACCACTAGAGAGGCCTGCCTGGGACGGTGTTGGCCGCACTGTTTGGCCAACACCACACCCATAATTATCCTATGTGCCTTCCCCTCCAACCCCAGCCAGGGTAATTCCCACCCAAGGAACTGAAATATTGTAAACTAAAGGATTCTCCTAGACTTTTACATCAACTCCTTTATTTTTAACTTAATAGTAATATATTCATGTGTGTGTGCATGTGTGCATATATATGTGTATGCTAGTATACATATGAGTATTGCAAAAGAGCATAGGCAACATAGCTTAATATTTAAATGCCAGACTGCTTTGCCATTTACTGGCTGCATGAAATTAAGTGAGTTAAGTTCCTTCTCTGCCCTCAGTTTCCCCATCTGGAAAATGGGGAAATAATAGTACTCATCTTATTGGGGTTGATGTGAGGCCACAATGAGGTATTAGCCTTAGAGTGCTCGGCACAGTGTCTGGAACATAGTAAGTGTTCAAGAAACACTAACAATTGATGTCATGCACTCAGTAGATGCTAGCTGTCATTAGTTATGTATCGACAGACTTCTCTTTGCCAGACATGACCCAGGGCACTGAACTTCAACAAGGTGCTTACATAATGTAGTTGTTATTATTATCCATGTTTTATAGACAAGGAAATTGAGACCCAGAGGAAGAAAGAGATTTGTTCAAAGCCAGGGAGAAGCCTGGAGGAGCTGCTGGGAAAACTGGGCTTAGGAAAAGAGCAGCTGCCAGAGTCCTCCATGCTTCATGATGCGTGTCTGGGGAAGGAATCCCGAATCTCCCACCACCCAGACTCTGGAACACTTATGAAAGGACAAGCCAGGTGGGAGGACCAGGGGCAGAGGTAAGGCCAGGGGAAAAGGACAGGCTTCCAAGCCTGCTGAGCCCCAGGTTCCCCAGCCCTGTGTGTGAACAGAGCTCAGCAGAAGGCCTCATCGAGTTGATTTCTAATTGGTATGGGCTGCAGGCTGCAAGGAGCCCTGGGGCTGCCAGCCTCACATAGTTGCTGCCTCTGGGGACCCTGAATTTGGAAACATTGCCTTAGAGGGAGACACGTCATGGGGGAGGCTCTAGCTTTGACGAAGTGCCCAGAACAGGAGCCAGCGCTGAGTAGAAGGCGGCCCTGGCACCTGGGAGTGTGCCTGGGAAGAGGAGTCTTCGAGACACTCAGGGATCCTGGCTGAGTCCCTGCCCACTCTGGGCCCTGGGACCCTCATGGGTGACATGAGGGAGAAGACGACTGCAGTGGTACCTTCCAGCTTTGAATTCTGGTAAGCCCTGCACTTAGAGGCAGCAGAAATGGCAAAAGCCTCCTTGGGGGTTCTCAGGACTCCACCGGGCCCTGAGCTTTGGTGTTAGCCTCACTGGAGTCTTCGCTCCTTATGACCCAGCCCATCAAAGAGCAGCTTCCAACACACCGGACACCAGAAGGATTTGTGTTCCTCAAAGTTGAGGTCAACGAGGCTCAACGAATGACAAGTGACATGAGCTGATCACTCAGTTGGTCACCAACATCTGAGTGACTGAGTCCAGCCTCTATCTGGGCCACCCTTTGACCAGTTGCTGAACAATCAGCCACCCTCTGCAAGTCTCTCAAAGATGGGTCCCTCTAATGCTGCCTTTTGGGTGGAAAAACTTCCTAGATGAAAATGCTCTGCACCTTCCTTTCCAACAAGCCAAACCCCAGGGCCTTAGGAGACCAAGGTCCCCAGGTGTGATCCTATAAGTATCTTTCTCTGGGGCTGTAACTACTCCTGCTTCCAAATCTCATGTCAATAGCCCCTCACACTTCTGCCTTCCTCTCTCAGGCCTAGTCCTAACGTCTGGCTGAAAGGGCCATGCCCAAGAAAGAATAGAGCCAAGGGGCCCACAAGTTGGTAAGGGAAGTCCCAGAAGAACCACAGAGTCCTGAGAGCCTCCGGACTTTCCCATTTGTGAGCTACAACAACATGACCACCTGGGAGGCTAGATTTGTTCTTTATTTTGTTTTCTTGATCTGTAAAATGGGACTGTTAAGCTCTGCTTTTATACACAAAGCAACTGTCACAAAAATAAACTCAACAATTGTAAACTAAAAATAATGATATGACTGATGGGGACATTCATGGAGATGAAGAATTTGCTACACAGGGATAAGAAGGTAGGATCCCGGTAGGGACTAGACCATTGTTTAAGAGCTGGCCTGGCCCCTGCAAGGGGGCTTTTGGGCCTTGGGAACTCTGATCTGGAACTGAGATTCCCCACCCCTGCCAGTTTATTCCCTCCTCACATTGACCCCTTCCCCCTATTAATCAACCCCTCCTTGGCACGGCATCAAGGGGGAGCCAGGGGCTTCAGGACCATCTCTCCCGTCACCACCCTATCTCCTTCTCAAGTGCCAACCCTCCCAATCACAACAGCGGTGGGTACCAAGCTGTTTTGATCATGCATGATTTAGCAATCAAAAAGTTTATTTTATAACCCCCAAACACTCATATTTATGACTTTATATGTTTATATATCTATTATCTATACATTAAATATGAAATATCCTCTTTTCTAGGCAAGAATAATTTGCAATAGAAGTTCCAATGTTTTCTTCTCACGCCCAGTGGAGAGCTGTGCTCCAGCAATGGGCTGAAAGCTTTGCAGAGGGACATCTTTTTCTGGCCCTGAGCCCAGGGTACAGATGGGGAGCCATGAAGCTGGGTGTCCAGGCCCTAATGAGAGGCTGCAGGCCCCAGCACATTCTTGTTAAATATGCCATTTGGTCTGGGCAGTTGACTCTAAATAGTGTCATGTGTCACAAATGGTGTCAAATTCTGGGTGGCCCGAGTTTGCTAAAGGTGGGAAGGGAAGGAAGAGGAGAAAAACCAGTGTCCCAAGGTCGGTGAGGGAGTACACCTCCTCCTGGCACCATCACAAGGGTCATTGCCATCCCAAGGAGGTGCCCTTAAAAGTGGCCTGGACGAGCCTCCTGGGGGAAGTTCCCTGGGCCCTGAGATGACATATGTCCAAGTTGGAAGAAACACTCTGCCCTGCGGCCTCAATTCATAGTTGAATTTATAGGCTCAGAAAGTCTAGAGTGCCCTGATGGAGCTCACAGGAGGTTAGGGACAGAGCCAAGGTGGGATTCACATGATCCATCCCTTTCTCTGCCACCAGCCAACTGGAGGCCCTGAGGGGAGGCTGGAGATCGTGCCTATGGCTCCTGTGTAAGCCACCCACGGGAGCACATGGGATGGTGACCCAGGGCCACAGTGAAAATGCCCTGATATTGGCAAGGGCCATACCAAACGAGGGCCTCAGGCTACCCACACCCACCCAAGAGTCAGCTGAGGTGGGACCCTGGTCCTTCGACAGAGTTGGACAGAAGCAGCAGCTGGAAGGGACTGGCAAGACAGGGACAGGGAGCATCCCAGGAGAGCATGCCTCAGGCCCTCCCTTTCTCACAGCAGCACCTCCTGTTCAGCCAGGCAGGAGGGTAGTAGGATCCTTCTAGGACCCTAAGGAACCTTCCAGATTGCAGGGTCAGCCTTCCTGGGGCCAGTAGATGAGGACTTTCAAAGCAGTGGCCAGGCCAGGCTGGTTTTTGCCCAAAGTTGTCATGGCCTCAGGTCCCATGGAGCTGCAGAGCAGATGCCCTTGGCCCCAGGGTGTATGACAGAAGCTTGGCCTGCTGGGCTTCGTGGGGCAAGGGATCTTGGCTCTGGAGCCACCAATAGCCTCTCCTCGGTGGAAAACCCCAGGGCCTCAGGAGACCAAGGTCCCCAGATTTGATCCTGGAAGTATCTTTCTCTGGGGCTGTAACTACTCCAGCTTCCAAATCTCATGTCAATAGCCCCTCACATTTCTGCCCACCTCTCTCAGACCTAGTCCTAATCCTGGGGCTCTGAGCACCTCACTGTGCCTACCGAGAGCGAGCCCCATGATGACTTTGGGGCCTGATTCATACCCTGCCAGGTCATTGTCAAGGCTGGGTCTCCCCTTGATCCTTAGAAAGAATGAGACTCAGGAGCCAACACGACAGCCAAAGCCCCAAATGATCCTTCAGGCAGCCAGAAGAGGGCCTTCAGGGAGGGCCATGGAAATGAAAGGACCAGAGAGCTGCCTAATACCAGGGACCCTGTGGGGGCTCAGAGTGAGACCCTGCTGGCGACTTAAGAGTCCCAGCTAAGAGCCCATAGCCTTTGCGAGCCGAGGTAGCCAACCCTGAGCACACCTGGTCCAGCCACGCCATCCTCTCCCGCTTCATCTTTTCTAACAGCTAAAGACCATACCATTCCAACCCAGCCCCAGGCAGGCCTGGCCTAGCAAACCGGCCACAGCCTGGTTGGGCGTGGCTGCGCATGGACCCTTCCAGGCTCCATGAGGTTCCTGTGAATCAGTAGCTGCAAAGGCAAAGGGATTGGCCTCTTGGGCAGAAAGGGGCCAAAAGGGAGGGCCCTTTGGAGTAGCATGGCTCTGGGAGGGGAGGAGGTGAGACCGACACTTCTGCCCTGATGCCTTACAACTGATTTCCTCCAGATACAAACAGGGCAGCTGAATGGGGATATGGCCTCCCCCATCAGAGGCAGTTCCCAGCCAGCTTCCTTGGATGGCCACACAGGAATCACTCCACACACCACCTCTGAGAAGCAGAACCACAGGGAAACCTCTTGTCCCTCTGTAAACTCAGGTACAATCAGTTCAGCACTTGAAGGAAGGACTTCGAAACATTACAGCCCGAAGAACAAGAGGGTGAAATGGTGGAGGCCTCAGCATCTTCTACCCAGAGTGTGCCCATGCTATACCCTGGGGTATCCACCAGCATCAAGAGCTTCAGGCCAATGGGAGGCTGTGGAACCTCTTGGCCCCATTTCCTTGGTAACATCAGAAATCTGAAGAACAACTCTCCAGCAAGGCATGGGCTTCAACTGAAGCCCTCTTCCCAAGCCATACTAAAACAAGAACCAACCCCAACCAAGGGCGCTCCTCTCTGCCCACACGCCCCTCTTCCAGCCTGCTCCACATGCAGCCCCGCACAGTGGGGGTCCCTGTTGTAGTTGTGTGCATGGAGAAAGTGACCTTACCACCCCAAGCCTCCATTTCCTCAGAAGTCAAACAGGGATGGGGATGCCGACTTCCTGGGGTGAGCGTGACTCCCTGCCCTCTCTCCAGCCCTCTGGCTCTGGAGTGGAAATCTGGGCCCTTCTCAAGCTCAGTCAATGCCAGTCATAGATATAACAGGGCACTGGGGAGAAGATGGGGCGAGGAGAGGTCATTCAAGCTATGACCTCTGACCCTCCCCCACCTGCCACTGGCACAGCTCCTGTGAGAATCCAGTTCCCTTGTTCTTTGGGGTGGGGTGGATTTAGAGAAAGGAGTCCTGATGGCCTCTCAGAGTCCAAGTCCTGAAACAAGAATGGGAACACACACAGAGGGGCTCCAGATCCACTCCCTGCTCACTATCCTCCCAGACACCCTCATGAGGCCCTCCAGTGCCAAAGAGGGCAGGAGGCCACCCCAGTCCCCTCCCGCCACAGACCTTTCTGGCAGCCTGGAAAGGCTAACCCAACTCTTCCCTATGAAACTGCTTCCCTGAGCATCATTTTCAGAGGAGCAACACCTCTGTGTGGCTATAAAGAGCCTATGTGATTGTGACCATCCCTGCCTCCCACTGGCTTTCTACAGATAGACACATCCTTGGAGCAGCACACTGGATGCAGCTCACACATTCCCAGAGACCCAGGCTGGGTACCAGGGGCCCCTTCTTCCAACCTTTGGCCCACCCCTGGCAATCTCCAGGTCGGGCTTCTGAGCACCAACACTGGCTGCTCAACTCCCACCTTCACCACCATTCCACTCCCCCACATCTACCCCCTACACACACACAGCCCCAGTAATGCATTTCCAAGTCTGAGTTTCCCTAACAGTCTCACTCTGAACCCTTCTCCCTGCATCCTTGGGAATGCTGGAAGACTGTGGCCTGCAGTGGGGGAGAGGCACAATTGGGTCTGTCCCCTTTCTCTTGCCCTCCCTGCTGCCCCCCACCCCTTGGCTGTTTGTCTTGTCATCTCTGGCCGGGTTGAAGGGGGTGAGGGGGTGAACAGCAGAGCTGAGATATGGGTCAAGCTTGTCTCCTGGGCCAGGAGGCAGAGACATCTCCAGGGCTATCCATTTCCCTCAAACTGTCAGCTGCGAGAACGCAAGCAAAGGCTCCATTAAGCCAAGAGGGCTGGTGGGCTTTCCAGAGAGCAGGACTGCAATTCCTCCAGGCTTTGCAGCCCCAAGGCCCTGGAATGAAGCAAGGGGAGGTGCTCCCAGAGCAGCACCAAAGGCAGGTCTGGCCCCCTTAAGTCCATCCAAGGGGTAAAGAGCCACCCAAACGCCTTCCTCCAGACCTTGGCCAACTCCTCAGCACAAACCCTTCTCAGCTGCCTATCCACTGCTGGGGGTCCTCAAGGGCTGGAAGCCTTGGGGGAAAAGAGGTGAGAATTATCCTCTGAGCAATTCCAGTAAGGTCCACATCCTTCTCCAGGGTGATAGATTAGGAGGGGGTCACCTGGCCGAGGTCAACGAAAGAAAAGAGCAGACTCTCCAGTCCGCAACCCTCGATCTGTCCTCTCCTTTGCTTCTGCTCCCATCCCCACCAAAGAAAAATAACAAGGAGAAAAGAGCAGGCCACCACTGGTCTCCCTCGGACGGGGCAGAACCAAGCAAAAGCCAGCCAGAGTTGAATGTTTGAAATGAACCGATCCGCACGACCATACAAGAAACCCCCCTCCCCAAAACACACGCCCTCTCCTCTCCCTGCGCCATCCTGACTCGGAATTATCCGGAGCAGTTATCAAAGCCCAAACTGAGAAAGGATCTGTAGGCGCCCAGATGCAGATGAGGGTGGCAAAGGGGGTGTCTCGGAAATGCCCAAAATGGGGCTGGAGAGGGCGGGCTGCAGGAGGGGAAGGGAAGAGGTAGGCGTCCATGACGGCCTCCACACGTCCAAAGTCTCCCCGCGAGCAGCCAGCTCCCAACTTGTTTACTTGTCAGCATGTTTTGCTGTTTCCAAATGGAAATAGTTAAACACCTCGGCTGGATCGCGAGCAGTCCCTATCTGTCACCTTCCCTGCCGGCTAAGCGCCGCCGCCGCCGCCGCCGCTGCTGCCGCCTCTGCCAGAGAATCGAACCACGTCTACTTTATTTCACTTGAGCGTGGCCAAACTGTTGCTATTTAGTGGGGGGCAAAAAAAACCAATTTGCAACCTCGAAACGAGAAAGCAGCTGGTGGGGGGGCGGGTGGGAGCTGGGCCCCGCGTGCCCTCGGCGGCCGGGGTCCTCTCCCGGGAGAGGCACACACACGCATCGCCGGATCGCGCCTCATCAGGGCCGGAGTCACCTGGAATGCGCAGCCCGAGAGCATCTCCCGAGCTACAGCGAGCCTGACGCGCGCCCAGCGGGTGGCGGGCAGCGGCGAGCTGGGGCGGGTGGAGGGCCGGCTCCCGGCCGCGGGCGGGCAAGAGGGAGACGTGGAGCGCGGGGGAGGCAGGATGGGGAGCGGCCGCCTGACTTACATGGAAGTGATATTCCTTGAGATGTCCGTGATGTTGATGCTGGCGTTCCCATTGCTGTTCCCTGAATCCTGCCCTTCCAGGAGGGGGAAGAGGTTCCCATCGTCCGGCCGCCGGCAATTGATCTCAGTCTTGCTGCAGACACAATTTGCAGGGCAAGCCAGCACCGAGCCCACATAGTCCAGCCAGACGCTTCCCAGCAAGAAAATCCGCCAGAAACTACACTTGGCTGGGCAAAGAGAGACATCCATCTCCGATCGCTGCTTCTAAAAAAGAGGAGGAGGAGAGGAGAGGGGGGTGGGGTGGGGGGAGTGGGGAGATCGGGGGGGGAAGGAAACAAAGACGGCGAGGGAGGGGGGAAGGGGGAGGGGGGGCTTCTGCCTTTGAAACGCCGAGCGATCAGATGCAAAATCCTTCAGCGTCTGAAACCATCGCGGCCGCCGCCGCCGCCGCCGCCGCCGCCGCCGCCGGGTGGGAGCCGCGAGGAGCGCCTAGTGGCGCGGTCTGCCGGGCATGGTGGCCGGCTCGGCGATCGCTGACTCGCCGGGTCCGGGGACTCTGGAAGCTAGGCGCGCTCTCCGACTCCGAGACTTTGCAGGGTTGCAACAGACGGTGGGGAGGCAAAAAAAAAAAAAAAAAAAGGAAAAGGAAAAAATGGTGCTAAAGTCACCAAGTCCCACCTACTGGGCAGAATTAAAACGGACACACCACACACCTGCAAAACACACACACTCACACATACACACACCAGGAGCCCGAGGAAAGGAGGAGAAGGAAGGTGCAGTAGGAGCTGCAGCAGCCGCCGTGAATGGCTCGCCGCGCGGCTGCAGAAATGTACAAGTGCTCCGAGCCTTACGAAACGCACGGGTTATCGGAGCGTCTTCCTCGGCTCCCTCCCTCCCTTTCTCCCTCCCTCCTCCCCTCCCTCTTCGTGGCCTCCTCCCCCCGCCCCCCGCCCGGGCTGGGAGCGGCAGGAGAGCGGAATCTCCCCCTCCCTCCCCTCCCCACACCCGTCTCTCTCCCCGCTCGTCCTCTCCCTCCTCCCCACCCACCCACCCACCCACTCGCCGGCTCGCGGCTCTAGCCAGCACCGCCACCCGCAGCCGCGCGGCAGCCCGCCCGCCCGCTCCACGCCTCGCAGCGCGGCGCCGGCTAGCCGCAGCCCGGGGGAAACCGAGACCGAAGGGAAAAAGTTGCAGTTGAGATTGCGAGGGTCGGGGCTGGGGAGGGAGAGTTGGCGAGCTGGCTGCGCGACACGGAAAGGCGCTCTCCTTTCCACTTTTTGGCCCTCGCGCTGCCCGGTTTTGCTGCAATCCGGACCGCGGTAGGAAGTGAGATGAACGTGGCGGAGGTGATCGGGGAGTGCTCCCAAGCCTGGGTGGAGGGCGCTCCCAAGCCTGGGTGGGGGGCGCAGGCTCACGGACGGCGACGGGGGGGCCGGAGCGCACAGACACCCCAGAGAAGCACGCAGAGCCAGGGACCGGGACCGCAGACGCGCAGTCCTTGGTCTGAATGACACTCATTTCCTTAATCTTAAGAGTCTGGGGCGCTGGTCTCGGCTGGGAGGGGACTGCGAGACATGGCACGCTAGGTGCCCCCCGTGCCCGCTGCGCCTTCTTGGAGGTGGGTTTTGCATTCGGCCTTGTGCAAGCAGGGATTGGGGAAGGAAGAAACAAGGGTCGAAAGGGCTGCGCTGGAGAGCCGAGGTGGCCCCGGGCGAGCCTTGTGTGCGAGAGAAACGGCCGGGGGAAATTGAGATGCAAGGGGCATATTTTGGCAAGCGCCACGCCAGCACCGTCAGAGGCCGGCTTCTCGGGCTCAGCTCTCGGGTGCGCTGAGCTGGCTGCCGGGTGAGGGGGCGGGCGGGCTGCTTTCTCCGGATTCGGGGGCGCAGAACCTCCTCCTTCCCTCCCACACAAGCACCCCTTCCTGGTAGGGACGCAAAGCAGGTGCAGCTTTCGACGCGAGCTCAGATCTCATCCGGTAAAGAAGTGGGGGGGGGGTCCCCGCTTTTGCACTGGTAGGGATTTTTTTCTTAATAAAACATAAAGATGCCAAGTGTGAGCTGTTTGCTGAAAAAGAAAAAAAAAAAAACGAGCGTTCGCTGTGGGAAAGGAAAAGAAAGGGTTAGGGGAGTCTGAGCAGGCAGACACACTACAGCATTCACACGCAGAAGAAAGCAGGGTTCTCCTTCCCGAGCTTGGATGAGGGCAGGCGAGGAAGCAAAATACATTGAATTCAACTGCATCCAGTATCTGAAAGGAGTCTCCCCCGCCCCCCTGTGGATTCCGATGCAGGTCATGCAACTTGCAGGCAAGATGGGGGAAGGGGTATGCCGGTGTCACCGGCGCAACCACAGACAGGCCGGGCGCCTTCGGGTGGCACTGTCGCTTGGAGTAAAAACTTGGACGAAAAAAAAGGAAGAAAAGAACATGCCTATAAAAGGCAGTTTTCCCGACTTCCCGTCACATTCCACCTTCCCTTGGCCTCAGGGAGATTTTTACCTCTGTCGCCATTATGGCCTTGTCCCCAGACTGGCATTTTGCCCTCCCACCAGCAGGAGGGGACAGAGTGTGAAGACCTCCTTGGACTCTCAAACCACTTGCTACTGGCCCTAGGCCAATCATTGGTGTCCTTAGGCCACTGGGAATTTCCCTGTCACTTCAAGTGCCATTCTGGAATTGGCTTTAGAATATCTGAGAGTCAGGGAAACTGAGGTGTAGTCAGATACTCACGCTTGGCCTCTTTTGGGAGGTGGCAGGTGGCAGCAGAGAAACACAGCCTCTCTCAGACCACTGCTGGGCAGGGAACGCCAAGTGGATTCAGCCCAGCATCAGTGCTCCAGCCTGGAACTGAAGTGGTTGTGTCCAAAACATGCCTAGCCCACTTTTTTGAGAGAGAGAGAGGATTTTTAACATGTCAACCAGAGAAGATGAGACATCCGTAAGTCAGAACAACAACAACGAACCTTTAAAAACCCCTCTGGATTTGGTAAAAATGCGGGTTCTGGTGCAAGGGGCCCTGATGGGCAAAACGTCCTTCATCCTGACAGTAAAATGGGATTAAGATGGGGTGCTACACTTATGCTCGCACTCTGGGCCTGAGCAGGAAGCGGCAGCTGAAAAAGAGGGAAGCTCTTTGGAAAGCAGGTGACGCGTGAACACATAGAGGGGACAACGCACATGGAGGCCTACTGGAGGGTAGAAGGTGGGAGGAGGGAGAGGATCAGGAAAAATAACTCATGGATACCAGGCTTAATACCTGGGTGATGAAATAATCTGTACCACAAACCCCATGACACATGTCTCCCTATATAGCAAAGCTGCACATCCTGCACGTGTACCCCTGAACTTAACGGTTAAAAAAAAAAAAAAAAGCAAGTGATGGACTAGGTGTGGGGAAGAGCAGAATTTCATTTCTAACCACAGGCAAGTGACTTAAGCTTTCTGGGACTCAGCTTTCCCATCTGTAAGGGAATTAAGATCAGATCCTCAAAACCTAAAGTGTGCTTTCTGTCTAGCAGCATCCATGTCACCTGGAAGCTTACAAGAAATGCAGCCTCTGAGAACTCACCACAGACCTCCTAAACCAGAATGTCCATTAGAACAAGCTCCCAGGTGATTCATAAGCACATTGCAGCCCCGTAGTCGTCCCTCCCAGCTTGAAGATTCTCTGATTCTACATGGATCTGGGCCAAAGGGACTGTTGAGGAAAAAAAAAAAAAAAAAAGGTGGGGGTGATGGGGATGGGTTTTCAGAATAATATTCAGTTAGGGTGAAGTTAGGGTGAAATAAACTGGGTGTCTCAGGGACAGGGGCCTTGTCAGAAACAGACCTTTGAAGTTTCATTGCAAGCTTAAGAAGGTAAGAATGACCTGCTCACGCGCTGCTCACAGAAATCATAGTGCAGGGTCGATAATAGTGCAAACTCAGAGTTTGGTAGTTCTTAACCTCTGCAGTAGGCAAGATTTAAATGAGGGAGCGGGAGAAAGACTCCAGCGTAGACACCCTCCCCTCAGTAAGAGTCCAGAGCATCTGCAGTGTCTTACCTCTTGGTAAGAATGTCCTGGTTGACAAGGAAGAATGCCTGTCTCATGGTGGGGTCCTGGAGAGATCATGACCAAGCTCAGCATCCAGCCAACCGGGTGTCACCCCCCAACCTCCTCATCTCCTTTGCTACCAGCTGGAGTCTTAGAAAGGAGGAAACTCACCCATGTGCCACTTGCTAATCAATAAGAGGCAGGAATAGGCAAAGTTTTTGTTTTGTTTTGTTTTGTTTTGTTTTTTGAACAGAAAGTAAAGCTTTAGAAACCCTTTACAGGTGAGCAGACATCTCCCAGCACCAAGGGTTTGGAGAAGGCAGAAATCTTCCCAAGATTCCAATGTGGTCTTTCACCAGACAGGTCAGAGTGGGGGCCATTTGCTGGAGCACAGTGGCCCAACTCCCCTGACACCTAGAGAAACTGAACACGTGTCTTTCTTAAAAGGCATGTTCCAGGTGTGCAGGCACCTGAGGTTAATATCAACTGTTTATGGGAGATTTCCAGCAGCCCACATTCCCCTCCACCTAGCAAGGGAGGAAGGGAGTGGAAACTCAGAGTGGACCCCTGCCAGTCTATTGGTCACCTGTCTGCCTTTCTAACCCAGCCACATCCCTTTTTCCAAAGGACCCACACTCCTGAGTCAGTGGTCACATTACTGGGATGTAGGCCAGATCCCAGGCAGGTGCGTGAATTCTGGTGTCATTCTGAATCCAAGAGCTGTGCTGCACAACTTTCAAGTTTGAGCAGAAATAGGACCTACTTCTGTAAGTCTCAGCTGGTTGAGAAACTGTGAATACTGGGTGATGACTGGGGAGTACAGTGGGCTATAAAGGGAAGACTAGGTCCTGAAGGACTTGCTGTTCTAAAGAGCTATCTGGAGCTGGCAGATCTGGGCTTGGGCTAGAGAAGGAGTTCTGTTTCTTGGGTGGCCCAAGGATAAGATATGAGGGAAAGAGACAGGTCTGGGCCTGGTTGGAGGCTGGGGATGTATAATGCTACCCAGAAGCTCTGGGTCCAAGGAAAGAATTTTGACCACACATGGAAGATGAAAGCCCACCCATGAAAGGGGACCATCAAGCACCAAAGTGGTCCAGGAAAGCAGAAGAATCCAACCACGAGAGGGCCAGCTCAAGGCTCCCACTCAAGTCCCAATATCTTGGACAAACACCTGCCAGGAGGTTTTGCTGGTGGTGGCAGTGGGTTGGGGAAAGATGGGGAACACTTTCATCCCACTTCTATCCATTAAAGAAGATTCCTTGAGGTACTGCTAGATTCTTCTGCCCTGCCAGTGTATGGAGGAGGTTCAGGGGTCCCCACCAGTGATGCTGCCCAGGTGACCCTGCGCTATTATTCTACTTAACCTGAATGCCAGATTCATAGAGTATCTGGGCTGGAACAGGCCTCCAGGTCATCCAGTGAAACTTCTATTATGCAGACATTTCCTCAACAGCATCCTCAGGTGCCCAGTCTGTCCTGCTTGAACACCTTCAGTGGCAGGAAGCTCATTACCAGCCACTCCAGAGCCTTCGACTCTGTTCTCAGACAGCTCCATTCCTTGGGTATCCTTGACTTTGACATAGTGAAGCTAGCCCCCTAAAGCTGCCACCTTCGTGCTGGTGCTACCACCTAGACCCTCAGGGAAAAATCTCACCTCTTTTCTGCAAGCCATCTAGGAGGCTACTCACTGCCCCTCTCTTCTCTGAGCAAAGCCTCAGTTCCTTCCCTACACCTCAAAAGCACAGCTTTCTGATATTTCCCCACTATAGTTGTTGGAAATCCATTCGAGTTTGTCAAAATGGTCAGTTTAAATAAAGCATGGCTCCAAATCACACAGGCTTCAGGTGCTCTGACCTTGGGGACCCAGGGAGTAAGCAGCTATAATGGGACTAAAATGGTGTCATGTAGGGTTTACTACCCACTAGTATCTGAACCCTAGCAAGGCACTTAAGTCTCTCTGCCTCGGTTTTCCCTTCTGCAAAATAGGATCTAACTCACAAGGTTGTCATGAGATAACACAGTAAGGCACTTTGAACAGTGCCTGGTGCACAGAAGCATTGTATGTCAACTTCATTATGCCACTTTTGAGGTTTCCAGAGGGCTTTACCACCCAGCAGGGAGGCCCCAGAAGCCTTTGTCCACTAACAGCCAAACACAATGCTGCCATGAAACTCATCCCACACATGTTGCAGCCCCCCTGGCAAGTTAGTGCAATGGGTCAGGTGCAGCCACCATCCACAGATGCTCTCTGGCTCCAGCCCTAGACCCCAAAGTGGTGTGCTGCCAGAGAGGGTTCAGCAAATCTCGGGTCCCTGGGGAAGAAAGTACAGGGCGCAGACCCAGGTAAATCTCCCCTGAGATGCAACTCCTCAGCCCCGGAGCCCTCATCGCCGGTTCTCTTTCCTTTGAGTTACTCCTTCTGGGCTTTTGTGCCTTCCATGGGAAGGCAGCCCCTGCTGAGTCACCACTGGCTGTAAGCAGTTGAGCTGGGCTGGGAATTTAATGCTGCATGTCCTAGGTCCTGCACAGGCAGTGGCTCGCAGGGCCTCCCTGGCCTCTGAGTGTCCTGGTGGGGGCCCTGCAGGAGCAGATGCTGGAGCCCTTCCTTAGACAGCAGGATCCAGGGCAGGCAGCTGGCTTCCTGCCAGCAGGTGAACACTGCCAGAAGGTTAGGGCAACCAGGGAAGAGGGACTCCCATTCCATGAGCCAACTTCCCCCAAGGTATAAAATCAGAAGTCAAGAGTCAGGACTCACACTTTTAGGAAGCCAGAAACCTGCAGGTGGTTGACAGAGGCTAGTGCAGCACCACTGACAGGGACTGGGGGGAATGGAGAGGCAGGAGGATTGAACCTCCACACCCACCCTCCACGATAGACATAGCCTTCACGTGCCTTCCTACATGAGCTCTCTTGAAGTAACTTACATTGTGCCTTCCTCTGCACAATACCCAGCCATTTGCCTATTTACTGATGAGAGAGCAGCCAGGGATCATCTCAGAGGGCAGCCAGGGATAATGGCCTTCATTTGGCAGATGAAGGAACTACGATTGATAGGGTGGGACAGAGAAGTCTGGGCACCTTCCTGACTCGCAAGAGGATATTCCTCCTGTTACCAGGTTTTAAAATGTAACTTCCTTGAGGGCATAGACCTTGCCTATTTCATCTACTGATTTGCCAGCCCCTTAAACAGCACTGAGAACACAGAGGGGCTCTCTAGGTGGTTGTTGAATGAATGACTGCCCTCAGCACATCTTGCCTTTTTGTACCATTCCACATACATGGAAGTAAGTGTTCAGTGTCTGCCTCCCCCTGGGCTGCAGCACCAAGAGGGCCAGGACCTGTCAGTGTTGTTTACTACATACTCCCCAGGGCCTACATTGGTGCTGGCCCAAAAATAGACACCACGTGTTTTGGGGAAAGATTAAATGAATTCTTTTGCTGCCTGAAACCCCATGTGTGTCCACAAGAGAAGTTTGGGACTTAACAGAAGTGAGGTGCTTTGAGCTGACCACCTCCTGTATCCCCAGAATTATACGTGCTGCCACACACTTCTATCCAACAAGACAAATATCAAGGGGTTTCTAGAAGCAGAAAGATTAGTAGCTCCTGTTTTCAAGAGAAGGTTGGGAACAGCAATGTCCGAACACCTGGGCCTTTGGCAGCCTCCTTCCACTGAGTCTAGGGCAGAGCCCAGGTCCAGCAGCCCTCTTACTGTGGCCTCTGCCTTGCAGAAAGCTAAAGCCTTCTTCTGGGTTAGACATTCCCCCTTCATCCCTCCCCATCTCCTAGGGCCCCCACTGTATCCTGTTGCCCTTCTTAGTCAACCCAGCCCACTCCTGCTCTGCTCCCAGGCGGCTCCCGCCTCTGCCTCACCACCTCCCACAGTTGCCCTTCTCTCCACCTGCTCCTCACCAAAGCAGCCCATGCCACACCTTCCCGCTGCCCTGATCCTGAGCCTCTGGCTCAGATTATAGGACTATGGCTTTCAGACCCATCTTTGTACTAATGCATTCATTTAGCATCAAACCATATTGGGCTGCATCACCTTGGGCATGCTACCGCCCTTCTCTTATCCTCCACTTCCTTCTCTGACACGTGGGAACCAACGATCTCAAGCACCAAGTAAGATAATGCAACTGAAAACACCTTGTGGACATTAACACTGCACGAACGACAGCCACTGGTTTCTTCTAACAGTAGCAGATACCAGGACCTTTGCACACTTGATTAGCACTTCACCTCTGACCTGTCTGCATTTATCAACAACCAGATGATCTCAGAGTTGAGGAAAGCCAAGACAACAGCTTCCATTTACACCACGCATTACACTCTCACCTCCAAGGGGCAGTTTTATAAAGCGTGAATTTTAGCCCCAGGCAAATTCAGTTCAAACCCCAGCTCCAGGACCTTCTAGTTAGTGACCTGGACTTATCATTTCACCTAACTGAGCTTCATCCTCCTCTCATGAAGGGCATTGCTCATGGATATTTCCCTTGCAATGCAGTTTGGAGAAGGCATTCATAAAATGGGCATAATGTGCCTAGCCCAGGATTTCACATATAGGAGTTCTCCCTTCCCTTCTTTTTTCTTTCTACTATTCTTCCTTAGGGGGCCCACTCCATATCAGATGGTTCAGCCTCCCTATTAGGGTGCTCACAACTCCACCTTCCTTGCTTGTTAGAAACTATCCTGGCTTCTGTTTCTTTAAACAGAACAGAACTCCAGGAGCATAGAGGGCTGAAGAGGTGATGTCCCAAAGTCCTCAGGCCCAGAGAGGAGGAGATCAGATACTTGCCAGTTACCTGGGACTCAAAACAAGAAATTACCAGATCGGCTCCAATTTCTTCTGGCACTGATTACTGAGAACAGCACACACACACACACATTTAAGTATGTATCAAGAGCAAATGGAAAACCAAAAAAAAAAAAAAAAAGAGTTGTCTTATTTGCTGAGACACCAATGTGGGAATTTGGGGGAAGCGTTGTGTTGTGGGGAAGGGCATGGGAAGCCATGCTCGCCTTTGGAACTAAGAGACAGTTCCCTCCCACAGACTTTCTGCTGTGTCCTCCACCCCCTCCCCAGCCCACAGCACCAGCTGCACTGCCTGGGAACTGAGGGAACAAAAAGCCCAGCCCAGGGAGTTCCGGGATGGGGGTGGGACAGGGAATGAAGGTGGCAGTGGGGGAAGGTACAAACCAGCCCTGACCAAAGCTCAGGTCAGATGCTCAAAGCTGTGGGGTGAATGTGAGGTGTGGGGAAGGGGTCGCAGAAACTCAGCCTGGAAGCATACCTGGAAGGCACCATGAGTTCATCCAGCTTCTGGAAGCCAGATGACCCTCAAAGCCCTGTGGACACTTGGAGTTCCCCTTGAACACCCTCTTCCTAGTGTCAAGTTCTAGAACTTCCCTCCAAGAAAGACAGCCCAGGAGTCCAACCCCGTGGATGGATGGCAGTGACATTTTCTCACTGTGCATATGCCTTGTGACAGAACTCTCCCCAGTGTTTCCCAGTGACAAGCCCCAAACTCCCCTTGCCCAGCCTCATGCTGGAACGAACAAGGAGATATCCACAGAACTGTGGTCTGAAGGATCTAACCTCTTTCCAGAAGAGTTTATGGTTGCCCTGGAGCTCAGTGTCCCTGATGGATTTAAATGTAGCAAAAGCCATCCAGAGGCCACACCCATGTACCAAAAGGGAAGCGTCCCCTGGGCCAAAGAAAGCCATCTCCTACGATCCTGGGGCCCCAGAGATGAAGATGGGCAGGATGATGGTGATGATGATGATGATAATAATTTCAACCACAACGTATTGATTGTTTTCTGTGTGTGACATTTTTCTGTAGCCTTTATATGTGTCATTTCATTGAATCCTCACAAATACCTGGTTTTACAGTTGAGAAACAGAATCAGAGAGGTTAAATCACTCGTTCAAGATCACCCAGCTGGTACGTGGAATGAACCAGATTTTAAACCCAGGTCTTCCTAAACACAGCATGGAACCAGGTACCACTTTTTACACTAAATTGCCCTACTGAGGCAACTAGGAAAGGGGAGGCTGCCACCTCTGCAGGGGACTTGGTGGGGGGCAGTTCTGCCCCTCTGCATCCCCACACCCCTTTGCCAGGGTTTCCCTGGTTGTGAGAGGGAAGGAAGGAGGGAGCACCCCAGCTGTGACCATCCAAGCCCTCATTAGCCATAGCCCTAGACCATCCTGGGCTAGGGCTAATGAGGGCTTCAGCAGGGAGCACAATATTTAGTCTGTGACCTATCCTGTGGCCAGGTTTTACCTAACACTCAAGTAACCCCTTCCCAAGAGATCAATGGGCCAACTTTCTCCTGAAAAGGACAGGGATTCTAGAGTTAGGTCCTTGGCACAGTGGACACAATGAATGTCCTACCCAAGCATCTGTAATCAACAAATCAATAATTAAGGGAGGATGCACATTAGCCTTTGAACAGGTTCCAGAGAGAGTTTATTTCTGATCTTACACGAGGTGAACAAGTGTGTGTTCCAAGCCTGGGGAAGGCTGTAGGCAGTGACAGAGATGAGGAGTGGGCTCAGGGGTGGGTGTGTGGACTCACCACCTGTGGACCCCAGGGGCATGTGCTGAGGGTGGCAGGAGCCTCCAGCCTGCGAGGGGGTCTGCAGGGGCTGGACAGTTCAGGTGAGCACGGGGAGCAGGTAGAGGGTGGCAGGTGAGCTTTATTTGTGGGTGGGGTGGAGTGTGGGTGAGGGGCATTCCCAGTGGGCTGGGTGTGCACATGTGGATGCAGGTCGGAGAGAAAGGCAGGAGCCAGAGGAGTGTGTGGGGAGGTTGTGTGTGTGGTGAGGGCAACTGCAGGGACTGGGGGCAAAAGAAGCTGCTTAATAAAGGATGCTGATGGCAGGATCCGCATTCCCTTGTGCCAGATTGAATTAGAAGCCATGCTTTTAATCTGTAAACTCTCTGATGCAAAGATGACAGAATAGAACTTTGTAAATATCACCCCACTTCCTGACCTCCACTATTCTGGCCCTCCCCGCCCTCATGGACTGGCCACAGAAGCCAGCTCACTTTCCTTTCAACTTCCAAGTCCGCTGGAAGTTTCCAGTCCCGGGATTTTAGGAAGAAGAAAGAAGATACTAGACTCTAGTATCTAGCTCCCTGCTGAGTTCAATTTATCATTAACCCCAACTCCCTCACACACATGCCAAAAATAATAGCAATAATAATATCACAGATTTTGTAATTATAAAATCATAACCTTTGAAAAGGTCTTAGAGATTAACCATTCCTGTGTTCCTCACATTTTCCCAACCAGACTTGGAGGAAAGTGAGCAGGGTGGGAGGGGATGAGGGGGAAGTGGGTGGAAGATTTGTGCCATGTTTACGATTCCTGTGCGTTTGAAGACACTCGGGTATTGTCACAGTCACAAAAGCCTTATGGAAACTTACCAATTTGGGAAACACCACATTTAGTACAATCCCCTGTCCCTGCTATTTTATAGGTAGACAAATTAGGCCCAAGATAACTAAGTTATGTACCCGAAGCCACATAGCTAGTTAGGACTACAGTCAAAGGCTTCTACTCTGAGGCATCCATTCTGCCCATTCAAAAAAAAGAAAAAAAGAAAAACAAGTAACAGATTCTGGCTAGAGGTCTGAGAACCTCATGTCCCAAACACTGCCGGCCCCTCCTGGACCACATACCTCTCTCTCAAGAGGAAAGCTACCGGCCGGGCGCGGTGGCTCAAGCCTGTAATCCCAGCACTTTGGGAGGCCGAGACGGGCGGATCACTAGGTCAGGAGATCGAGACCATCCTGGCTAACACGGTGAAACCCCGTCTCTATTAAGAAATACAAAAAAAACTAGCCGGGCGAGGTGGCGGGCGCCTGTAGTCCCAGCTACTCGGGAGGCTGAGGCCGGAGAATGGCGTGAACCCGGGAGGCGGAGCTTGCAGTGAGCTGAGATCCGGCCACTGCACTCCAGCCTGGGTGACAGAGAGAGACTCCGTCTCAAAAAAAAAAAAAAAAAAAAAAAAAAAAAAAAAAAAAAAAGAGGAAAGCTACCTTTTTTTTTTTTCCAGCACAACAGCATTTTATGATAGATTTTTATGACATCAGCTCTTTAAGCATCTCTCTCCAAGGAACAGAAAATTCTCCAACAACCTCACCCAGGCCTTACAACAGTCCCCCAGAATCCAGCAGAGTTCAGAAATTTTGGGCGTTTATTGGATTCCTATTTTTCCTGCCTTGTTTCCAAAATGGATTTACAGGTAAATATAATGACCTCTCCATTGTACAGGTAGGAATAACATAGGAATGTGACTTTCTCAGGGTCATATGATACATTTTGGCCAGTGAAGTAGATGAGACCGCCTATTGTATCATCTAAAGGAGATCAGGGTTTAGCCACATGGCCTTGCTGAATGACTCTATCAGCTTCTGCTCAGTTGCCTTCCCTTGCCTGAAGTAGGAGAGAGTGAAATGGGGTTAAACTGGGGTGATTGGGGCTGAATGGGCGAAGGCTCTGAGTGCCTCCTGCTGAGCTCAGGCCCACAGGCTTGAAAAGCTTCTAAAAATACCAAGCATGTTTCTTGCAGGGGGGCTGATTTAGCTGACCTTTCCTAAAGAGGGCCAATTTCCCTGCTTCTGAACTGAGGCAGGATGGGAATATCCTCTCAGTCCCTGCATCCCTTACTCCAGATGGATCCAGTGGAAATGAAGAAAAAAAAAGCTCTACAGCATCCCAGAGCATTTAACAAGGGCAAGCCATGGGCAAGGCAAGAGACATCGAGTTGGTCATTAGATTGGTCTCTGGTCTCAAGTAGCTCATGGTCTGTCGGCTCTGCTAGGGAAAACGGCAGAATATCACCTGTGACATGTGGCAAATAGCAGGGGCCTGGTATCAGTGGGCAGTAAGCACATAGAGAAGTTCATTTTCTTTTTTTTTTTTTTCTCTCTCTCTGTCACCTAGGCTGGAGTATAGTGGCACCATCTCAGCTCACTGCAACTTCTGTCTCCCGGGTTCAAGCGATTCTCCTGTCTCAGCCTGCTGAGTAGCTGGGATTACAGGTGTCTGTGGCCACACCCAGCTAATTTTTGTATTTTTAGTACAGACGGGGTTTCACAATGTTGGCCAGGCCAGTCTCAAACTCCTGACCTCAAGTGACTCACCTGCCTCAGCCTCCCAAAGTGCTCAGATTACAGGCATGAGCCACTGTGCCCAGCCGAGAGGTTCATTTTCATTGGGGAGAGTCAGAGGGGCTACAGCTCTCTTCTTATATTCATTTTCATTCATATATTTGTTTACTTTCATTGATTGTTTGTTTGTTGGGTGCCTGTTCTGTGTTTATGAGAACCTGTGGCAGCTGCCTTGAGATTAAGACCCAGATAACTAAGTCTGATCCTGCTGGGCCTCATTTTCCTCATCTGTAAAATGACCATGTTTAAACTGGAGCCCTTCAAAAACTCCTCCCATTGGGGCCCAAGCTTTCTACGTCCTGGCTGCAGTTGAGGGCTCTATTGCCCAAGTCCTGAGGTTCTCTGCTACCTCTCATTCTCTTCACTGATTTTCTGAGAGCTACTTTTGCTTCTGGCACCCTCCAGTCCCCTAGAAGCAGAAGGATAAGGAGCAACCACCCTTGTTGAAGTCTCTGCCTGAGGCTCCTGGCAGAAGGTTTTCCCTCTTCCATTCCTGGCACAGACAGCCCCTGGCAAGCGTTAGTCTCATCCTGGCAGCCTGGCATTTCAGAGAGAAGATTCTAGTCCCCACTTGCCTGACAGCTCGTGGTTTCTGACCCAGGACTGATGTGCAGGAAGGACAGACCCACATGGGAGTGGCAGCGCATGCTGGCCCTTCCTCCTGCAGCTCTGGGGTCTGAACTGACCCTCTCAGCCCCAGCCCATCACCCTCCCTGGCTTTAGGGAGCTGATCTTCCGTAGACAGGGCTGGAGCCTGGTGAGGGCAGGACAACTGCCCACCCAAGGATGGAAATGAATGCTGACAGCTCCTGATTTATGCCCTTGTTATCCTGTAAGGAAGACAGCAAGGCAATTTAAAAGGCCAGCAGCTTTGGGAAGCCCAACAAGGAGCCCTACAGCACCTGGAGCTGCCCACTGGCTCCCCAGCCAAAGCTAGCTAGCTGCTTCCTGGAAAGGCCAAGATACCCTCCTCCCATCCCCAACCTGAAAGGGAGAAGAGGCAAAAGGAAGCACGTCCCTAAGTGCCCATGAGAGTCAGGTGTCAGTGGACTCCTCCCCACCCAGTGGCATCTCTCTCATCATCCATCTTTTGCAGGTAAAGAATCGGACATTTAAAGAGGTTAAGCCTCATACCTGAAGTTACAGTGGGGAGACCAGGAGCAAACTTGGATCTGTCTGACCTCAAAGCACTGCTTCTAAGCAGCCACGGAGCAGTGGGATCCAGAGCAGGGATGGGGAGGAGGGGCTCTGTTGCTTCCAGCTTGGGAATGAAGTGGAGCCAATGGCCAGAGCCTCTCTAAGACTGGATCAAGCCTCTCTAGGGTTGGGTCAAGGCTCCCTAGGGCTGGGTCAAACCTTCCTGCTCCAGGCATGAAAAGAAAGGAAAAGGCTGCTCCAGGTGGGGGAAGGCTGGTCCAGCTCCTTGTTAAAGAATAAACAGCAAGAGGTGGAAGTCACAGGGGGACTAACATTTTGTCAAAAGATGGCTGGGTTTCTGGCTGTCTCCTGCTTTCCAACTTTCCTTGGGTCCCCACTGCCTACAGGTCTCCACTTTAAGCTCCACCACCCAGCATCCAGCACTGCCCAGGATCCAGCTCTTCTTCCTACTTCAGCTGCTCTGCCACCAGACTGCCCCTTGTGCCCAGCACCTGGGCTCCAGCCCACTTCCAATCTCACCTTTTCCCACTGTTACCCATCTCTACATTTTGGCTCTTCAGCTCCTGCCTGTCAAAACTCTGCCTAGCTTTCAAAGCCCAGGCATCTCACACCCTTAACAAGCCCCCAAATTTCTCCAAGCAACTTTGCCTCCTGTATGTTCAGAAGGGGGCAGCTCAGCAACTATTGCAGCATCATTCAGAGCCTTCCATTGGTCTTCCATCCATCAGAGATGGCCACGCAGACTTCTGCCTCTATCCTGAACTCTAGGTTCCTTGAAACCAGGGTCATGTATTTACACAGAGTCGGGTACCTAACAGGCATTCCATCAATGTGTGTTTATCTAGTATACATTGAATTAAACTAGAAAATAGAAAATCAAACCAGAAAATAATGCTTTCTATTCTTTTCCTTCCCCTACTTTCCATTCCCAGTGTTTCCCAGTGACAAGCCCCACACTCCCCTTGCAGGATATTTCTTTGGTTCCCAGGAAGAAAATGTGCCAACTGAGCAGTGTGGTCTTTGGACAGAGTTTTAAACTGAAGGCAGGCAAGGCTAAGTCCACTGTCAGATTGTGTGGCATTGGGGTTTCTGCTTCTATGGAAGGCCCTTCTTTAAATGGGCTTGAAGGGGTTGCAGCAATGTGGGATCCCATCCATGGTCATTGGGAAACTGGCCTTATGTTCCTTCAGGGCCTTTGCTCAACTTGAAAGGAAGTGAAAACATCCGAGAATGGCACCAGTCAATACGATGACTTCCTTGCCCTAGGAAAAGTCATGCACTGAGCCCAAATACCTTTGTTTATCCTGGGAGACCGGAGAGAACAAGACCCAGGCACCTAGAGGCCACATGGGCACCTGGGTCTGCAGCAACGAAGGGAACGAAGGCTGCTGTCCCTCTGCAGGCTGAGCCTGAGCACACAGCTGCTTCTCCTGTTCCTCCTCTGTCCAGCAGTGGACAGCCCAAAGCATCAGGCTCCCCATGTGAGATGAGCAGGGAGAAAATGCCAGGTTAATTTCAAGATTCATTAGAAATTCCAGGGGGAAATGAACAGTTGCCAAGTGAGAAAGGAAAGGGCAAGCCCATTCCAAGTGAGAGGAGATGTGCCCTTTGCTGTGGTGCCCCAGAGGGATGACAAAGAGTGCTCAGATGAAGGGACAGAGCATCAGTCCTCAACGGCTGCCCCAAGCCATCCTTCTGCGAATCTTTAACTGAGGGCTGACAGCAGGACAGCCACGTGGCAGAGGAAGATAAATGAATGGGGATTCCAGCTAAGGTAACCAACTGGTCTTGGCTTGCCCAGATCATTTCTAGGTTTTAGCATTCGAAGTCCCACATCCTAGGAATCTCCTTCACCCAGGGCAAATGGGGAAGGTCATCCCCCTAATTCCAGAAAGTGGCTGTTGAAGGTGCTTCATGCTACAGTATTCGAGGCGAGGAGGGTGGCTCTGAGAAATGGTCCACGGAAAGGATACCTGCCGTACCTGCCAAAGGATACCTGGTTAATGCCAGGTTAATTTCAAGATTCATTAGAAGTTCCACGGGGAAATGAGCAGTTGCCAAGTGAGAAAGGAAAAGACAAACCCATTCCAACTGAGGTGAGATGTGCCCTTCGCTATGGAGCTCCAGGGTGGATGACAAACAGTGCTGAGATGAAGGAATGGAGCATCCTGGGCTTGCAAATCCCTGGGGGAACTCACCCTCTTCAAACATGTTGAGTCTGCTCACTGGGTCACCTGAACACAAGTAGAGTCATTTCAACATTAATGAATCTTGAAATTAACCCAGCAAGTGCCCATGCTGACGCTCTGGGAGGTCATCTGACTTACCCAAGATCTCACAGCTAGGATTTGAACCCCAAGTCTTTGCAGAGGAGGGGGCAAGAGGAGAGCAGCAGAAGCCTTTGAGTCTGAGCTGCCCCATCTCTGGGAGCCATGAGCACATCAGCTCTGCTACTCCTGGTTCTCATCCAGAGACTCAAAAGGAGCCAGCTGAATCCACAGCCCCAGGCTCAGCAAGGGGCTTGAGTGTGGCACCACAGGGCCAACAGAAGAGGCAGAGCTGTGAGGCCACAGACCCTTAGAGCTGCTTGACATTATGGCTAAGCAGTCCCTGAGGAAGCTTAGAGATGCAGAGAGATAGAGAGAGACTTGCTCTTGGTCTCAGAGGCCCAAAAGGAAACACAGGGGCTTCAAACTCAACCCCCATCCTGGGCTTGCAAATTCCCAGGGGAACTCATCTGCTGCAAACATGTCAAGTCTGCTCACCAAGTCATCTCAACACAAGAAGAGTCACTCTTTTGAGTCTTGTGTGCCCCATGCCTTATTTTCTCTGGGGTAATGAGCTCCGGTTCCTTCAATGGTTGCTCTTATGAGCTGGTTTTGAGTCTCCGTCTTGCCCGGCTTGTTCCCTCAGTGTTTGCTTCAGTATATCATATCTATTAAAAGATAGCCCTTCTGGCTCTTCTTAGTTGGGAGATAGCAATAAGGATTGGAAAGAGACAAAGGGGGAAGGAACAGGGGGTTTCAACATGAACTGATGTTCACTGAATCCTTATAAAGTTCCCTAGAACTGAATGGAACCTTCCAAGAGTGGTTGACCAGAGCCGACCACAGCTCAGACCCTTATTCGAAACACTCTTGCAACACTAATTTATTGTTGTGGCTCTCCCATTCCATGGCTAACTCGTATCAATAAGAAGCACTAGAGTCATCATAACTCTGAAGCCACGCCTCCTAAATCCAGTTGGCTTTTGGGGCAGAACTTTACTTTTATCCCTGTTACATGGTGCCTTGTTGACTCATCCTTGTCTGTAGAGCTCTTTAGGGATCCTAAAAATTACCTACCACTCCCAATTTCATGTCAGCTGCACATCTGATTAGCCTGCATTATTCTCAATAAAAATGCACATTCTTCAGAGTTTGAGTCTTAGGCAGGGAAGAATCATTTTAGAGGAACAAATGCCTCCCCCATCCCCCCGCCAACCAGGTTACTTCAATGCTTGTTCATTTCCCTGCCTAGATAACATCCCCTCCCTCTGCACACTGAGCCCAGCAGCCCAAGTCCTGCCTAGCAGAGCTTCTTCTTTATCTTCTGACTGGTCAACCCCAAAAGTCCAACCATTTTCCCAGGCTCTGCATGCCTGGAAGCTAAGTCTAAAGTCCCAGAGCTCCAGTGCCCAGGCTATATGTCATTGCTCTTCTTTGTAGATATGGGAAGATTTCTTTGCAGACATGAGGAAGTTTCTTGACTTAGAAAGATGTACCTGGTTCACTGTGAGCATGCAGTGAATGTTCATCAAATGAAGGATAAGAAGCACCTTCCATATATATGTGTGAAGTTCTGAATTCGGCATTGGCCGAATTGGCCTCAAGAGGGCTTCAAGGTTCATCCTTTCCATTGGGCCATCCCTAAAATCCCTAAGCAGAGGGACTACCTCTGTACTTACAGATCTCCAAACAGAAAGATAGCACATTCTCTTTACAGCCAGTAGAAACTACTGAGCTCATCCCTCCATTGACTCATTCACTTGCTAACTCATTTATTGAGCATACGCTATGCGCCTGGCCTTGAGTAGGCACTGGGGATACAGAAGTGATTATAAAATGACCTCCAGGAGTTGACAGTCTACTGAGGAAGGCAGTCATGGAAACAGTGTTTCTGTCATGTATAATGTGCCCCCAGTGTGGTGAAGCATTAATAAAACTTGTCATGAGCGCCCAAAGGCAAGGGCCCACCCATGCTTCGAAGACACGATATTTGAGCAAAGGTGGAAACAAGTGCCTGTAATCCAGTTCCTCCAGTCTCCTTGGGGAGGAAAAGGTAAGGTAGGTTCTCTTTTCAACCTGTCTCCAATTCCTAGTGGGGAACCAACTATAAGGGCCACAAGCCTGAGTGAAGAGAAACTACTGCGTTCTTCCATCCCCTCCAGTGTCCTGAATCAGTGTGCAAGTCTGTGTTTCCTTACATGTCTCCCAAAAGAGCAGCGTGGTAAGCTGAGCCCTTTGCTGTGAGGGCTGCAGTTTGCACATTCAAGGCCCCAGCTGGGCCTCAGCTGGCATCTAGCACCACCTACTGGCCACAGGAGGAAAAGCAAAGGTCCAGCTGCCACCTCTCCCGCTAGGGCTCCTGCAGTCATGCCTTGCCTCGATGCCACACCCCTTCACACCCTGATTATCACCCTGGTGCCTCATCTCTCCACCCAAGGGCAGAGGGCAAACTTCAAAGGTGACACAGACACTCTGAAGGAAACAAGAGGCCACAAAGCCAGCTGGAGCAGGCAGACACAGGGACAGAATCTGTGCCCTGGAGCCTGAGGGACAGGCTGAGAGGGCGGAGCAGGACAGAGCCTGAGAAAGAGGTAGAAAAGGGACAGCAGCACAGTGAATGAGAGTCAGAACCAAGCAGTTGAGACACGGAAGCTGCTGGAGGGTTCTATGGAATCTTCCTGGAGAAGGACCTGAGGTCCCAGAAAGGAGTCATGTTCTGGCCACTGCAGGTCAGGTGCTGAGGCTGCCCTCATCCTAGACAATGTCGCCCTTCTTGTACCCAGGTGCTCCTGGGCAGCTCCTCCCAGCCCTCTGACCTCCATGAGCTGCATTTACCCGGCACTGCAGCTGGAGCCAGGACACACCCTTCTTGGTGCCCAGCTCAGCTCTGGCTCCTCTTAGTCGGGAGACAGCCATGAATATTGGAAAGAGACAAAGGGAGAAGGAAAAGAGGTGAGGGCTTCAGCATGAGCTGATATTAAATGAATCACATATAGCGTTCCTGATGTAAGATTAAATTGCAGTTAAGCATCCTTCAATTTTGAATCACTGGCTCAAGGATTTCTGCTTAAAAGTTAGCTTCCTGGGCACTGGCACAAGCTGACATCCCTGATAGTCCACGCTCCCTCCTTTTTCAGGGGCTACAAAGAGGAGCCCATGGAGAAGCACATGGAGCTTCAGGTAAAAGTTTGGGCTTTGGAATCATACACACCAACTGTTGACTTGGGTGAGTCACTTAACATCTCTGAGCCTTGCGCTTCTCTGAAAAATAAGGAAGGCAAAACCACCTCATCGAACTGTTGTAAAGAGTAAGCACACAAACCACTTAGCACAGTACCTGGAAGATAAGCTCAATAAATATTGGCTAGGAAAAAAGGAAAACCAAGACCTTGACGGCTTTGTCGCTGAGCACCCTGCATCCCCTTGCTTGGAAGAAGTTCTAAGGCATGGCTCAGCAGCCTCCCCCAGCCAGCTCCCAGCCTCCGTGGGTGGGGGAGGAAAGGTGGGGGCAGGGGCCTGTTCTCACCCAGAGAAGATTGCTCTTGGGGTGGGTGATGACTGTGCACCCCACCCACTAGGGAAGGCGCTCAGTGAGTGAACGGAAAAAGCCAGCACCCCTCTCTGCAGCATTCATTATTCAGAACTTCCCACAGCCTGATGCCTGCTATGGGGGTGTGTGAGGAACACCAGCCAAGGCCAGTTTTGCCTTCTCTGCCGGAGAGGTGGACAGCAAGACTAGTGCAGAGACCCAGAAGGAAGTTGGGTCCATCTTCCAAAGCCCTGGCTCTCCAAAGCTCCAGGCGACGGGGGTGGCAGGCATTAGAAGGGGAGATGGGGCTTTCCGAGGGTTCAGCCCGAAATTAGTGCTTCTCAAACTTCACTGTGCATGAAAACCACCTGGAGGGCTTGTTAAAACACAAATTGCTGGGCCCCATCCCTAGACATGCTGACCCAGAAGGTCTGAGGGGAGGCCCCAGATTCTGCATTTCCAACAGTTCCCAGGTGCTACTGCTGCTGCTACTGCTGCTGTGGGATTATGTAAATTTAAGTCAATAAAAATTATATTAAATTAGAATTTAAGTACAGTTGCTTGGTTGCACTGGCCACATTTCAGGGACTCAGTAGACACATGTGGCTAGCGGGTCCACATTGGGCAGTGCAAATAGAGAACACTTCTATAGTTGTGGAAAGTCCTATCAAACAGCACTGCTCTAGAAAGTCTATCCAGAATGATGGGTTTATCAAGGGCGATGGGCTAGGAATGAAAGAGAGTCTAATGGAAAGCCCCAGGGCTGTTGAGGCTTTGTGGGAGCTTGAAGAACCTGCAGGGGGGTAGAACAGGCCCCTTGAAGACTCTCTGGAAGGATCAGGGTGTGGCAGCCCCAGCTCCTTGCTGACCACGAGAGAGAAACACGAGGCACCATGGGAACACAGAGGAGGGGTATTTTTAAAAACCAGCCCGGGGGAGTCAGTGGAGTTGAGACATAAGCTGGAATCTGAGGGAAAGACGAGTAGGGAACGAGGCCTCCAGTATTTTTTGCTCAACTGCGATCCACTCGCCCACAGGCCTGCAAGTATCCTTGTCACTCAGGACGTGAGCAAGCGGTTGGGTTTTGTTGTGTGGGGCAGGGGCAGCCGTGAAGGACAGAGCCTGTGCCAAGGAAGGAGCCTGAATAATGTGATGTCTGCTCCGAGGAGAAGCATACATCCGAGTTCTGAACAGATGGCCCAGCAAAAGGGGTTAAGTAAAGAGATCGCTGCGAGGAGTCTTGTCACTTGCATTTGAGCAGAGACCTAGGAGGAACAGACTTTTGGTGGGTCCGAAATAGCAAGTGCCAGGGAGGAGCGCAAGCCGCCTTCCCTCCCCCCAACTCCTCCTCCCACTGCACACGCTCCCTCCCCCTGCCCATCTTCTCCCAGGGACAGATAGGGGCTTCTGACAACAGCTTTCCAAGGGAGGGAAGGGAAGTGCCTGTGGGTTCTGCCATGTGTGTCTTTGTCACACAGAAAAACAGTTCCATCCTTGAACACAAAGGAAGCCTCTTGCGGGGGCAAGAAGCTCCCAGTTCACACCCTCCCTACGCTTAGATTTCTAAGGGCTCAGACCTTCCTTCCAAGTATTCAGATCCTGACCCCACACCTTTGCTCTTTCCACCTTTATTTCCATTTGTGCCCCTTCTGTTACGGGGCCTGCCAAGCAGACTACCCCGTGCCAGCCAGTCTGGAGCACAAAGCTACTAGCTACTTGTAGAAAGACCTGGAGGACAGGAGATGTTGGAGCACATAAGGAGCTCGGGTTCCCTCCAGCAGCCTCCACTCCTCCATTTCCTCTCCTTTGTTTCCTCTTCATTCCCAGCTGCTCTCTACTATTGCCCTATCTCTTCTTCCCCTGACATCCTTCCCCCTCATTCCTCTTTCTTTGCCTTCCTTCCTTCTCAGATCCCCTGATTCCCAAGAAAGCCAAGTCCATTCCCAAGTTCTAGGTCTAAACTGAGCTTCACAACCCCTTCCTCACCCACCTCTCCTCCCATCAGATCCAATAAATTTTAGGACCAATCTTCCCTCTTGTCTCCCCTTCTGGACACAGCCCAAGAACCACTCTGCCTGCCTTTCCCAGCCAACCAGTCTCATTTCTGAAAGCCTCTGTCTTCCTAAACTTAACTTTCAGCCTCTTGTGACTGCTCATTTCTGACAATCCTTGTAACCAAAATCAATGACTCATTCCAGACTTTTTCTTTTCAGTTTATCCCAACTCATCATCCCCGGTCCCAAGGTGAGTAACCTGGACCCTGGTCTCACCATTCTTCTCCCTGTAGAGATATCATACCTTTCTCATAGATAAAGCTCACTTTCATATTGGACAACTTTTTTGGTCTATAAGGAAGGCAGATTTTATGATGCCTTAAAAACAAAAAAAAAAATTATATGTAGCATATGCATGATTGCGAAAGGCAAAAAGAAATCACCCACAGACTCAAATTTAGTACTTTAAACCAACTTCGCCTGGCTGGACTTCCTTCTGGAATATGGTGAAAAAATAGTCACCATCTTGGGGCACGAGTAGGGGATGCCATTCGGACAGCGGGAGTAAAAGGGGGCAAGTGTTTCTAAAATCTCCCTGAAAGATCTGTTTTTTGTTGGGAACACCTAGACCAGTGTTTCATAACCCAGGCGCTATTGACATTTGGGGCTGGAGAGTTCCATGTTGTAGGGTTGTCCCATACATTGTGGGATGTTTAGAAGCATTCCTGGCCTCTACTCTCTAAATGCCAAAGTAGCACCCTTCTTCCTTCCCAGTTGTGACATGAAAAGTGTCACCAGATGTTGCTGAAAGTCCTCGGGGGTGGGGGGCAAAATCACTCCTCATTGAGAACCAATGACCTGGACACAATCAGGTTGCTTTCACATGACAGGGAAGAGATGAGTGATTCTGCACAACCTTCAGTGGCCCTGGGGGAAGGAATAGGAGTCTCTCCATCTCAAATGAGGCCACTCTCTAGCTTGGGACTGACGCCTTAGTGCTTGGCCTAAAGAACAGTAACAATGGCTCGTGTGCATTGAGTTTCAGCATGTTTCAGGCATGGAGCTGTAGCATGCATCCCATGCAGGCATCCCATGCATGATGTACCCTACATCATATAATCTCACCATGCCCGGGGAGTAACCTGAGACTTGGGGAGGCCTAAAACCTTAGAACTTCATCCTGCCTCCATGTCTGGGCATTTGTCCCTTATCCCCTTGGTTCCATCTTTGTAGAGATGAATAAATGCAGAACAAGTGCAAAGTTCACGCCATAGGCTCCAAGAGTGCAAGATATTTTCAAACATGCATTCAAAAACTCTACCTAATTTCCAGTCTCGAGTCTCCTTTTGCCTGGTTGGCAAAAATGTGATCTTAGTCCTTCTTGAGGCTTTCCTGTCCTCCATATTCCCTGGGATTAGGTTGAGGTTCCTGGGTCCTAAGCTGTGCCAAGACATAGTGGGGAGATAGACAGTGTGAGGAATGCTGTTGGCCATCTGTCCACTCAGATTACTCCTGAAACATTCACTGTTACTCTCTGTATGGCTCATTCAGGCAGGTCTGATGGTTCACTACTTCTTCTGCATAGTTCTTGAGACTAAGGACTACTTTTCAAGGCTACCTATAATCCCATGTGGCATGCTGTATTTTCCAAAGAGGCCAGAATATCTTTCATCCCACATGTTCTTCTTACAATATAACTTTGAAACTTCTCCCATCAAGAGATGGAGCCTTGTGCCTATAGTGGAAGTGACACTATGGGACTCTAAAGGGAGATACAGCTGTGCCTGGCTCTTTCGGGATGCTTGCTCTTGGAACTTAAGCCTCCATGCTATGAGGAAGCCCAAGCAGCCACATAAAGAATATGCATGCAGGGTTTCAACTGACAGTCGCAACTGAGGTCCCAGCTGACAGCCAGCAGCAACTGCCAGACATATGGGTGAACAAGCCTGTGGGTGATTCCAGCCCCTGACGAGCCAGCAAATCTCTCCCAGCCTTTGACCCTTCCAAGAACTCAAGGAGTAGGGACAAACCATTCCTAATGTCCTCTTTCTGCATTCCTGACCCACCAAGTCTGTAAGCATAATAAAATAATTGCTTTATAAAATTTGAAGTGGTTTGTTATGCATCAGTTATACAAGGAACATCCTGTCTGCCCAGTGCATCAATATGCAGACACACCTGTCTGGGGTCTTGCCTCCTTCTTGGCATGAATCCACACTCATTTGGAGGTTGAATGTATCTCTCCTCTTCTCTCCTGCCTGGGGATCCTCTCTCCAGTCCAACATCGAGAGTTGTTTTCCTTTTTGTTTTTCCATGACACTATATTTATACCCAAGCATCTCTTTTTTCTTCCTTTCACCTCCTCATAATGCCTCTAACTTTGCCTAACAGTTTAGGCTTTTGAGGCACAAAAGCCTGTGAGATAGGCAGACTCTTCACAATTTCCACCATCTCTCCCCTAGGGCAAAGAGCAGAGTCAGGTAACCTACTTCAGTGGCAGAAGGGAAAGGGAAAAACACCCGCTGGGGGGAAAAAGATGTGTAGCTTATTTTTGACAGCTTTATTGAAACATACTTCGCATACCATACAATTCGCCCATTTAAAGTGTATAATTCAGCAACTTCTAGTATAATCACAGAGCTGTGCAACCATCACTAGAGTCAAGTTTAGAATATTTACATCACCCCCCGCAAAAAAACTCCATATCTCTTAGCCATCATTCTCCAGTACTCCCCTACCCCCAGTGCCTGGCAACCACTTTCTGTCTCTATGGATTTGCTTATTCTGACATTTCATCTACATGGATTCATTCTATACGTGGTCCTTTGTGGCTGGCTTCTTTCACTGAGTATAATGCTCAAGGTTCACCCATGCCACAGCAAATGCACAGATTAATATAATATCTCAAGGCGTCACCAAACAAAAAGACATCCTTTCCTCTTCCCCTGCCTCCATGCCATGTTGTGAAGAATATGTTTTTCTTGTAAAATGGGGGTCCTATTCTCCACCCACACAGTAATTTCACATCTGGCCTTTGCAGTAGAATCAGCAACTGGACCCCAAACTGGGGGGCCACAAATCCGAAGTGAAATGATAATGGAGCTCCCAACAACTCCTCTCTGTGGCCCCTTTCTCTGTGTGATTAAGCTCCTGGTGGATGTCTTGAATAAATTTTTTATTCTGTTGGACTATACCAGCTGCCATATGGACCTGCCACCTGGTTTCTATGAGCTCAGACAGAAAGCCAGGAGCAGAGGAGAAGGTCAGCAAGGCCCCGGCCTTGCCAAGGGTCTTCAAAAATACAGGATCTGGAGCAAGGGCACCCATCTTCAGGATTGCTGGTAGACAGAGGGCCATGAGCAGGCAGGATTTAGGACCCAGCACCAAGTGAGGGCAGTGGTAGGGGCTGCCAGTGGAGAGTTTGCGGCTCGCCTAAGAAATGGATGAAGAATGGGATGGAGAGGATCATGACCATCAATGAACCACAAAGCCTTTTAGCATCCATTTGCGACTGCTGCTGAACAAACAATTGCAAACACACCAGTCACTAGCTGGGGCTTGGCTCTCCTGGGACAGCCTTGAACTCCAGCCCAGAGTCCCATCCCCAAACAAAAGATAGAGGAAGTGCTCTCAGCAACCTCAGCTCCATCTCTGCAGCTAAATCCAGACCTCGAATGTTGCAGCCCTCCAACTGTGTTCTGGTCCTTGGCAAGGAGGAGACCCCAATATCTTTAGCACAGTAAGCAATGGTCTTGCTAAGGCTGTTCCATGAGAAATAGAGATGAGTTGCTGCGCTCTGGTATCTTCATAACAACTGTTTAGATATCAGCTTTCAGAATCAGATTCTGTCTATGTAATCCACCCCATCTTTGGAGGAAGACACAGTTCCTCTGCATTAAGGTTTATGCAACAGGTTCCATTCCCCTGAAATAAAGGACAGGAGTCTTGTAGAGCCCTTGATTTAGATAAGTAGAAGCAGGCTGTCCCTCCGGTGTTCCCCTTCTGTCCCCATTCATTCCATAGGGTGACAGACCCAAACGTCTGATCAACTAGGCTTGGTGTGAGGGCTAAGAGCTATCTGGAGTGCAAAAAGTCCCACAGGTCTCCCAAAGAGGATGTGAAGTCCTCAGGAGGAACAAAAGATCACACCCACCCACCCAATGTGCCCTCTTTGATCCATGGACCAGCCTGACCCTCTGGCACATCTCCCAGATACAGGGGCCTGGCATGGATGGGAGCTCTCTTCTGTGAGATAGACAGGAACACTGGAGCACTGGGGAACCAGGTATCAGGGCAGCCTCCCCTTCCGCTAGCTGATGATTTTATCAACTGGAGGCAGCAGGAAGCTTTATTAAAATGGAAAACTCCTACTTAGAAACCAAAACACAGTGGACGCTCGTTGAGGTCTTGTTCACTCTGAATTTGTCAACTCTATAGGACTTTAAGACCCAGTGGCAAAAGAGGGCAAAAAGGACAACCATGGAAGGTATTTAAAAGGGCATAACACAAAAAAATCAACTAAGCCGGGCTCGGGGAGTACCCTCTCCCCAGACTTGGGTCCCAATGCCATCAGAGGTAGGCAGAACTGCCAACATTGCTACAAAGCACTGCTCCCCCTCCACCTCCTCGCTGCCCTGCTGTCCTCCCCTCCCTTCCCCCTCCCCAGTGGCGTCTGCCTGTTTATTTGCTGAGCCCTGGTTTAACAATGCCCTATTTTTATGAGTTGTGCCGTAGTTCTTGGTAAAGCACTTTAATCCACTTTAATGCCCCCACTCTGCTCCTCCGTGACAGCCTGGTGGTTACTCTAATGCATCCCTCTCACCTCAGGGTTACTAATGAGGTCAGAGGGAACGCAATATCCCAACTGAATAATTCACTAATCAGATGCTACAGACTCCAGTGGTAAAATTTATTTCTGACACCTAAACGGCAAATGGGTTTGTGGACACACTCCCTCCCTCTCTTTGCTCCATAGCTATTTCTGCTAAATGGAGGGCTGCTGTGTTTGCTTAACAAAAGAGCTCTGGTGTGGCCACAAACACATCTCCTCATCTGGGGTCTTGCATGCCTTCAGAAGAGTGAAGTCAGGATGGGGGGCGCAGCGGGTGGAGGCCTGTTTAGAGGGGGCTCACAGCGAATGATGGTGCCTTCAGAGCCTCATTTCCCTTTTGAGGCTGGTAGCAGCTCACCCAACCCCCAGCCCCCTGAACCTCTTTCCATCCTCGTGCCAGTGAACACACCTCAGTCCCATGCTCCACTGTCAGGTGAGTCATTCTAGCCAGCTGGTGTCAGGCACCTTGCAGATGTGTAGACACTCCCCAGAACCGTTCTCCGGGAAAAATGCACACATTTGTGATAATTTTGCACTCTGTTAGGGGACTCCCAGCTCTTCTCAGGACCTCAGTCTCAGGATAAGGTTCTTCTCTGCACTTAGCTTCCCTAGATTACCATCAGGTTATTTTCCATACGAGGCATCCATATTCCCAGTTTATAAAATGGAGAGGAAGAGCCAGGTGTCTCCAAGCTCTCTGCCCACTCGGAGATTCTCTGCACCTAAAACAGAGACCACAAGGCCCACTTCTTTATGCATCAGCCCAGCCACGACAGCCAGGACCCTTACGGAGGCAGCTGCCTCAGAGGGAGGAATTGGCCCTCAGCCTCGCACACCCACTTCCTCAGGGGCTGCACAGACACACAGAGCCATCCTCATATTCCAGCCAGATTCCATCAATCCATCCAGAGTCCAGAGAGTGTCCCCCATCTTCTGACAGATGGGGAGCTTCAAGTTTAGGCTGCAGCCAAAGTTTCCACAGGAACCTAGCAACCACCCCTGTTCTGGAAACTTCCAGGCTTCCTTGGATCGTGCCAGATTTCTTTTTGCCCTCTTCAAGTGAGCAGTGGCCAGCATTTGCAAAGTCAACTAGCGTGCCTGTGCTCTGGGACTCAAGGGCACCCTGCCCAGCTTCACCTGCCTTCCAGGGTCCAGCCTGTCAGGGCACCAGCACCCCAGACAAAGGGCTCTATTAATACCATTTGAACTTAATTGCCTAAAACATGATATATGCAGAGGGATACAAGAGAACCTGACTATTCCTCAAAAGTATAAACTGTTTTTCAAAATTATCTTCAATTCTCCAACACTCCCTACCAATCAGATGTGCATTGTCACGGAATTCAAACTGGAACCTCTGGGGCTTCCCTCCTTTTCTAGTGTCCCTCCCACCGTGTCTCGGGTTCTGACCAAATGGCTGGAGTCCACAAGCCTGTTTCTGACCCTGGGCAAGGACACAGTTTCAAGAAAAGGGACTACAAGAGCCTTGGATATCTGAGATAGCTGGCTGAGTGGAAGTGGGCACAGCCCTCGTCTTTGTGTGTTTCTATTAATCAGCTCCCACGCCACCTGAGAATGGTTGCACAACCCCGCCTCTCCAGGCCGCACTGAGGTGCTAGAGATGGGGAACAGCTCCACAGCTAATGAAGGAAAGGGCCCTCTCTGCAGCGCAAGGGGGAGGACGTGCATCAGCTCTGCTGGCAGCTCAGGCAGACTTAATTGCCTGTCCCCTAGCCCAGCCCCTTGCAGCTCTCCTCCTTCACCCTACTCCCAACCCCCTCTCTCTCTGCAAGAAGCTAAATGGGCCTCTGCTGCATGCCCCGGAGGCCCCACGGGAGTGAGGTTCCTCCACTGAGTCATGTGTCACAGGTCTCCCGTCTGCCTTCTGTAAACAGAGGCAAAGGTGTTGGCTCCTCACCAGCCTGTCAGAGCCGCCCAGCGCACCTACTGCAGCAGCTCCCCACTTGACCCTTGCTCTGAGGTGTGACCCCAGCTTTGCACTCGGATTCTAATTTAGGAACCCTCCTCCTTGCCTGGGTCCAGGGAGCCTTGTGCCTGGCATACAGGTCTGACTCGAGCAGATTAACCTTGAAGCTCTGGCTACTGAGCCTGGTGGTGCTGGCAGACTCTGTTACCAGCAGTTCTAGCCCCTGGCATCCAGCTCTGGCTCCCTGGTTCCAGCTCTTGGCAGTGTTCCTTGTGGCTGACCTTTCCAGAATCTGTCTCTGCACCCTTCCTTCTCTTGGTGATCAGCCTTGAGCCTTGAGGCTTCTGTCCCCTTTGAATCCAGAAGGAGACTGTCCTTGGCCTGACACCCCATGACTCTGAGGCCCCAGTCTCTCATTGGAATTGACATTCATTGAGTGGCTTCCACATGCCAGACATTGTGTTGAGGACTTTAACCCTCAAGACAACTCTAAGACTTTGCCAGTTCCTGGCCAGGCTGTCTTGAGCTTCAGTGGCAGAGGCATGGCGTGCTTTCCCAAGGAATAGTAGACTGGGAGTTAGAAAGCTGAGTTCCACATCTCATGACTTTGACCTGCACATTGCTCAATTTCCATTTTTAAAATGGGTCCCCCAAAAACCCCTCCTTAAAAAAGCCTGTAGGAACCCAATGTAAGAGGATTTTTAAAGGAAGGAAACTTTTGGGTTCCCTCGGAATTCCAGACTCTCAGGATGTCCCCACCCCTCTAACTCAGTTTCTCCCTCTAGGTTGTCCAAATGAAGAGATAAGCACAGGAAAATGTGCCCTATTCTTCACTGACTTGTTCATATATTGTTCCATTTATCTTCATTCCATCCATGCATGCACCCATTCATAAACTCCTTTCATCTTTTGAAGGGGTTAATTCACTCAAAAATTCACTCATTCACACACCTATACATCCATTTACTCCATCCACCCACTCATCTACCCACCAACCTATTTATCTGTCTACTCATCCATCTATCCATTCACCCATTCATCTATTCTCCCATCCATTCATCAAACCACACACATATCCATTCATGCATTCATTGACTCAGTCACAAATTTCACCCATCCTTCCATCCATTCCCACCTATATTCATTCACTCACACACCCACCCACCACCTACTCACTCATCCATCTATTTATCCACTTATCCATCTGTCTACTCACCCACCCATTTATTTATCTACCCAGTCATTTCTCTATTGACCCATTCATCTGCTTATCCTCTCATTCATCCATCAAATCACATATCTATTCATTCCTCTACTTATAAATTTATTTGTAAATTCCATCCATCCTTCTATCCACCTTTCCATGCAATTGCTCTCCCATTTACCTTCCTGCAAATTTATCTATCAACTCACCCATCCATCCATCCATTCATCAATCTATCTACCATCCATTAATCTTTCTAGCCTTCTACCCATTTTTCTCTTGATTATTTTGACCACCCACTATATTCTACACCCTAGATTATGTGCTAAAGATAAAGAGATGAGTAAATCACAAATTCTGCCTTTCAAGAGGTCAAATTATAATGCATAAGACAGTGACACAAAAATAGGCAATGGCAATAGGATTTGATGAAGAATGGCTGAGTGGGAAGCATGAAAACATGTGGGATTTAGAAGGGCCTCTGTGGGGGATTAGAGAAGACTTCTGCCAGGAACTGACATCTGACCTGGGTGTCAATAGGTGATTAGGAGTTCACTAGGTGAACAGGTGAAGTCAGTGCTCAGCAGAGGCAACTGCATGCAGAAAGCATAAAATTCTAAGAGAAAACAAAGCTCTACAATGGTGACTCTCAACATGGAGTGGTTTTGCCCTTCAGGAGACATTTGGCAATATCTGGAGACATTTTTGGTTGTCACAACTTGGGGGTGCCACCAGCATCCCATGAGTAGAGGCCAGGGATGCTGCTAAACAGCCTACAATTCACAGGACAGTCTCCACTCCAAAATGTCAATAGTGCCAACGTTGAGAAACTGAGAAACCTGCTCTAGAAAGATGGCAGGAAGTTTCAGGATTGTTGGAGTAAAGAAAGGAGGAAGCAATGAGAGAAAGTCCCAGAGAGGCAGACAGGAGCTAGATCAGAGACTGCAAACCACATTTATTGAATGCTTAAGCACTGGGAACTCAGAGATACAATCGGATTCAGTCGCTGTTCTCCAGAGCTTTGAACTTTCACTGAAGTTCATGTGAAAATGTCCACAAAGTTCATGTGGTCCATGTCCACAAAGGGTGTGGAACCTCTAATAATTGAGATCCTACTATGTGCCAATCACAGTATTAGAATTTTTTTTTTTTTTTTTTTTTTGAAACAGGATCTTACTCCGTCGCTCAGACTGGAGTGCAGTGGCACAATCTCTGCTCACTGCAGCCTTGATCTTCTGGGTTCAAGAAATCCTCCTGCCTCAGCCTCCCAAGTAGCTGGGACTACAGCCACATGCCACCAGCAAACTTAGATTGGCTAAGCTTTTGTATGTTTTGTAGAGACAGAGTTTTGCCATGTCTCTCAGGATGATCTCAAACTCCTGAGCGCAAGCGATCCACCCACTTTTGTCTCCCAAAGTGCTAGGATTACAGGTGTGAGCCACTAAAATTTCATGGACTTTTTTATACAATAATTCTATGAGGTAGGTTCCATTTTCCAGGTGAGAAAGCTGAGGCTCAGAAAAGTTTTCAAAAGCCTGGTTCTATGTCACACAGTGAGTAAGTGGTAATGCACACTGCCCAGACTGACAGTTCGAGGTGGCAGACTTGGCAAATTAATAGCAGAGACCTTGATAGAGGGGGAAGTCCACAGAGACCTCATGGGAAGAGCAGAATGTGGCCTGGAATGAAGAAAAGGGATGAGATAGGCGAGAGGGACAGGGTGGCAGGAGGATGGTCAGTAAATGCACAGGTGAGCAAGAATGGGGCAGGTTCTGGAAACCCTAGGCAGCCGGGGAATTGGAGGATGCACGAGAAGAGAAAAGGGTCCTTTTGGGAGCTCACTGCAGGGCCCTGCAGGTCTAGGTATTCACTCAAGGCCATGGGAACAGAAAGAAGGCCAAGGCAGAGGCATTAGAAAGACTTCAGCAGTAACCTCTGAGGAATGCAGGGAGAGAGAGGAGGAGGAGTTGGGGAAAATGTTATGTTTCGAACCTGAGTTTTACCAAGAAATCTCTGTTCCTGGCCCTTCTACATGTAGAAGCTGCCTCTCCCTTCCCCCATCAGTTCCCAGGGGGACGGGGCAGCTCACTCAGATGGCAACGGAGACTCTGCTGTAGTAGCCTGCCCTGGCCAGTCTTGGAAGGACAGAGCTGTTGTCTTTTGGGGCATTACATTCACCTCTGTTAAGAGAGCTGCATCCCCTCCCTGGATTCCTTCTGATTCACCAAATTCATCTCACACACATGCACACACATGCACACACATACACAGACATGGATGCACATGCAGAGACATGCATGCACACACAAGCACATACATGCAGACATGCACACACATGCATGCACATGCACAGACATGCCCAAACATGCACCCACACATACACAGACCTGTGCACACAAGCACGCACGTGCACACACATGCACATGGACGCACATGCACACACATGAGCACACATGCACATGCATGCACAAATGCCAGATCTGAGAGTTTCATGGACACTTCTCATCAGATGAGAGAGACAGTCTGCTGGGGAAAAAAAATATTTGCTGACCCTTCTGCTCTGAGTTGCATTCGGGGTGAGAGGCTCAAAGAGAATCAATTTCATCCAAGAAATCTGAAAAGAGAGAGAAAAGGGGAGGAGCCAGCTTCAGCAGTAGCCAGAGAGACAAGGTAAGGAAGCCATAGTTCAGGACAGGGAAAATCTTTACAAATTAAATTTCTGGCTGTAGTGGAGAGGACCTAGGGCTGCAAGAGAGGCCTTACCTCTCTGGAGAAGCCCAGTGCTCTAGGGTCAAATAGCCACCCCGGCCTCCTAGGGAGACATGTAAAAAGAACAAGAGAAACCTGCCCCAGGAGAGCAGTGGCTCCCTGACAGCCTGGTCCACCCACTGGTATCTTGAGTCCCCATTTCTCCTTCATTCTTTAGCATCTCAGCTCTCCTCCTGGGAGGGAGAGGGTATGGGGAAGTACAGAGACTGTGCCTTCCGAGTGAGGTCTTAGAGTTGGGGACAATCCAGGCAAGGGGAGGGGTCACATAAGGCTGAAACAAGGGTGTTACCTTCCACCTGTAGAGACCCCAAGGAAGAGGCAGCTAAGGCCCTGGATCCAAAAGGAACCTTTAAAAGCTAGTCAACGGAGTTCTCTTTCTCTCTGGATCTGGCTGGCCCCTCCCTTTCACGCCTTGCTTGAAGGACACCTGAGTGGGTCATGTTTGGCTGTGCTGTGAGGTCATCGTCAGTGCTACATCCACAGAGGAGCATCCTGGGGAAGGGAGGGCCCCACAGCAGATGGTGTGGGAAACAGGGTGTGTGTGTGTGCGTGTGCATGCACGTGCATGTACCCAGGATGTTGGGTAGCAAGAGTCAACCTCAGCTCACCTCTTGGGGGCAAAGACAGGCTACCTAGCTATCAGCCTTCTCTGGCTGTGGGCTGATGGATCACACACCATCATCTTCACCTGGCCTGGGTTTGAAGAATGAGACTGCAAAGGCTTATGGGAAGAGTCCTGAGGACATAAGCTCAGGGAGTTCCAGGAAACCAGCCCCTCTTGTCAGCAAAGCAAAGACTCACCCTGACATGAGGGGGCAGAACTGCTCACCCTGCCCCACACCTACTGGCAAGGCTTGTCCAGTCCAGACCCTGGACCAGGTGCATCAGAGTATCCAACAGCATTGGCAGCAATAGAAACACTTCCAAAATCATGGCTCACTGTGTGTTACCATCAGGGTCCCCCGCTCTCTTTGCCAAGGATTTTTATATGCATTGCTTGCATCTCATCCACTGGAACTGTTTTATGAGTGCAGCAGAGTGCCTAGAACAGCACCTTGCAGGTACTAGGCATGCAGTAAATACTTAGTGAAGGAATCAATGTTTGCTTGATTTCATCCTCACAACAGCCCTGAAAGGAAGGCAATTCTATCAATGCAATTTGTCAATGAGAAAGCTAAGGCTTACAGAAGCTGAGTGACTCACACCAGTCATTTAACTTGTGAGAGGTGGAGCCAGAGCATGAATCCATGTCCACCTCACTCCAGAGCTCATGGCCATCCTCTTCCAAACATGATTGGATCTTGCCTCATCATCAAAGAAGCATCACCTTACACTTGGGAGTGGTAACAGTTAAACAGGATACCATTGAATTCTAAACAGTGAATTACTGTGGCCAGAACCAGCCAAAGGAGGGAGGCCTTGTGGGAACTGGAAAAGAAGAAGAAGAATCAGTGTGGGTGGCTTCAAAGAGCCCCAAGGCCTTCTCTGTCCAGGGATGGTAGGCATGTGCCCCACCATGGAGGAATACCCTTCTTCAAGAGCCACAGAAGGTGGCATAAGGACACAAGGACACAAGACACCATAGGACAAGAAATCTCCTTCCAACTGGATCTTGGAAGCACATGCCACCAGCATGGACATGGAGCCACTTCAAATGATGGAAGGATCCCCTGTACCTTGACACTGGCAAGGCAGGGGCTCACCTATGTGCATTCTGATCTGGAGACCCTCATCTGGCCCCACCCCACCCCCGCCCAGATCCTTCGCGGCGAATCAGCCACCGCCACTCTGGGGCTCCTGGAGAGTTTAGCTGTCATGAGCAGGTTTCTTCAGGGCCTGATGCGCTCAATGACCTCTAGTTCACCTGGGTGGGACCCGGTGCTGCCACCCAGAGCAGCACCCCTGAGGCCCAGCCACCTACACCTGTGATATTCACCTCCACCCAAACACCTTCCACCTCTGGCCCTCTGTACCCCCACAGCACATTCTCTTCTGTCCCAGTGGGCTCATCCCAGCCCCTCCAGCACTGGGGCCCAAGCAAAACTCCCGGTCCCCCCGCCTCGAGACCAGAGCTGCTAAAACCACTGCAGAGGGGTCAGGCTCTCTCGGCCATGGGGAGCTCATTATTTTAGAATGTGCCCACACCTCTGGGAAGTGTCAGGGCACAAAACAGGGTGAAAATAACAAACCAACACCACCCAGCAGCAAATCCCACACATCACAATAGGGACCTGACAAATGAAGAAAATAACTTGGAAGGGGGAAAAAGAGTTTGAGGCTCTGAATCTTGGCAGGGTGAGGAAGGTGAGATTGAAGGCTCCCAAAGGTGAGTTCCCCTAAACTAGGGCACTGTCCCCGTGGTCCTGCGCTTCACCCCTATCCCTGTGTAGGGTGGTGGTGGGCTGGGACAGGCCAGTGCAGTCACAGGGCAGACGATGGAAGTCCTATCGCGAGGGAGGGTCAGTTACCAGCCACACTAAATCATCTGAACTGAGGTCGCCAACCCCAGGATTGGAGAGAGGGCAGAAGTCAAGGAGAAAAGCCAAAATGGGCCCAGACACCAGGGGAGACACTGAAGGCAGTGGGTCAGGGCAGGAGAAGCTGGGAGACAGGAGCTTAGAGAGTTCCTAAGCGCTGGGCAGCTTCTCATGCCCTTCTCACACCTGTCACAATGGGCTTGGAAAGGTATGCCTCTTGTCACCGCCTGACTGGTCTCTGCTTCCTGTTCTGGTCACTGTACCCACTTCCTCTCCAGGGACCAATTCCTCCCTCATGCTCCACCCATGGTTGGGGATGGCACTGGCTTCACACCCTGGCTTCAGGTGTGCAAGTGTCCCAGGTCTGGCCAATTAGAGTATTCCACTCGTGACCCCTGGCCATTCCGATAGCTCATGCATGAACTGGAAAGTAAATCCTGTTGAGAAAAAGAAAACTTGAGACGGACTGCCAGATGGAGGCATGACATAAGCCTCTTGCTGCCAACGGTCACCATGTGGAGAGGGCCTGCCAGAGAGAGAGGAAGACGAATGGAAAACAAACTATGGAGTAAGCAAGCAAGATAAAGAAAGAAAGCAGACAGCATTATTTGAGCCCCTAGAGCCAGCTGTACCTGACATTTCAGTTACACAGTGAACTGGTAAGTTTCAGTTACACACTGAATTGATAAGTTTTATTTGAGTTTAAGCCACTTTGGATTTGGTTTCTGTCACTTGCAACCAAAAGGGTCTAGATCCATCCAGATGCTTTAGGTCCATGAAAGGGGCCAACACAGGATGTCATCTCTGGCCAAGGCCAACTAGGTTCCTTATTTAGGAAGCAGAGACAATGCTGGCCTGGCAGAAGCTTTCCCGGATTATACTTCGGGGTGATGCTCCAGGGTATCCTGCAGGAGGGAATTCTGCAAAGGGGGCAGTGGACCAGGCTGCTGGGAGAGGGGTGGGTTTCACTGCATCACGGCCTTGCCTCCTTGTGGCCAGAGAGACACACTTGATGGAAGCCTGTACCTCACACCAAGGATAGAGACACAAAACTCACGTAGCTCTCTGGTGTCGAGCATCACATGGTGCCAGTGGCCTCTCCCTTTGTGACGCCCACCTGGGACACTAGGGTGGGACATGCATGCCAACCTCATCCCACTTTGTGCCACTGTGGCTTTGTGCCTGGCTTCTCGTCCCACGAAGTTGTGATCTCTTCATTGTCTGCTTCATAGAATGGAATTTGTGACAAAGTTTTGTTTTGTTTTTCTTGAAGAGAAGAAGTCCACTGCTGCTTTTCACATTTAAGAACAGGCAGCCTAAAAGTCCATTGATGACCATGGTGAGTCTGTCACGGTGAGACAGGGGGCTGACCTGTGCACCTGTTCAAGGGCATGCCTCAATCTTACCAACTGGGCTTCTTGACCTTGTGGCCCTCTTGTAGACAACATAGCTTTTTTCTTTAGTTATGGTAGAATACACTTAATGTAAAATTTACCATTTTAATCATTTTTAAGTGTACAGATCAGTGGTATGAAGTACATTCACATGGTTGTGCAACCATCACCAGCATCCATCTCTAGAACTTTTTCCTCTTCCCAAAACACTCTGTCTCCATTCAGCAATAACTCCCCATCCCCTGCTCTCCCCAGACCCTGGAAGCCATCATTCTACTTTCTGTCTCTGTGATTCTGACTCCTCTAGGTACCTCATATAAAAAGAAACATAAATATCTGGACTTTTTTGATTGTTTTATTTCACTCAAGGTCTTCAAGGTTCACCTATGCAGCACAGCTTTTGAGACATTTTGTTGTCATACCTACTAACTGGTGCTTCAGCTCTTTACTGAGATGGCCAACTAGTCTGCTTCATTTCACACCTAGGAAGGTGAAGTTCAGAGAAGGGAATCTGTGTTTTTAAGTATAGGCCTCACACGCTATCAGCAGACTTACATTAATACTGCAAGCACTGAGCTACTCATTCCTCGTACATCTGGTACTCTTCCCTCTTGTACTCCTTTTCTGGCAAGTAACAGGAAAACTTTCCAAGAAAGAGGAGATGGACACAGGACCCAAAGAATAATTTGGTTATCTATTAATTTGCTTCTCTCTCCTCACATTTTCAACCAATCTCATAAATTTGGAGAATAGTGATTTTAGAAGAAGGTTTCATCAGGGTAAGTGTGTGACGCCTTGCCCAGGCTCAAAAGATACAACCTTATTTGAGTGAATTCATGTGGCCTTACAAAGAATTGAGCTTTCATTTCGAAGACTCCCACCAAAAAAAATTAAAAATTAAAAAAAGTGATGCAGGTGTACCCTGGCCACACTCACACATAAACTCCATTAGAGGGCACTGGATCTTGCGTCTAAAACTTTTCCAGCTCACCCATTCTGACCGATGACTTCTTGCTCTGGTCGCTCCTGGCTTCTACCTGAGCTACAACTGCCATGTGGATCCCACTCTTTGTCCCAGACCCCTAGCACTTTGTAGATGCTCCTCCAGCCCTCCAGTCTTGGCATCTGAGATGCACCTTCTGGCCCCATGCACGACTCCCATCCAGTTTGCATCCCAGATGCTTCTATTCCCAGCCTTGAAAACAAATGAGCCGGAAAAGGGCAATGGATACCAACCACCCAGGAGAGCCAGTTCTTCTACCATGGGGGACAAAAGGAAAACTTGGCACAATATTCGGATACAAATGAACTGAGAGTCTCCATTCTTTTCTACTGAAATCTCTCACCTACCACAAACCAGAGAATCCCTACACCTTATCTCTTGTCCCTACAGGAATACCCCTTGGCTTTGCCAGGAAGTTAAGGCCAACTGACATAGTATGCCTATACTTATCTGTTAGGTAATAAACACAATAGCTGGGTTCCCCCCTCCCCAACTTTTGTGTTTTTAGATGGAGTCTTATTCTATCACCGAGGTTGGAGTGAAGTGGTGCAATCTCGGCTCATTGCAACCTCTACCTCATGGGTTCGAGCAATTTTCCTGCCTCAGCCTCCCGAGTAGCTAGGATTACATGCGCGCACTACCATGCCCAGCTAATTTTTGTATTTTTAGTAAAGATGGAGTTTCACCATGTTGGCCAGGCCGGCCTCTAACTCCTGGCCTCAAGCAATCCACCCAACTTAGCCTCCCAAAGTGCTGGGATTACAGGTGTGAGCCACAGTGCCCGGACGGGGTTTCCTTTCTAACTTAGGTGAAGTCACTGGGGCCTCATATAGGAGGAGGCTAGGCTTGATATAACTAGAGACTCTATGAAACCTTCGAGACTCCCCTGATTGAATCGACAGGGAAATTTCACCCCATTGCTGTGAAGAACAAGGGTCTGGAATAGAAGTACATTAAGAGCCTCATGGTCTCATTATTCAACAAGCAAACACTTCTCACTTAAGGGGATACCTGAAAAATGGTAGGTAGAAAGAGATCTGGATGAGCCTTGGTCCAAATGCTGATTTTTAAAAAGATTCTATGTTAATTCCACATAAAATGAAGGTGATATGTTTTGCCTCAAAGGGTTGAAGAATTAAGTGAACTAGTGGATATAAAAGTATTTGACATAGGATTGTCTTGGAGATGCGGGCTCTTTTTTGGTTCCATATGAACTTTAAAGCAGTTTTTTCCAATTCTGTGAAGAAACTCGTTGGTAGCTTGATGGGGATGGCATTGAATCTATAAATAACCTTGGGCAGTATGGCCATTTTCACGATATTGATTCTTCCTATCCATGAGCATGGTATGTTCTTCCATTTGTTTGTGTCCTCTTTTATTTCACTGAGCAGTGGTTTGTAGTTCTCCTTGAAGAGGTCCTTTACATCCCTTGTAAGTTGGATTCCTAGGTATTTTATTCTCTTTGAAGCAATTGTGAATGGAAGTTCATTCATGATTTGGCTCTCTGTTTGTCTGTTACTGGTGTATAAGAATGCTTGTGATTTTTGCACGTTAATTTTGTATCCTGAGACTTTGCTGAAGTTGCTTATCAGCTTAAGGAGATTTTGGGCTGAGACAATGGGATTTTCTAAATATAAAATCATGTCATCTGCAAAGAGGGACAATTTGACTTCTTCTTTTCCTAACTGAATACCCTTGATTTCTTTCTCTTGCCTGATCGCCCTAGCCAGAACTTCCAACACTATGTTGAATAGGAGTGGTGAGAGAGGGCATCCCTGTCTTGTGCCAGTTTTCAAAGGGAATTTTTCCAGTTTTTGCCCATTCAGTATGATATTGGCTGTGGGTTTGTCATAAATAGCTCTTATTATTTTGAGGTACGTTCCATCAATACCGAATTTATTGAGCATTTTTAGCATGAAGGGCTGTTGAATTTTGTCAAAAACCTTTTCTGGATCAATTGAGATAATCATGTGGTTCTTGTCTTTGGTTCTGTTTATATGCTGGATTATGTTTATTGATTTGTGAATGTTGAACCAGCCTTGCATCCCAGGGATGAAGCCCACTTGATCATGGTGGATAAGCTTTTTGATGTGCTGCTGAATCCAGTTTGCCAGTATTTTATTGAGGATTTTTGCATCGATGTTCATCAGGGATATTGGTCTAAAATTCTCTTTTTTTGTTGTGTCTCTGCCAGGCTTTGGTATCAGGATGATGTTGGCCTCATAAAATGAGTTAGGGAGGATTCCCTCTTTTTCTATTGATTGGAATAGTTTCAGAAGGAATGGTACCAGCTCCTCCTTGTACCTCTGGTAGAATTCAGCTGTGAATCCATCTGGTCCTGGACTTTTTTTGGTTGGTAGGCTATTAATTATTGCCTCAATTTCAGAGCCTGCTATTGGTCTATTCAGGGATTCAACTTCTTCCTGCTTTAGTCTTGGAAGAGTGTAAGTGTCCAGGAAATTATCCATTTCTTCTAGACTTTCTAGTTTATTTGCATAGAGGTGTTTATAGTATTCTCTGATGGTAGTATGTATTTCTGTGGGGTCGGTGGTGATATCCCCTTTATCATTTTTTATTGCGTCTATTTGATTCTTCTCTCTTTTCTTCTTTATTAGTCTTGCTAGCGGTCTGTCAATTTTGTTGATCTTTTCAAAAAACCAACTTCTGGATTCGTTGATATTTTTGGAGGGTTTTTTGTGTCTCTATCTCCTTCAGTTCTGCTCTGATCTTAGTTAGTTCTTGCCTTCTGCTAGCTTTTGAATGTGTTTGCTCTTGCTTCTCTAGTTCTTTTAATTGTGATGTTAGAGTGTCAATTTTAGATCTTTCCTGCTTTCTCTTGTGGGCATTTAGTGCTATAAATTTCCCTCTACACACTGCTTTAAATGTGTCCCAGAGATTCTGGTATGTTGTATCTTTGTTCTCATTGGTTTCAAAGAACATCTTTATTTCTGCCTTCATTTCGTTATGTACCCAGTAGTCATTCAGGAGCAGGTTGTTCAGTTTCCATGTAGTTGAGCGGTTTTGAGTGAGTTTCTTAGTCCTGAGTTCTAGTTTGATTGCACTGTGGTCTGAGAGACAGTTTGTTACAATTTCTGTTCTTGTACATTTGCTGAGGAGTGCTTTACTTCCAATTATGTGGTCAATTTTGGAATAAGTGCGATGTGGTGCTGAGAAGAATGTATATTCTGTTTATTTGGGGTGGAGAGTTCTATAGATGTCTATTAGGTCTGCTTGCTGCAGAGCTGAGTTCAATTCCTGGATATCCTTGTTAACTTTCTGTCTCGTTGATCTGTTTAATGTTGACAGTGGAGTGTTGAAGTCTCCCATTATTATTGTATGGGAGTCTAAGTCTCTTTGTAAGTCTCTAAGGACTTGCTTTATGAATCTGGGTGCTCCTGTATTGGGTGCATATATATTTAGGATAGTTAGCTCTTCCTGTTGAATTGATCCTTTTACCATTATGTAATGGCCTTCTTTGTCTCTTTTGATCTTTGATGGTTTAAAGTCTGTTTTATCAGAGACTAGTATTGCAACCCCTGCTTTTTTTTGTTCTCCATTTGCTTGGTAAATCTTCCTCCATCCCTTTATTTTGAGCCTATGTATGTCTCTGTGTGTGAGATGGGTCTCCTGAATACAGCAGACTGATGGGTCTTGACTCTTTATCCAGTTTGCCAGTCTGTGTCTTTTAATTGGAGCATTTAGTCCATTTACATTTAAGGTTAATATTGTTATGTGTGAACTTGATCCTGCCATTATGATATTAACTGGTTATTTTGCTTGTTAGTTGATGCAGTTTCTTCCTAGCCTCAATGGTCTTTACATTTTGGCATGTTTTTGCAATGGCTGGTACCAATTGTTCCTTTCCATGTTTAGTGCTTCCTTCAGGGTCTCTTGTAAGGCAGGCCTAGTGGTGACAAAATCTCTAAGCATTTGCTTATCTGTAAAGGATTTTATTTCTCCTTCACTTATGAAACTTAATTTTGCTGGATATGAAATTCTGGGTTTAAAATTCTTTTCTTTAAGAATGTTGAATATTGGCCCCCACTCTCTTCTGGCTTGTAGAGTTTCTGCCGAGAGATCTGCTGTTAGTCTGATGGGCTTCCCTTTGTGGGTAACCCGACCTTTCTCTCTGGACAATCCTAAGTCAAAAGAACAAAGCTGGAGGCATCACGCTACCTGACTTCAAACTATACTACAAGGCTACAGTAACCAAAACAGCATGGTACTGGTACCAAAACAGAGATATAGACCAATGGAACAGAACAGAGTCCTCAGAAATAATACCACACATCTACAGCCATCTGATCTTTGACAAACCTGAGAGAAACAAGAAATGGGGAAAGGATTCCCTATTTAATAAATGGTGCTGGGAAAATTGGCTAGCCATAAGTAGAAAGCTGAAACTGGATCCTTTCCTTACTCCTTATACGAAAATTAATTCAAGATGGATTAGAGACTTAAATGTTAGACCTAATACCATAAAAACCCTAGAGGAAAACCTAGGTAGTACCATTCAGGACATAGGCATGGGCAAAGACTTCATGTCTAACACACCAAAAGCAACGGCAGCAAAAGCCAAAATTAACAAATGGGATCTCATTAAACTAAAGAGCTTCTGCACTGCAAAAGAAACTACCATCAGAGTGAACAGGCAACCTACAGAATGGGAAAAAATTTTTGCAATCTACTCATCTGACAAAGGGCTAATATCCAGAACCTACAAAGAACTCAAACAAATTTACAAGAAAAAAACAAACAACCCCATCAAAAAGTGGGCAAAGGATATGAACAGACATTTCTCAAAAGAAGACATTCATACAGCCAACAGACACATGAAAAAATGCTCATCATCACTGGCCATCAGAGAAATGCAAATCAAAACCACAATGAGATACCATCTCACACCAGTTAGAATGGCGATCATAAAAAAGTCAGGAAACAACAGGTGCTGGAGAGGATATGGAGAAATAGGAACACTTTTACACTGTTGGTGGGATTGTAAACTAGTTCAACCATTATGGAAAATAGTATGGCGATTCCTCAAGGATCTAGAACTAGATGTACCATATGACCCAGCCATCCCATTACTGGGTATATACCCAAAGGATTATAAATCATGCTGCTATAAAGACACATGCACATGTATGTTTATTGCAGCACTATTTACAATAGCAAAGACTTGGAATCAACCCAAATGTCCATCAGTGACAGACTGGATTAAGAAAATGTGGCACATATACACCATGGAATACTATGCAGCCATAAAAAAGGATGAGTTTGTGTCCTTTGTAGGGACATGGATGCAGCTGGAAACCATCATTCTTAGCAAACTATCACAAGAACAGAGAACCAAACACCGCATGTTCTCACTCATAGGTGGGAACTGAACAATGAGATCACTTGGACTCGGGAAGTGGAACATCACACACCGGGGCCTATCATGGGGAGGGGGGAGGGGGGAGGGATTGCATTGGGAGTTATACCTGATGTAAATGACGAGTTGATGGGTGCTGACGAGTTGATGGGTGCAGCACAGCAACATGGCACAAGTATACATATGTAACAAACCTGCACGTTATGCACATGTACCCTAGAACTTAAAGTATAATAATAAAAAAATAATAATAATTTAAAAAAAAAGTATTTGACATATTGCTTGACACATACTAGATTCTGAATGTCACTTCTTTCTTTCCTCCTACCCTCCCTCTCTTCCTTCCTCCCTTCCCCCCTTTCATCAAATAAGCAATAACTTTTATCAATAATTAGATTATCTTGGCATCTTCCTTCCTGCTTACCTCACAACCACCCCATTCCACCACAGGAAGAAATATCCATCGAATCCGTCCGGGCACAGAGCATTCACTGGGGTGCCCAGCATCATTGTGTGTCTACACTCAGCTGCCTCTTCCCTCCAGTCTATGCAGAGGATCCTCTTGGGACCTGGCTGTTTCTCTCTCAATGCCTTCTGTTCAGCTGGCCACAGTTAGCGAACACCTAAGATGTGCATTCAGGCTTTAAGGCACTCTTTGTCATAGAGTCCAGCAAAAGTGATTCTTTATTCCTACTTGGTTCTCTACTCCTATTCAATGTCTTAAAACCCTGCCAAAACATCGTCGTCAGGTCAAGACATGAGCATTCCATGGTCTCTGGCAGATATCCCATTAAACTAACCTAATATGTGCTGCCTACCACCAATGGGACAATTTCTGCCTTCACTGGCAGAGTTCCCTGAATACTGGGAGGAATTCCTTCAGCTTGACCCTTGCCCAAGCCCCAGCAGACCTGTCCACCTTCCTCAGACAATCTCCCTTGGCCAAGACAGCTACCAACCTCACTGGGGCTACCTTCATTCATTCCCTGCAGTGAGGAACTAACTGAGGGGGGTGAAGAAAAGGCTGACGTCCACCCACCAGGAGACAGCCGGCTTGCAACACACAGTGCACTAGACAACCCTTCACTTGGAAATTCTCATTGGGAGGAAAAGGCCTAACAGGATAATAGATTAAAAAAAAAAAAAAAAAAAAAAAAAAGCTCTTGCTGAAGAGATGAAGAGTCTCCACCTCCAGCCCCAGAATGGCAGTCCAGTTCTCTCACCATCTGTTTTAGGTAGGTCAGTTTTTGTGGCTAAAAAAATTGATGCTGTCCCCATAAATATAGTTCATATTGCATTGCACATATTTATAAATATAAGTGCTGTAGCACTACCACATTGCCTGTGAAGAATGCAGGCAGGTTGTGATTAGAGGTGAGCCAGTTCCTGATTGTGGGTTAATTAGCTCTGCTAATAAACTGCCTGTAGCTTTACTTAAGAAAAATAACATATTTCATCTTAGGTAGAACAATTACAGTGCATGTAAAATAGATATTTTTGCCTAATGAGCATTTGAAATGCTTTCTTTGGGGGGGAAACACACACACACACACACACATACACAGAGCACTCTTTGCTTTAAAAGAAAAAAAAACAACCCTTACATTTCCTCTGATTGGACTTTGCTGAGGACGAACTTCAAAAGGTTTGAGTGGTTTTCCAGTTCAAAAGCGGATCTTCCACTGATGGCCACTGGCAACGGAACAAATCTTAATGAAATCAGAGCTGGATCCCAAAGGGGGTCTGGGGGATGTGGGCTGAAGGGCAATCTGAGTCGTTAAACAATAGGGCTCAGAAGAAATACCGTAATTAGCAGTGAGAGGAAAGCTTGGAATGGGCATCCCAGGACTTCGTGTGCCAGCAAGGAGAGAGAGCCAATGAAAGGGAAGCAGCAGGAGACTGCAAGAGTGTGGGTGGTCCAAGGCAGCAGGGTAGAAGTACGACTCCAGACAAGATACCAGGCAACATTTGGATCCTAGGTCTGCATGAACCTTTGATCAACAAGGGTCTTAGAAACTTGGAGCTGGAAGAGACCTTAATTTAAGACTCTGATTCTGAGATGGCAGATACTTGATAATATATGCTACCTTTCTCTCCTCCTGCATCCCTTGGCAGACATGACTAATTGGGGGTAGCATTCTTTCCTACTGGTCCCAGGCAACCACTCTGAATTAATTGGAACTGGCAAACCTCTTTGCCATCCCTGATCTAATCTTGCCTCTTTGTTTCAAGGTAAGACAAGTGAGATCCAAGAGGAAATCATGTTATTTTAAGTATTTTAAGTGACCCTCACAAAGGTCTCCAGACTCTCTCCACTACAAACCATATCCAGCAGACTTCCAGTTGTGGGTCATTCTTGGTTTCATCAAGGATACCCTCAAATGAACCACAATAAACCTTCAAGAACTCAGAAAATAACCCACAGGAATTCAGACAAAGAGAGTGATGCTTGTTCCAAAGACTCACCTTTGAATGAAAGAAGATCCCAGAAAATAGATGGGAGGGAGGGGAAAGATCAATGGAGCCATTAGGTTGCAATGCCAGTAGTAAACTTTCTCCACAGGCACTGAGCCAGGTGAGATGGCAATGTTGCCTGAGATGAACACTGATCCTGTCTTCCAGCCTGGGTATCTTACTTGCTAGGGCTGCCATAACAAAATACCATACACTCGGTGGTTTCAACAACAGAAATTTATTTTCCCATGGTCTGAAGTTTGAAAGTCTAAGATTAAGGTGTCAGTGGGGTTGGTTTCCTTGGCTTGCAGATGGCCACCTCCTTGCTGTAGCCTCACGTGGCCTCTTCTCTGTGCACACGCATCCCTGGCATCTAGTCCTCTTCTTATAAGGACACCAGTCATACTGGATTATGGCCCACCCTTATGACCTCATGTAACCTAATGACCTCTTTTAAAGACACTCTCTCCAAGTATAATCACATTGGGAGTTAGGGCTTGAGTGTATGAATTTTGAGGAGGGCACAATTCAGTCCATAACACAGTCATCAAAATCACAGCCCTTGGAGCAGGAGGGATCTCAGAAGGCACCACCTCCCACCCAATATCTAGCACAGGGCTCCTTCTCCAGGACATGAAGGTGTTTTCCACCCTCTGTCCAACTGTGCCAGGAGCCCTGCATCCCCACAAATACAGGTGCAGGAGGAACAACTAGCAGTGCTACCAAACAATAGTGACGAACCCGCTAGGCAGAATAATGGCAATGTGGCTGTGGAGGGAAGGCCTGGAGCCATTCAACATTGCTGGCTTTTAAGATAGATGAAGAAATCACAAGCCAAGGAAAGTGTGTGCCTCGAGAAGTTGAAAAAGGCAGGGGAACAGGTTCTCCCATGGAGTCTCCAGAAAGGAACACAGCCATGCAGACACCTTGACTTCAATCCAGTGAGACCCATGTCAGACTTCTAACCTACAGAATTGTAATCAATGTGTGTTGTCTGAAGCCACCAAGTTTATGGTTTTGCTATAACAGGCACAGGAAACTAATTCAACCACCTAGAAACTGACAAAGTTCTCCCAAATGCCAGCAAATGGGAAAAGGGCAAAAGCCCCAGAAGGAAAGCTGGCAGAAGTATGGGGAAAGGAGAGATAACAGGGTGCCTACCACTTGGAAGACAGAACCCCACTGCTCTCTGCTGATGGAGCCTTCCATGCACAACCAGTGTGCTCAGTGTGATGAATTCACAGGCCCAGCTCAGTGCTGGCACAGAGTAAAGGCTCAACACAATTCTTCAAGGATTCATGGAACCCCCGTACCCACCTCCTCATGGTGCCTCTAGCCTCAGAGGACAATATTGGCTAACATGAGTGTCTCCAGCAAGAGCCACCAGCTTCTCATAAGGATTGCAAAATCAATTTTAGAGTCAACCCTGGGTTTTCAATAACTATCTGAAAGGAAAGGCGATCCAGAAGTCCGTTTGCTTCTATAGAAGTTAGTATCTATAAAAGTCCTGCTGTAAAACCTTTTCTTTTCTTTCTTTTTTTGTTTTTGTTTTTGTTTGTTTGTTTTTCTTTTTTTGAGACAGAGTTTTGCTCTTGTTGCCCAGGCTGAAGTACAGTGGCACAATCTTGGCTCACTGGAACCTCCACCTCCCATGTTCAAGCAATTCTCCTGCCTCAGCCTCCTGAGTAGCTGAAATTACAGGTGCCTGCCACCATACCCAGCTAATTTTTTGTATTTTTAGTAGAGACGGGGTTTCACTATATTAGCCAGGCTGGTCTCGAACTCCTAACCTCAGGCAATCCACTCGCCTTGGCCTCCCAAAATGCTGGGATTATAGGCGTGAGCCACCACAGCTGGTCCAAGGTTTTTCTTTTGATACAACACTCTTCTAGGTAGCAGTTTAATCCTTGAATGGCGGCCTTTTCTGTGACGTCATTCATCTTCCTTGTGGACTGCTCCCTTCATCCCTGAGGCCTTTGGCCGACAGGTCAACGAGCCACAGAGCCCTTTTGAAGGAAGAAAACCAAAAAAGAAGGAGGGTGAGGGGCTCCTTGGAAGCCATGGTTTCTGCCAGGCCGTGGAGCCAAGCTGAAGGTCCACTGTCCAATCCTGGAGAGGCTGGCAGATGACAAGTGCAACCAGTTTTCTCTTCTCCCCCAGAGCCCAGAACCCAGGGACATGTGCAAGGCACGTCTGGTCTTCAGTGTAAAAATAAACCCAGGGCTGTTAAGCCCCAGCATATTAATGACAATTAATGATTCGCTCTAATCCTCCCCAGCTCTCCGTGGGCATCTGTGACATGCTTTGGGCTGGACACCCCTCCCCACTTCCCCCGCCTCCTGCAGATTCTGTCCATATGCTGAGCTGCTTAGGAATGCAGGTTTGGGAGGGAAACTTAACAGGAAGAGATACTTGCTACAAAACGCCTGCTCAAGGGTAGCTGGAGAGCCCATCAGCCCTGGCTCAGGGGTCCCTTTCACCTGCTCTTCCCTGAAATCTGCAGGGTGACAGCAGCCAGTATCTCCCTACAAGATCCCCCCAGGCTGGGAGCTTTAGCCAAGGAAATGGCAGCTTCAAATATGTGCACCTGGAGGGTCACTCCTTGGTGTTTCACATGCTGCAGCTCCTCAGCTTAGACCCTGCTCAAGGAGCAGGCCCCATTTCAGCCCTACTGACCAGCCTCCCTGCTCAGAGTCCCAGATCCTAAAGGTGAATGGCAGCCGCTCCCAGCCATAGAAAGACTCCAACCTCTTTAACCTCTCTGCTGGGTGAGGAGTTTCTCAGAGGCAGTAAGTCTCCTTCATGCGAACCCCGTCCACCACTGCAGCATGCAGCACTCCTCACGGCGTGTGCCTGGTCACCCCATCTCCTCCCCTGCCCCATAACGTGGGCAGGCAGAGACCACATCTGCCGTGTGCCTCATTCAGTCCCAGTCGCCTGGCATGGGGCTAGGTGTCACACGTGCAAAATAAATGTTGGATGCCTGCCTGGCCAACTGGCCCCAAATGGAAAGTGCTTAGAGCCATGCTTCCCACGTGCTGAGTGCCCTGTGAGTGTGAGCTCTTGTTCTTGCACATCAACTGTCACATTCAGTCCTCCCACCACCCTATGCCTTAGGTGCTATTATTACTCCCATTATTTAGAGGAAGAAAATAAAGTTTCTGCAGCTGAAATAACTTGCTCCAGGTCTCACAGCTCACAGATGCTAACGCAAAGATCACACCCATCTCGTGTCTGCCCCATTCCCTCACAGTCATTCAGAGCAGAGGTATGTCCAGCCTTGCCAGACCCTAGCTCCTAAAGTCATTTGCCCCGAAGGGACCAATCTGGCCTTCACAGCAGCCCCAGGAACTGGATTTTTATTACAGATCCCCATTTTACAAATGAGGAAACTGAGGCTTAGAAGAGCTAAGCAAATTGTCAAAGTCGCAGAGCAGAGCTGGGGTTTGAGTAAAATGTTTGTGGATAAAGATGATTGGCACATTTCTGACTGGTCAATATGCTGAGGACTGGATGCAGGAAAGTGAAGAGAGTCCTTGCAAGAGGCACTCTGTGGATGTTGGTAAGAATTTGCTCTGAGGTCTGGATTCCTCACTGTGAGCTCAGAGGCAGGATGGATGTTGCTAAAGCAGGAGGTAAATTTGCTTTGTTGATCATCAGGCCAGGATTTCTCCACCAAACTAGGGGTAGGTGCCTGACTGGCTCCAGCCCAGCCCACGCATTTGTAGCCCACTCACTCAGGAGAAGGGAGGGATTGCTGGAGGCTCTGCCAGCTTCTCCCTGAGCGGAATGAACAGGAGATAAACTTTGCTGAGATAGCACGCTGCCTTTTCTTGCCAGTTTCATTTGGGATTAAAACCACAATGAAAAATGAAAACTAAATCAAAAAAGCCCTGAAAACCAAGTACCTTGAAGACTTTCTCCCTCTTTGAAATCTCTCTAATTGGGCACTTACATAGAGCGAGAATGAGAGGCTCTTGTAGCTATTATGGAAATACACACAATGAGGAAATTGTTGCCTTCGTAGTCCTATATGGAACGCCTATTACTCTGCTGCGTTGGGTTTCCACACTGAATGTCTTTGGTAGAAAAGGAAATCTCCCTTTCCAAACCCCTAGCTGGCATTGGTAAAAAGAATCAGGTTGCTGTCATAGACTCAAATTGACTCACCAAATTCCCCCTTAAAAAGCACAACCCCCCACATAGGCAGACCTGTAATGTAATGCAAAATATCCAATTCTATAATGTTTATGTTTCCATTTCAGGCATCCAGACAGCCAGGGGGAATTAACCTGCTCACCACTGTGCTTTCATCTGGCTCAGTGCCGTTGCCACCACTGCTGCTGTTTTGTTTTCCACCAGCCTCTCTTTTCCCCTGTCTTCTCATCTCCTTTAGCCTGGGTGTGGCTCCCATGGAGACCCAAGCTGAGAAGCAACTTCCATTCTTGCCCTTTCTTGATCTTCCAGACACAGACTCATGGGACTTCCATCTCAGCTGCAGCCTCTCTCTCAGATTGAAGTTGCTGTTTCAGAAGAAATCAGCAGTGTCCACCACTTCACCTAAGCAAGCAGCACATTCCTTGAGTTTTTCTTCTAGAAAAGGATGATGATGTGTGAAATGCCCCCACTCTCTTGACCTGTCCGCACAACCAAAAGCCAGGCATGTCCGAGCAAGCAGAGTAGACACAAAGACATATTTGTTGAGCTATGAAACCAAATCCTGCATTAGAGTCTTTAATTCCTAACCCCTTTCCCCACTTCCCCTGCGCATGCACATGCATGTACACACAAATACACACAGAAACACAACACACACAGCCCTCTCGATGGCCTCTGCCTGCACATGGGTCCAAGCTGTCTAGGACCCTCTCCAGGGCATTGCAAAAGCCTCCTATCATGTCTGACACTCTATGTCCCTCTCCCTGATCCAGCCCTGCACATTTCCAGAGCTTGGTTATGCCACCACCTTGCTCAAAATCCCTCAGCAGCCTCCACTGGCCCCAGAATAAAAGCAATCCCTTTCGCCTGGCATCCGCCACCTTTCCTAACCTGGCCCCAGCAAATCTCTGCAGCTGTATCTTTCGCTGCACCCACTCACCCTCTGCCCAAATGGTCTACTCTGGTCTCCTGTGCCCACACCCACACTTTTCCTCCCTGTGAGTTTGCTCATTCTACATCCTCTGCCTAGACTGCTCTCCCCTCCATCTCTACCTGTCAAATCTCACCTCGCCTTCAAAGCCCGCTCAGGTGTCACATCCTCCACAAAACTGCCCACACTTAGCCGGTGCCTGGCAAAAGCAGGACATGTTCACATGCAGTTTTTGCAATGCAACTGATTCAGCTCAGCCATATCAGCATTTAAAATCCCTGTGTCCTACCTTAGCCAACTCCCTTACCACCCCTGGTTCTCACCCTAGGGGTGAGAGTTGGCCAGGGGACGAGGTTTGGGGATGGAGGGAAGATGTCTGGCTTGTACATTTCTTAGTTTTAAAATAGCTAAGAGTATATGGTTTTGGTTGTTAAGTGTATGAAAACATCTCACTGTTGAAATGACTGCATCAGAATCTCCTGTTCTCTACCTGTCCCATGGTAGGTGCTCCACATGCTTGTTGAATCGGTGATTGAATCAATGAATGAATGACTTTCCTACAGCTCCTGGCAGCTTCTTCCCTCCTTAGTTCACTCTGCGATAACCAGTGTGACTCCCTGCAACACCTCCCACTTCTCCCCACTGCTAGACCCACTGAGTCCCTTCTGTTCTCTCAACCCATCCCCACCTTGGAGCTACAGCAAAGGGAAGGGAAATATCAGGAGCCCATGGCAGCCCTCCTGTGTGCAATGACTCAGTGACTGGCACCTTGCCGAATAGCCTACTCTGTTCCTTGCCTCTGTCTGGTTGGCTTTTGCCTTGCTCCTGAGATCACAGCCTATCCTTTTTCCAGGTCTCAGAAGCAACTATACTCCCAGTTCTCTACTTTCTCCATGGTATAGCTTCCTTCTACCCAGAGGCTAATTCCCTCTCTGAACCTCAGCCACAGGACAACTCTGCCACTAGCAGCCCAGCCTCTCTGATGCCATCTGCCTATGCTATCACCCAGTGCCCACCCCAGACTACTTATCACCAGATATTGCTACTCTCTTCTGCCAGGCTTGTGGTGGCAGAGATTGGCTAGATTCTCACCAAACCCATCCGTCCTCTTCCTGGCACATACCTGGACATCACTCTGTGGAATATAGTACAGCCATATGACATTGTTCTGATATGACAACAATGGAATGTAAGAAAGTGAAGAACCTCTGTACTTCATCTCTAGGCCCAGCCCATAGACTTGTTCAGTCTTCCTCTCTCTCCTCCCTTTCTTCTTCCTCCCCTGAACGTTTCTCTCTCTCTCTCTCTCTTTCTCTCATGTCCCCCTCTTCTCCTTTCTATCTATCTCTATATCTATCCAAATGGATGATTGCAAATGAGGACGAGGCTCTAGACTGCACTAATACAGTAGCCACTAGCCACATGCAGTTATTTCAATTTAAATTACTTTAAATGAAAGAAAATTAAAAATTGGCCAGGCACAGTGGCTCACGCTTGTAATCCCAATACTTTGGGAGGCTGAAGCGGGGGTGGATCACCTAAGGTTGGGAGTTTGAGACCAGCCTGACCAACATGAAGAAACTCCGTCCCTATTAAAAATACAAAATTAGCCAGGCGTGGTGGCACATGCCTATAATCCCCACTACTCGGGAGGCTGAGGCAGGAGAATTGCTTGAACACAGAGATGGAGGTTGCAGTGAGCCGAGATTGCGCCATTGCACTTCAGCCTGGGCAACAAGAGCAAAACTCTGTCTCAAAAAAAAAAAGAAAATTAAAAATTCAGCTCCTCAGTTGCACTAACCACATTTCAAACGCCTGCTTGCCACAACACAGGTAGAGAACAAGTTCACGATTGCAGAAAGCGTTATGGGATGTGCTGTTCTGCGGAGCCCACGCTAAGTGAAGTCTGGCCCTCAAATAATGCCATGGAGCAGAGTCATCCCCTCCCCTACTGACCTTTAAACAAACATGCTGTGAGTGAATGGGAAATGACCTTTGATTGGGTGCAATTGCTGAGGTTTTGAGATTGTGACAGCAGTCAGTATACCCCAACACCAGCCACTCAGCTGCCTTAAACACTCCAGACCCAGCACCCGGACTCCCTGGCCTGTCATCCCTGCCTCCCTCCCTGGGCCCCAGAGAGAAGCACAAGGGTTCAGGATTTCAGCCTCTGCATTTTTGACCTTTCCTTCTTCCTGCAAAGCTCTGCAGCTCTTTGTATCCCTCTCCCAACCTCTGTATTTCCCAAACTCTTTTCAGCTTGATTGCCAAATTCATTCCTACCTCTATTATCATTTACTTAATATATTTTCAAAAACAGGCTCTCTTTTTAATTTGAATAAATATATTGACTAAAGACACTTTATATAACTCTTTAAATGGAGGCAGACAAGTCCCAACATCTTTAATCAGCAAGCTGGAGACCCAGGAGAATTGATGCTGTAGTTTCAGTCTAAAGGGCAAAGAAAAAAAAACAAAAACAAACAAACAAATAAAAAACACAATGTCCCAGCTCAAGGTAGTCCCAAAGGAAATAATTCCTGCTTATTCTTGGGAGAGTCAACCTTTTTGTTCTCTTAAGGTCTTCAACTGATTGGATGGGGCCCACACAACCTAGGGAAGGCCATCTGCTTTACTTAGTCTTCTGATTTAAATGTTAATCTCATCCAGAAACACTCTCACAGATACACCCAGAATAATGTGTGACCAAATATCTGGGCACTCTGTAGCACAATCAAGTCAATGCATTAAATTAACCATCACATTTACCACAATTAGAAGATACAATACAATGAAAACCTAACACTATGATTAAGTCCAGCTAGAATCTGTAGTCTATCAAAGGCTCTGGGTCTGAGGTCTGCTATTTTTTTCTCTATTTAAAAGGGAGATGAACAAGTATTGGGGAGGTGTTAGAGATGAACTAATACCATGATGAGACCTTTCACTTTAAAATGATCAGCAGGATTGTAAAAGAATCTAAAACAGAACACCTTTCCCACAGTGTGATCAGCCCTCCAATGTATATCCATATACCACATCACATGAGCCCCAGTGCCCTCTGGAGGGATCCATGTCCACCTGGGGGACACTATCCTAGACTATGGTCCCCTAAAGGCCAAGATCACATTTAAATGGCAGTTGTGTCTCTCTTGGTGCCTCACATATAGGAGCCACTTAATAAACAGTAAATGAGTGAAGATATGTCCGGGAATAGTCTCTGACCTAGTTGGCGGTTTCTGTCAGAAGCAGAACATCATGACAAAGGAAATGGGACTAAAATGTTAAACCACACTAAAGGTTCCATCTACCAAATCGCTCCTGTGGCACACTGGGGCAGGGCTATGTCTAAAGGAACTAAAACATTCAATAGCTCCAGGGCCAGATTAAGACATTCTGAGGCTCCGAAGTATGTCCCACATCATCCAAAATACCAGAATGTATTTTTACAGACAGAACATTGAACATTTACATCTAAACACAAATTAAAGCAGCATATATACAAAATACAGTGTATTAAGAGAGAAGAAAGGGAGGGAGGGAGAGAGAGAAGGAGAGAAGGCAAAGAAATGGAAAACGAAAGAGGAAGCAGTAAGGAGAAAGGGAAAAGGAAAATGGTCTATCTGAAATTTGACCATAACATCTCCCCTGTGTGAAACTCTTTGGTGACTTTTTCCCCCTTATAAAAGGGACAAGGCCACTCTCCTTTTTAGATACACAAAGCTTTGGATCACTTATATCTAAATCTAGCCCCCCTAAGACCACCCAGTGTCTGCAGGTCCCCACAGGAAGAGTCATGCACACTTATGGGCTACCCAGGGGCATCTTCCGCTGACGGGGCCTTAATGTCACCCAGGACTCCCTGTTCTGGGGGAATTCTCAAAGGTAGATACAGGGATCCAGGAGCTACGTTCGAATTTTCTAAAAAACCTAATAGGTATTATGTATTTTCCTGCAACAAAGCCTAATAAATTACCTGTGGTCCCATAGCAGGGTCCCGTACTTATCTCTAATGTATCACGTCGTTTCTTGCCTGTCTCCCGCCAAGGGGGGTGACCTCCTTGCAAATGGAAACCATGCATTTGACTGATTTCACTTTTTAAAAAAATATCCTCAATGCCTGGCACATAATGATCCTTAAAAGATGTCTGATGAATAAGTGGCCACTGGATGAATGAAACAAATAAATGGGATACTACACTGTTTTCATTGTATACTTTGCTGTATATATCTTAGATTAATGAAAATGCGAAGGCAAATTCATTATAGTAAATATAAATTATTTGGAAGGAAAAATCATTCCAAACAAATGAAAAAAAAGTAATGAATATGGTGCTAGGGAAGAAAGAGGCTGGGATCTTTAGATAATGCACAGATATGTGTGTTCCCACACGTGGCCTAAGAAGCTCTAATCTCCCCCAGGGAAAGCTGGACCCTGGGGACAGAGCCTGCATCTAAGCCACCAGCTCCTAAGGCAGTATTTCTCAAAGTGAGGTTTGGAGGCCACCAGCCTAAGAATTGTTGGGAGATCTGTTAAAACACTGATTCCTAAAACCTGCCTCAGACCCAGAAAGTTGAAATAGCTGACACCAGGATTTGAAACTCGACATTTGTAAGTTCTTTGGGTTACTCTCAAGCATATTCAAGTTTGAGATCCATTACCCCAAGAATTCCTGGGCAAATCCCGTTCAGGCCACCTGCCACCCAGGGCTGGGGATAGGCTCAGAGCAGCTGTGTCATCCCCACATCCCAGCTGTGAGCGCTCATCCCTCACCTGGGACCCATAAATGTTGTGTTGGAGAGGAGATGTAGTGAGAACCAGGCGTAAATCATGCTCCTCTCACCCTTTTTCCACCCTCTGCCTTCCCTTAAGGAAGGCCCTGACCCCAGGGACTGCTCACCGAGTATTTCAATAAACTCCAACTGGCCCTTTATCAGATGGTCCAGTCAATTAGAACTTCATCAGGAATCAATTTGTGAGGCCCAGCTGAGATGTAACTATAGATCAGGGCAATGGCAACTGATTATCCCACTAATGGAATATTCCATTGATTAATTGAGTATTTAAATCTTTCCGAGAGTGGCTGTGCTTGCTGCCATTGTCGCTGGATGAAAGGGGTAGGAGAGTGTCGTGCAGTCAAAGAGGAAGCTGATGGTTCTTTCTTCATTTAGCAGCTCTCAGCAAAATAACGGGTCCGCCTCAGGTTCTCAGAAAGCAAGAACACTGCAAGGTCTTCGGCACAATGTAGAAACCTCCCACCAGCTGATTGAACCAATCAGGGGATGGTGGGTTTTAATTCGCTATTTTTCTGTAAAGCTGTGTGCCGAGGACCTCAAAGAAACATCCATTCCAGTGCTTGTTACAAGTTAGAATCGCCTGGAGATTTGCTAAAACACAGATCCCTGGGCCTGCCCCCCAAATCTGATTCAGCAAATTTGGGGTGGGGCCTGAGAATCTGCATTCCTAGCAGGCTCCCTGGTGAAGCTGGGGCCACACTTTGAGTAGCACTTACCTATATTTTATAAACACATTTTAGCAAATAGGAAGGACAGACATTATCTGATGCCTATTTGGGTTGTGCTGGAGTCTGAAATTTTAAAATGCACATTATCGATGACAATGCAGTATTGACGACAATTATAAGATAGTCATACATTCACACAAAGGCAGATGTATACCGTACATCTCGCTGGAGCCCTTGATTAAGAGTGAGGTTGGGTTTGGGATTTCTGTCTTGAGTCCAGTTCTTCCTAGTATGTGACCCTGGATAAGCAACTTAGCTTCTCCCTACCTGGGTTTCCTTAGTCTGAGGATGCTCATTCCCGCATCGTGGTAAGAATGCACACAAAGCGCTTAACGCGATGCTTGGCACAGAGTAAAAACGCAATAAACAGAAGCCATTACTATTATCACCCTGATACCCAATACCTAAAAAGGTCTCAGAAGTCAGGTTCCCTTTGGGGAAAAGAGTGATGAGATTGCTGTCTGCCGTGAAGCAGATGCATCTGCTTAAGGGATGGGAAGAGCAGCAGGAAGGCCCCTTGCTCCCAGCATCTTCACTGTGCTGGGTCTTTCCCACAGTGTGGCTGTGAAGTTTATGAGGTGCAGACTGCCAGGGGCCGGAACCAAATTTCCCAGAGCAGCTGGCAGATGGTGAGGGAAAAGGAAAGAAGAAAGGGAACTGGCATTCATTGAGGCCCTACTATATGCTACGCTCTTTTTTAAATAAGGGATCTCACTTAATCTTTACTGAAACCTGAAGGGGTCAATATAATTATCCCATTTTTCAGATTTGGAAACTGAGATCCAGTGAGGGAAAGAGATTATTTCCAGACAATTGACTGGTGAGCTGGAATTGGATCCCAAATTTGCTTCACTTTAAGGTTTGCAGTTTTTGTTTTGTTTTGTTTTGTTGCTTTTTTTTTTTTTTTTTTTTTTTTTTTTTGTGAGATGGAGTCTCACTCTGTTGCCCAGGCCGGAGTGCAGTGGCATGATCTCTGCTCACTGCAGACTCTGCCTCCCAGATTCACACCATTCTCCTGCCTCACCCTCCCAAGTAGCTGGGACTACAGGCATCTGCCACCAGGCCCTGCTAATTTTGTTTTTATATTTTTAGTAGAGACAGGGTTTCACCATGTTAGCCAGGATGGTCTCCATCTCCTGACTTCATGATCCACCCGCCTCAGCCTCCCAAAGTGCTGTGATTACAGGCGTGAGCCACCGCGCCCAGCCAGATTTGTGTACTTTCCACCACACCACACCATGGGTCTCATTGCAGGTGGAGGGGTGACTTCGTGGGTGATGCTATGCCATCACACATGACTGAGTGAAAGTGTATATATACATATCACACAGGCAGATGCAAGCTATCAGTATTCAAAACACACTGGAGTAAGTTATTCTAGTTACTCAGAATTCAACCTGTTCCCCTGGGACTTTCTTACCACTAGGAGGCACCTTGTGGAGTACGCTCCTTCCCTGACAAATACAGATTGCTTCACTAGTCCTTAAATTTTCATTTGAGTGACCTACAAAACACAAAGAATGACAGTGGTTCTTGAATTATTTTAGCCTGTAAACGACTTCAGTGTGGGGGAAAGATCTCATAAGCTACCTATCGTATAGCTCCTGAAAATGAAAATCATCACCAGAAATAATGGTGTCACTGGCACTGCTTTTGATGAATCACCCATGAGTGATGTCTGGTTTTCAAAAAATACAAGAGGTAAATTATTTATCCATATGCCACACCAAACTGGACCCATCTGACAAAAATTAGTCCTAAAAAAGATGCGCCCATCAAAACCTGAGGGACTCTCACACCTATGGCTGAGAATTCCAGTGCTCTGATATCATCTTTTCCCCAGTGACTTGAGTCCAAGTCTTGGAAGATAATAAAAAGTCAGAGGGTAAGAAGGATGAATTGGTCTGTCCTCAGCCCCAATTTTCACGAACACATTTGCCTACATCATTTTTGTCGTGTGGTGGCACCCATGAAATGAACCAGTGAATTATGTTTAGTTTAATGCATCATATAGGATGCATTAAACTCAGCATCCGGAGTGTTGATTCTAAGCAGGCTCTTCCACTAACCAGCTGGTGACCTTAGCAAATCGTCTGTTACTATCTGGGTGGCAGCATCTTCAATCCTAATGTCCTGTGATTTCAAAAGATATTCCCCATCTGACAGATGGGATTTTAGGGGCCCTGCCTTGCAGTAAGGAGCAGCACCTGCCCTAGACAAGGATATTTCCTCAAAGGGTAATTTGAGCCTAAGCAGTAAGTATGGCATAGGCCACTTTTTCATAGCCAAGGGGAGGGAAGACAGGAACGGCATGAAAAATTCAAAAAGCAAAGATCAAAATTTAGCCAAGGGTGTCAGGCCACGCCTCAGCTAAGCCTTTTGCAGACTTCGCCCCATGTCCTGTGTAGGTTGTGAACCCTGCCAACTGCAAGCTCATCCTGGCCAGTCCCTGAGCCAACAAGAGCCAGTCAGCCATATAGCTCGTTCAGACCTGCCCCTACTCATATGAGACAGGGTTTTAGAGGTGATCTAGGACTTGAATACCATGTTCTAGGTGGGCAAGGGGCTGGAATAACTCCCTGAACACTTTTAAGAAGGTAATGCTGTAAACTCTCTGCCCAGCACACTTGGGGTGACCTTGTGTCCTGGCACCTGATTCATTGAACCCACTCCAGTTCTCATCAAGAATCGCGTTCTAGCCTGACCTTCAAGGCTATTTCCTACCAGTCCCTGACTCACCACAACAAGGTGGTAGATGAGCTGGACGTAATAGCCAGGGCTCCTTTTCCACCACTACAGAGTTTCACACGCTGATGGTGGTAGATGGGTTCTGATGCCCAGCGATAAGGCTTTTGGCCGCATGTAACAGAATATTGCATAAAAATTAATCAAAAAGGGCATTTAATTACCGACCCTAACAAGAAGTCACAGAACCAGGAGCATTCAAAGATTTGTCCAGTGGTTCAACGATGTCATCAAGGAACCAGGTTCTTTCTTTCCTTCTGCTGTCTGTCAGCATCAGTTTTCTTAAGGTGTATATCCTCATGGTGCCAAGATGACTGCTGTGGCTCCAGGTATCATATCCTCACATCCCATAATCTTAAGAAGAAAAAATGGCATTGTCTCCTCACATGTCTCTTTTTGCCAGGGAGGAAAATCTTTCTTGGAGACCTCCCTACACATTGCCCCATTGGTAAAGATTAGATCCCATTGTCCATGCTCTGGATGCAAGGGAGCCTAGTGAGGTGAGTATGTGACTTTCTAACACTTAGAGTAGACAGCCAACCCTAACAGCAAGAAGGGATTTGGGATACAGAGAGATCTGTTATGTAGGCAACCAGCAGTGTCTACCCTACCTGGTAAGATGGGTGTTTGCCTGGATAAGGTCAAGTCTCTTCGACGTGCGAAATTGCTTCTTGAATGAGTTTGGAGTTCTAGGATGGTATAAGCATGAGAGAGCCAGTTTTGATGCAGGACATGAAGGGCCATTCCAGACATAAAGCTTAACCATATGGCAGGCAGGAGTGACAGACCCACAAAGCAATGCCTATTGCAGCTAGGGCTTGAACAGTGACGGGAATCAGGGCTGCCATGCTGCCCAACTCCGGGGGGTGCTATGCACATAGGACACAATTGATAGTGCACTGAGAAGGTGCACCTGGACCTCTGTGCTCATTGGTGAAGAGAGTGTAAGAAAAAGGGCTTGATCTCTAGAACAATAAAAAGCCCCTGTGGAACCTTTGACACTGCCCCAGGTCTCTGAGATCTCCCTGCAGATCCTCACACCCTAAGCATCTGCTCCCTACCCCCAAGTCTGCCCCCATGCTCAGCTCACTTACATGAGGCAGGGAATGAAAATAATCCCAAATCTGGTGGATCAAACCTCATGAATAATCTCTGGTGAGCAAGAAGAAACAGTTACTTTTTGCATCCCTCCTCCCTTGCTCCACCTTCCTACTTTTAGTCCCATTAGGACATAGGTGGCAAATAAATGAGTCCTAGAGAACAGCAGAAGACAGATCAACGAGGATCACTAGGATTAAACTGAGGGTATGGCCTCTCCAGTAAGATGTCTTTGTCATCACTAAGGCCCAGGCTGGAAAATAACCATCCCTACTTGTGTCAAGATCTGTAGGAGTGACAAAATGAGCTAAGAGCTCGCTCAGGGAAAGCTCTCTGGCCTCTTGGAGGGCCTGCTCTGTTTCTTACACTAGGTGGCTGTTAGATTATGCACAGTGGTGTAACTAGCAAAAATGAGCACACCCTAATACAGTCTAATATGGCCATTGCTCTTCATGGCTTTCCCCTGCAAGTGATAAAAAGAGCTCCCCTGCTTTCTGCTATAAGAAGTGGAAGTAGATTTGGAAAAGCAGTATGAGGTTCTGAGTGGTGAGATGGGGCTGAGGGCAGATGGTTTGTTGTGCGGTGTGTGTGTGTGTGTGTGTGTGTGTGTGTGTGTGTTTGTGTGTGTGTGTGTATGATTTGTGTATGTATGTTGTGGTTTTAACAGAGCCAAGCATGGACACTATGGGGCCATGCATGGGATTTCCACTGCTCCAAGTGCTGTCACCAGAATGCCCAAGGCATCTGCAGAACCGACTGGGCTGAGATGACAGCCCCTCTTATACCCACTGAGCTTGACTTTGTTCTCTCAAGTTACCAGCCCCTCCACTCCTGCAATCCACACTTCCACATGCTACTTTGGGACTGAGACTTGGGCTTCTAGACAAGCCATCGGCTACTCTGGCCCAGTGTGCATGCTGTTTCAGGGCCCCTCTGACCTCCAAGAAATAGGTGTTGTCACCTGCATTCTGCAGAAGAGGCATCATTTAACCCTCCCAAGGCCACACAGCTAATGAGTGGCTAAAGCTAAATCTGATGTCTGATATTTTTCACTTAAAACTCTTCCTTAGGGCCACAGCCCCATTTTCCTTGGGATAAGAATGGAGGTTCTCAGGGTGCCTGAGGGTAATAGAAGACAGATGCTTTGCCCACATATGTCTGGTACATTTTTGTTGCATGAGAAGCTCTTTTCTCCCATAGCAACCACTTGGGGTTTTCAGCTGCTAACCCTGTCCTCCAGAACAACAGCAGTCTAGGCTAGGCAGGACCACGTTCCCACGCCCCACTCCAAACTCTTTGTCTTAATAAACCCTGGATCCCACTTCTTTCTTCCCAGCTTCTCGTTTATTTTTCCAAAGAACACAATAAGCACAATTGATTTTAAAATAAAAATCTCTGGCTTATGCACAGAAGCATTATTCAGAAAGGTTAAAAATGATGAGGCAGCATTATTTCCCATTATCTTTACTTTGTAACCTTGCAATTGAAACACCACAAGACCAGGGGGGCCTTCCTTAATGGTGTCACGTGTGGGCAGCTGTTTCAGGTGGGCAATGTATACGGCAGTGCCTGGGTGTCCTTGGCTCAGGACAAACCACAAAGGACAAAGGCTCATAAGTCAGCAGAGCTGGAGGAGGCCTTCAGCACTATCGGCTACAACTTCTCCCTTTGCTAGCTGGGAAATGTGAGGGTAGTTCCATTCAAAGAGGAAAGGAGACCTGGGGAATTTGTGAGTCAGTGTGAGCAGAAAGCTACTTGGAAGCCTAGAGAATTTCACCAGAAGAGAAAACTCAGCCTTCCCTTTGGGGCAAAGCAAATCTTTTCCATATCAAAACAATCCACCCTGAATGAACCTTGTGTTTTCCTCTCTTTCAAGTGAATGAGGTGGTAGAAAGACATGCTGGGATGACTTAGAAAGTCAACCCTGGAAGGGTAAAATAGCTGTAGAACAGGCAGAGAGAAAGCATCTTTGAGAGGGTGGGCAAAGTGGACCTTTGTGCTGTGTGTGTCTGAAGACAGTCTAAGGGAAGGGAATGTGATTAGGTTCTAAGCTCCAGGACCAACAGGTGCCTGAACTAATCCCAACCGCATACAGCTGTGCAAATGGAAGGCACCTCCAGAGTTGCCACTCCAGTATACTATTAATACTTCCTTGGGCACGGAGTGTGAGGGAGCATGGAGTGAAAGGGAAATATATGCAGGGTTGGCAAGAAGAATACCAAATGGCATTGCATAATTAATTACCTCCCCAACAGAGTTGTTGCACCCTGCTGTGGGCTCCCATCATATTGTTTATACTTATGATGGTACCTGTTGCAGTCCACCTTATATTATTCTAACTTGGATTAACACTGCCTTGTCTCTCCACCTACAAGATGAGGGCATGGTTCACATCTTATCAATGCTCAATGACCCACACACTTAGTGATCTCAAGGATCTGCTAGGAGTAACTGTGGCTTGCACTAGAAATTGAGTGGTAGTCCTGATTGGCCTAGATTGGGATGGTTAGAAGATTTAACAGATCTCTAGCAGGGAGATTGAGATGATGCCAGGGAGGGTTAGTAGAAGGTCAACGGGTCTCTGTATTAGTCCATTTTTACACTGCTGATAAAGACATACCTGAGACTGGGCAATTTACAAAAGAAAGAAGTTTAATTGGATTTACAGTTCCACGTGGCTGGGAAGCCTCACAATCATGGTGGAAGGCAAGAAGGAGCAAGTCATGTCTTACATGGATGGCAGTAGGCAGAAGGAGCAAGTCATGTCTTACATGGATGGCAGTAGGCAGGCAAAGAGAGAGAACTTGTGCAGGGGAGCTCCTCTTTTTAAAACCATCAGATCTCGTGAGACTTATTCACTATCACGAGAACAGCATGGGAAAGACTTGTCCCCATGATTTAATTACCTCCCATTGTGTCCCTCCCACAACATGTGGGAATTCAAGATGAGATTTGGGTGGGGACACAGCGAAACCGTATCAGTCTCCCAAGGTAGCATATGCATCAGTGAATTCATAAGAGTCCAGGATCTGGTCCTCAAACTCAGAGGCTCAGAAACTTGATATGTTAACACAGAGAACTGATCTGTCAATTAGGGGCAAACCACATCAACTGAGCTTTTTAGATAGACACATAAACTGGACCCTAACTCATTAATTTAGATTGAAAAATATTGTAAGCATAATGGTCATGCACACTAGAGTGCCTGGATCTTGCCGGCTAGGGCAATTTCTCTCGGTCAAAATCCTTCCATCAGCATTTGGACACACTTAAGTCTCTCACCTAAAAAGGAACAATGAACACAATCTAATGCCCCTGGGCCTCACATCCAGTTTCTATCCCCCCTCTCTCTCCTCCCTTTCAAAACCAAAGTTCTATAAAGAATTGTTCATTGTCGTTGTCTCAGTTTCTCCACTTCCCGTTGATTTCTCAATCCACTTCAATATGACATCCATCCAGCAGTGACATAAGTATCTAAGTGACCAAGATACTTAGTTACCAAGATGGCCTGGAAAGCAATCATCCAGCCATAGAGCTCTGGCAAGGTCCTACATCCCCCTGCTGACTGGGAGACTGGCTTTTGTTACTGAACCATGTTGAGGTCTGTAGGTGAGCCAGGGAGAGAGACAATGAACTAGGGCTATGAGGGATCATTCAGGGGGATTGGGGTGGTAGCTATTTACCAACCAATATATAAGTATTTCCAGGTGTTCACACAGCATGGCTGTATCATTTGGTATGGTGTGAATACCAGCCTTGCTCCATCATTCCACATAAATAGCTCTTGCTAAGCTCATCAAAGACTTCCATGTTGCTAAATGTAGTAAGGATATTTTTCAGACCTCATCTTACTTAATTTCTCAACTGCATCTGACTCTCTTAACCATTCCTTCCTTCTTGAAACACTCCTTTCTCTTGTCTTCTCTGGCCTCACACTTTCCTGGGTTTCCTCCTACAATGTGGGCAGCTCTTTTTTAATCTCCTTTTCTAGCACATCCCATTCTGCCTGGCTATTGAATGTTGTTAATTCCTAAATGCTTGGTCTGAAGCCACCTCTTCTTTCAAGGCTATTCTTTCTCCCTGGACAATTGTACCCATGCCCATGTCTTCAATTCTAATTTACACACTAATTAAGTTGTATTTTACATTATCAGCCTAGAACTTTCCTCTGAGCCTCAGCTCGAACCACTTGAGTGTCTCAAAAGCACTTTAGGAGGAGATATTTATGAAACACATATTTGATACAGAACTTGTATCCAGAATACATATTTTAAAACACTCATAACTTGATAATAAGAAAGCAAGCCTAGTTTTCTTTGTTTGTTTGTTTGTTTTTGTTATTGTTGTTTTTGAGACAGAGTCTCACTCTGTCACCCAGACTGGAGTGCAGTGGTATGATTTCGGCTCACTGCAACCTCTGCCTCCTGGGTTCAAGCAATTCTCCTGACTCAGCCTCCCGAGTAGCTGGGACTACATGCATGTGCCACAACACCCGGCTATAAACCTAGTTTTTAAATAGGCAAGAGATTTGAATAGACACTTTATGTAAGAAGACCTACAGATGGCAAACATGAAAAGATGCCCAACATCATTAGTCTTTAGGGAAATGCAAAATAAAATCACAACGAGATACCACTTCACACCTATTGATACAGCTAAAATAAAAAAATATTGACAACACACAGTGCTGGCAAGGATGTGGAGCAGCTGGAACCCTCATGAATCGCTTGTGGGAATGCAAAATGATATAGCCACTCTGCAAAGCAATTTGGCAGTTCCTACTAAAGTTAAACATGTACTTACCATTTGACCCAGCAATCCCACTCTATTTGGTACTGCCATTTATCCAAGAGAAATAAGAACATGTGTTTACACAAAATTGTATGTATATGTTTATTGTGCCAAATATTGGAAACAATTCAAATGTGCTTCAACTGTTGAATAAATAAACAAACTGTGATACATCCAGGCAGTGAAATAATATTTACCAATAGAAAGGAACAAACTACTAATACATAAAACAACAAGGATGAATTTCAGATGGGTTACCCTACGTGAAGGGTAAATCTAACTTAAAAGGTTACATACAAGATGATTCCATTTATACGAAACCAGGAAAAGACAAAACCCAGGGATAGGAAAAAGATAGTCAAAGAAAAGAGCACCAGGAAACTTTTTAGTGTGATGGGAAACGGGACTGATTACATAATTCACAGGGTCCAGTGCAAAATGAAAATGTGAAGTCCCTTTTAAAAAATTATTAAGCACTTAAAGACAGTGACAGGATACCAATACCATTAAACCAAGTGTGGGCTCTTCTATGTGCGGGGCGTGCACAGGTCCCACACCCAGGAAAAAGGCCCCGGATGAAAAATGCTGTATATCTTGATGGTGGTGTGACTACCTGGTGCTACGCATTTGTCAAAACCCATAAAAACACACTAGAAAGGATGAATGCTACTGTGTGTAAATTAAACCTCAATAAACCTGACATGTTTTTAAAAGACTCTTGTCACGAGGAAACCCCACATTAAAGTGGGTTGAGCTTCATCACACAGAAAGATAGGCCTGTACCCTTCAAACTGCATATGAAAGGCAGGGAAACCGCGAAAGAGTGTTTCAGACACAAGGAGACCAAAATGACATGGCAACCAAACACAACATGTGTTCTTGGATGGGATCTTGGGTCATAAGGAGGAAGGACCTTGTTGAGATGGTTGATGACATTTGAATGGGGTTTGTGGTTTCTTTCCTGATTTGGGGCTTGTGTGGTGGTAATGAAGAAGAGTGTCTTTAGGGGAGCATGTAAGGGCATTGGAACAAATGTGATTAAATGCTAACTACCGGGAAAGCTGAGAAAAGGGAAATCAAGACATTTTTGTACAGTTCTTGCAGCTCTTCTTTAAGTCTGAAATTATTTCAAGATAGGTTATTTCAAAATAATTTTTTAAATACTTGAAGATCAGCAGGTCAAATTCATGACCTTCCTGAAATCTCCACCCCTAGACTTGATTCCCTTTCAGTTTCCTTATCTCAGGAAATGGTCCCACCTTCAATGGGCTCTGGGAGCCAGAAATTCCCCTGATGCTTCCCTCTTCTTTCCTGATCCCTGCTTACTTTCCAGCCTCATCTGGCCTCCTCTCCCCATCCATTTCTTACCCCTAAGCAGACTGGCCTTCCTTCCATCCCAGGGATCACACACAAGCTGTCCCATCCTCAAATGTCACATCCTCAGGAAAGCACCTATCACTACCAGCCCAGGTCAGGTCCTGTGCTGGGCACCTTGGAGCCCTCGGACCTTCCCTTCTATGGGTGCCTCACAAGCTTTGGTTTATTTCTACCTGCACCATTCTACGGTTCTTCAATCCACACGTGTCTCTCATCACCAGGCTGCATTTCCATGAAGCAGAGCCAGATCTGGTTCTGCTCACCGCCGTCCTTGGCACTGCGCTTTGCACATGAGAGATGCTCCATAAATATTCGTTGATGGAGGCATGAAGGAGTGAATGAATCCTGGCACATCTATTTGGAGGAAATTGTTCCAGTCAGGTTCAAGCCAGGGCCAAAGGAAGTGAGCTAGTTGTGAGATCAGAAGGCTAAGATAGATTTCTTTTAGTTTGCTTTCTCTCCATCCTGCCTCTCAAATTCTTCTAGGCAGTGCAGACCCTTTCTGAGGGCTTCTCTTGCCGCAATTGCGCTCATTTACCCAATCCCCTAATGATCAAGCTTGACCTGTCCTGTGACCTATCATTTTTGCCTGTCTCTTATCCACATTCATGTATATATATTCTCATGCATATGTATCTTTTGTGGGGAGTTTAACTCTTACCAGGCCATTGAATTTTCCTTTATTAAATTCTAGGGCACCACATGGCAGGACGTGAGTTCCAGTGGGAGGCCCTGTGCCAGTGTTTCCCTTCTCTTCCCACTCCCAGCTCATTCTCACACTGCAAGGGACCTGATGCACTCCAGCCTGTAAGTCCTGCAAAGCCCAACTCTGTCCACAGCCCCAGCACTTGCCCCCAGACACCACATGGGGCTGGGCATGTGCACACCAGTGAATCCATCAGGGAGAGGTGGGCCAGGGGTAGGAGGCCTACACAGGCCCTGGAAGTAGGCTCGAGAAGCGTGGTCAAGAGGCGAGTGTGGCGGGCAGATCACCTGAGCCCAGGAGTTCAAGACCAGCCTGGGCAACTGGGGTGGGAGGATTGATGGATCCCAGGAGGTCAAAGCTGCAGTGAGCCATGATCGTGCCACTGCACTCCAGCCTGGGAGACAGAGCAAGACCCTGTCTCAGAAAATAAGAGAGTGGGGGTTCTCGTAGGTGTGTCCCACCAGGTCTAAGGGCAGTACTGCCATATGCCACCGTCTGTACTTCCTATGGTGGCAGTTTATGTGCTGGTATTTGGTACATTTATTTAGAGGGGAGCCAGGGATCCTGCACAGAAGGTAAGATTGATAGTGCTGGACCATCCATGCCTAATTGACTCTGAATGTCGAGGCCCACCTTCATTAGCAGTGAAGTCTGAATATAGGCATTTTTAAAGACATAAAAGAATTTTTAAAGCATAGGGGCTCAGTCCAACTCCTTTATTTTAAAGAAGAGTTGTAAACTGAGCCTTAGGAAGACATGCTCACCTGGGGGGAAGGTATAGTGAGGGAGAGGTATCAGTTAAACTGCACAGGCACAGAAGGCCAGGAGTCACGTTGTCCCAGCACAAATGCTGCCTCTCGAGAGAGGTGGGCGCATGGGGCAAATTAATCTGTCATGCTAAATTTGATGTTTCTCATCTGTAAAATAATGTCATAGTTGGCCTGAATTCACCTGGTTCGATTTTGGGAGGATTAAAATAAAATCTATGCATAGTAGTTAGCATAGTGTCTGACATATAGAAGAAAAGCTGGATAAATGTGAGTCACTGTATTTTGTATGATGGTAAAGAGAAAGATATTAACAAAATATTTCTGGTATCCTCATCCAGAAGGTTAAGCATGAATTGGAGTTGCCAGGTCTATTATCAGTATAGGAAGAGGCTCTTGAATCTCAAGTACTGTGTTTACAATTTGCTCCCAACCATCTTGCTGAAGCAATTAATTTATATCATCTCTGTTTTCTCTCATTAATATCTCCCCTCCCCTTAATCAGGCACTCAAAGCAGGTTCATCTATTTTGCTAGTCTTTTGGTTTTATTTTTTTCTAACATATATTGTTTTATGTCTTAATAACCATCACTTTTATCTTTATTAATATTCTTTGACCATTTTCTTTGGGTTTATTTAGTCATTCCTATTTTAATTTCTTAAGATGAGTGCATAACACTATCCCTTTCTTCAGGGGAAGGAAGGTCTTTCTTCATTAGAAGTGAAGCCATCAGTAATGAAGGCGTTTAAGGCTATTAATTTTCCTCTGTAAACAGCTTTCACTGTCTCATAGATTTGGGGACTTGCACCCTGTCTGAAGAATTATTTCTGAACACAAGTAAACTTAAACTTTTTAAAAAATTGATCACTAATTCAAAATTAATAGCGACATTTAATGTGCGGTCTCTTGTCCTCAACATTTTCCTTCATCTCCTCTTAACCTGCCTGCCAGCGTCCATGCCTACACTGTCTCTCCTTGGACTTGGACGCTAACCCCTAATGATCTCTGCTTCCAGCTCCTGCTTCACGCAGTTGCTCCTGTGATCTTTCTAATTCACAAATGCAGTCTCATGATTCTTCTACCTAAAACCCTTCAGCAGCTTTCTCATTACAGGATAATTGTTAGTGCCACACACACCACCCTGTGTCTGAACTCTGCCCACCTCTAACCTTGATTGCCCTCCCTGCCAGACTCCACACACCCTTATCCTTCATCCTCCAACAGAACCAAGCAATGCGTGGTGCCCTGTACTCCCAGCTTGGTGCATAGCTCCATCCCTTTGCATCACAGGCTGCCTTTGCCCACTGTGCCCACCCATGTCTCCCCTGCCAGCCCCTGCGTTGCAAGCATCTCATCTGCACTTAGGAGCTCCCTGCTTCAGAAGCCTCCCCAGACACCCTCCCTACCCCCTCCCTGCTCCCTGGCAAAGCACCCCTCAGCTCCCACAGACACGTGGACATGGCTCTTGCCTTTTCCTCACCACAGTGCATTGAGATAATCTATCAGCTTGCTTATCTGTTTATCTGTCACTTTACTAATGACCAAACACAGTGTTTCCCTTCACCTGTGTCCCCAGTCCTTCACTTCGATGCTGACTCTGAACTCATCTGATGAACATCTCTGAGCCATGGGCCTTGAGGGTTTCGCAGCTTGGGCTTTGGAAAGAAAACACTCACACGTGCCCAGAGCAGATATGGGTCCCTTTTGGACCTCACACTCTGCCTCTACAGCTGGGAAGGACAATAGGTAGCACCCTCTGGTCTCCACACAACATCAGGTCCTCCACGACACTCAGACCAATCACTTTTTCATTGAAGCAGATGAAGTTGGTTAAGGCGTCTAGATTTTATTGAGCACTTACTATTTGGCAAGAAGTTTTTAGGGGGTACCTTCTTTAATCCTACAAGGTATGATTCCCATTTTCCATAACAGGAAGACTGAGGTTTAGAGCAGTATTTCCCAAACCTTCGTATGCACAGCAATCACCTGGGATCCTATTTAAATGCAGATTCTGGGCAAGTGGCTCACGCCTGTAATCCCAGCACTTTGGGAGGCCGAGGCAGGTGGATCACTTGAGGTCAGGAGTTCGAGACCAGCCTGGCCAACATGGTGGAACTCCGTCTCTACAAAAAATACAAAAAAAAAAAAATAGCCAGGCATGGTGACGGATGCCTGTAATCCCAGCTACTCGGGAGGCTGAGGCAGGAGAATTGCTTGAACCTGGGAGGCAGAGGTTGCAGTGAACCCAGATTGTACCACTGCACTCCATCCTGGATGACAGAGTGAGACTCTCTCTTAAAAAAAAAAAGAAAATGCAGATTCTGACTCAGTCAGTCTGAGTCGGGGCCTGATAGTGTGCATTTCTAAGAGGCTCCCAGGTGATATGGATGCAAAGCCCATGGACCTCCCTTTGAGTAGCAAGGGTTTTAAAAACTGTGTGCCTCCCTCCTTGCCATAGACCTCTAGAGCAGCACTACAGAACTTTCTGCAGAGATGGAAATGTTCTATCTGGGGGTGATGGCTCACACTTGCAATCCCAGCACTTTGGCAGGCTGAAGCAGGAGGATCCCTTGAAGCCAGGAGTTCAAGATCAGCCTGAGCAACAAAGTGAGACTGTCTTTACAAAACAATTAAAACTTTAAAAAAGTATCAGGATGTGGTGGCATACACCTATAGTCCCAACTGCTCAGGAGGCTGAGGCAGGAGGGTCACTGGAGCCCAGGAATTTGAGGTTACAGTGAGCTATGATCACACCACTGCACTCCAGCCCAGGTGACAGAGCAAAACCGTGTCTCTAGGGAAATAAAAAGAAATGTTCTATAGTCTGCACTGTCCAATGTGGTAGCCACATGTAGCTAGTGTGACTAAGGAACTGAATTTTTAGTTTTACTTTAATTCACTGAAATGTACTTAGTCACATGTGACTCGTGGTGGCCACCATATTGGGTCAATGCAGCTCTAGACAAAGCCAAGAGGAGGAGGGATTATAGCAAAGAGCTGCAGGAGCTGAAGGACTAGCCTTCTACCACAGCAGTCCAAAGCTCAGGCCTGGGAGGGCTCAGGGTGGCTGTATTTCAGCCTAGGTGCAGAAGCCACTCTGAACTTCCAGCTAGCAACTGGGCCAGGGCTCAGGCTGAAGCTGCCCATCTGGACACTGAGAAAAGACGAAACATGTTTTGCAGCATGTTGTACTTCCATGAAGCCACCTCCTACTCCTGAGTGGTACCAGAGAATACATGAGGAATAGAGAGATAAGGATGCAGTGCAGGTCTGTGGCCATCATAGCAGGATGGGGCTGGGAGTGGGACTGTTACTGAACATGTAGTAAGTACCAGGCACTGTTGCGAGCACAGCACATATTGGGTTCATTTTACTCTCTACACCAACTATTTTACATTTTGTATAGATAAGGCCCAGAGAGGTTAAGAAACTTGCCTGAAGTCACATAGCTTGTGAATGATAGAGTTGTAATTTAAAGCCTAGAACTCTGGCTCCAGAGCCTTCACTCCTGACTAAATGCTAAAATTATCAAGGGGGTGGTCTGTCTGGCTTGGAAGTGTTTGCATGAAGAAATGTCTAGGTCCTCTGGCATCCCAAAGGGCCAGCAGCTGCCTGACCATTGTTAAGGGAAATCTCAAAAAGGTTAGGCGAGAGAACCTCTCTCTGCCCTGAGTCCTATGGTGTGTTGTTGGAGTGAAATGGAATCTCCCATGGTTATCTCCCTCCCCAGCTCTCCACTGTTCTCCTCCAGGATCCTTTTCACAACTTGGAGACAGATGGTCAGGTGAGGCTGGAGTGGACTCATACCTAACAAGGGCTGGGGCCAGCATGCTGGAGAAGCACTCCACCACTAGTGGAGTGGACCCTTCAGCACAATTCTCAGAGTCCTTATGCCACTTGCTCTAATGAGATAGCAGATCCGGGTAGAGACTGGTTCAGGACCAAGGCCGTCATCACATCACTAGGGTAAGGGACCTGAGAGGCTGAGCTATGAGCTAGTGTAGCCTCTTCCCCTGCTCCTCCTCTACAGCGGCCCCAGCCCTTGTTAGATACGAGTCCACAGCAGCCTCACCTGACTATCTCCAAGTTGCAAAAAGGATCAAGAAGGAGGGAGGTGGGTCAGGTAGGGTGATAACCATGGGGCAGGAGATTCCATTTCTCCCCAACAGCACACCACAGGACACAGGGAAAAGACAGGTTATCTTGCCTGGCCTCTTTGGACCTCCCTCAAGAGTGCTCAGGCAGCTGCTGGCCCTTTAAATGGAGCCAGCTCCCACTGGGCACTCTTAAAGCTCACTTCATTCATGAATTAAGTCCCTGACATCCCTATCTGTATGATCAATATGTTTGTTTATTAGCAGCAGCTGCTGTGTTTTAGCAAAGGCGGTGAGCCCCCATGAGAGGGCCGCGGGGTAACCACAGAGCAGGGCCTGGGACAGGGAGGAGAAAGGCCTCCTGCTGGCAGATGGGAGCTGGGGCTGGATAAGGTTTCATGGTAATGGTCCTTTAATTGAAATAACTGGTTCAGTAGGACTGTTTGGTAGGAAGCTGTGCTGATGGCTCCTGGCTAGGTCCCCCCTTTAAGAGGTCCATTAACTGGTGGCTGTGCTCCCAGCTCTCGTCTATGCAACCACCAGCAGCGTGGGGGGAGCCGAGCTGCGAGGGTGGCCACTGCGGGCCATGCTGAAGGGAGTGGGCCTTGGGTTGACCGCTGTCAGGATGTTAAGACCACGTGGCCTTATGGCCTGGTCCCAAACCCAAGCTCTGCCCTCCTGTCCCCATTCTGGGTTCATTTCGCCTCAGTGACTCAGGAACCTCATTCCTAGGCTGACTTATGTTTTCCAGAAGAGGAAAGGACTCATCACTTTGCAGTTCCGACATCTCCTCTGCATTGATGATTCAGGGTCTTGACTCTCATCTATTTGTCATGCTGAAGGTCCAGGGAATGATCCACAAAATCACTACTTCATTAATTCATGCATGCATGTATGCATTTGGGAAACATTTAATGAGTAACTTCTATATGCCAGGCTCCATGCTGGCTACTGGAAACACAAAGATAAAGGAATGCAGGCATGCCCTGGGGGGATTTCAAGTCTTCTGGGGATAAAATCATGCAAACATTGACAATACCAGAAAATAGTAGCTGGATTGGGAAAACATGTGATGTACAGCGGGACCACGGCAGGTGAAACTCCTAAGTCGGGATGGTGGAATGCAGGGAGCTGGCACTGGACCTGAGAGACTCTCCAGTAAATCTCCAGGGCCACAAGGCTATTCCATTTCTCCCAGGTCCCCCATGATAGGCTAGATTGGCAGATCTCCTCTATATTCCATAACACACACTGTGTGCTGCAGCCTGGCAGACTATGCAGTGGTCCTCAGCTGGGGGTGATTTGCCTCCCAGAGACATTTGGTAATGTCTAGAGACATTTTTTATTGTAATGACATTTTTTATTGTAACATTTTTATGGTGGGAGAGATACCACTGGCATCTAGTAGTAAGAGACTAGACATCCAACAATGCACAGGTCAGCCCCCAACAACAAAGAATGATCTGGACCAATATATCAACAATGCAAAGACTGAGGAACCTGAGCTATGGTTTCATATTTTATCCTAAGTGAGATGCAAACACAAGCACCTTCACCACTTCCTGACTTGCTTCAGAACTGCCCTCGTTAGTCCATTCATTACACCAATTTCATTATGCAACCAGCCCATCCAATGGTTAGTCTTTCTATCTGGTCTGCCACTTACATTGTTACCTTGGCCTTTGGGGTTTGATGTTGGGTACCATTTTCTAGGAAGGACCCTGGCTATTTCCACATTAACCCCCAAATCCTCAAATCTTGGGGCTTCCCTCCTGGAAGATGTTCCAAATGGGCTCACCCTGTCTCCACGAGCATACTCACCACTGATTCTGCCCTCGTTCTCCTGCCTTCATTCTGTATTTAGCTTGAAGTGTGGACACATGGCTAAGTCCATCACTCCCACACTCTCACCAGAATCCCATTCTCCTCTTATCGCTCAGCCCTGCTACACCTGGGGCATGAACACAGGTGCTTCTAGTGCACAGAAAAAGGTCAGATAAATGTCACCAATTTATGACTTCACATTTTCTAGCACCTGGCTTGGGGTATGCCTGAATCCAAAAGTTTTGAATAACTTCTAGTAGCTATCTGATTAAGATGTCATGATATCAAAGCTGCTGAGATCCTGATTCTTTCTGCACAGGATGCTCAGTAGAGAATCCCAGTCTACCCACAGTCTCCATACTGTACTCCAGCCAACTTCTAGGCAGTTCTAGAAAACATCTGTTGTTGCCCTTGGACTTCCTAAACCAAAGATGACAAACAGCCACCTTCAATAAGTTGATAGATGATGCCTGAAGCAAAATATTGCGAATAAGTCCTGGGTAGTGGGGCAATGGGAGTCCTAGAGAAGAAGGTCTTTGGGGGTTTTCAGTCATCCCCCCTCTATTCTTCAACATACTTCAGCTTTGAGCCCACACTCTCACCCCTATTCCAACAAGGCAGCTGGCCCCAGTTCCTCCTACGATAAAAATTCTAGAACCTGAACTATTTGAGGCCAAGGTTCAGGAAGAAAGACAGTCAAGATCAATTAGCAATTTTTTAAAAATACGTAGAGGTGAGAGGAGTGGAGGCTTCTGTGGCAGATGTTTCCCATTCTTGAATATAAATAGAAGATGAATTATCATGAATTCCTCATGCTATGTTATTAGTAGGACAGTGACTATGGCTGACAGTCAGTGTCTGGGTCTTCATGAGAGACCCAGATGAGTACTGAGATAGATTGCATCTTAAGTGAAGTTGACAATGCATTCTTGTTGGTTTTCACCTGTAGATATGTGCACAAAATCTGTTTGGGGATATAATTAGAAAGTAGAACTGTCTTTAATCTGCACATTTCAATGACCCATTCATTGGAAAGGTGCCCAATCTGTGACTTTGTTTTCCTGAATGTCAACATGCATATGCTTTAGAACATCCCGATAAGCAGAGATTTTGAAAGCCCCTGAGGAATGAATCAGCGACTTACCCAGTGTTGGAATACACTCTCGGGTACTTCAGCCAAGCTGCCCTTTTTCCTGAACAATCCACAGATAAGGATTCAAAGCCTTTTGCCCCAGGCAGCCCATTCTGACTAGGCACAGCCAGAAGCTCTGGCCAATTAAACATCACCCTTAAAGGGAAGAAAATTTATGGATCTATACGTTCCATCCTTCAGCCCCACTTATCCCCTTGAGGGTCCTCAGAACAGTCTGGCCCTCCTTCAAACATTCTTTCAACCATCTCAAGATAGGATCCTAAAGACCAGGGTTAAGCAACACCAGGTCTTGGAACCAAATATGGCCTTCCACTTGTTTTTGTAAATAAAGTTTTATTGAAACACAGCCACATTAATTTGCCTATGAATGCTCTTACACTTCAACAGTAGAGCTCAGTAGTTGTGACAGAGACCATACAGCCTGCAAAGCCTAAAATACTTACTATCTAACCTTTTACAAAAATATTTGCCACCCCTGCTCTAGACCAGCAGTCCCCATCCTTTTTGGCACCAGGGACTGGTTTCACGGAAGACAATTTTTCCACGGATGCATTGTGGGGGTGGTTTCTGGATGAAACTGTTCCACTTCAGATCATCAGGCATTAGTTAGATTCTAATAAGGAGCACGCAACCTAGATCCCTTGCATGAGCAGTTCACAATAGCAGTTCACAATTCTCATGCTCCTGTGGGAATCAAATGCCACGGCTGATATGACAGAAGGTGGAGCTCAGATGGTAATGCTTGCTAGCCCACTGCTCACCTCCTGCTGTGCACCCCAGTTCCTAACAGGCCACGGACTGGCACTGGTCCATGGCCTGGGAGTTGGGGACTCCTACTGTGGACTATAACATCTTCAGGAGGTGCAGAACAAACCACGGACTGGTACTGATCCATGGCTGGGAGTTGGGGACTCCTGCTGTGGACTGTAACTTCGTCAGTGGGTGCAGAACAAACCAGATCTTGCTAGTGATCATCATGGGGCATGGTTTTGAGTCTTTTCACCTTCACCATCCTGATCACTCTCCTCTTAACACCTGCCATTAATTTATGTTCATTTTGTAAAGAGCGATCCCAGAACCATGCTCTTGCAGGAGCTGGACAAGACTCATCTCCTTCCTTTTTCTTAATACCAAGCCCTTCTTTCTGCAGAGAAAGATGACATTCACTTCCTCATGGTCAACAGTCACTGCTGATTTACAAGCAGTTCCCCATTGACAACAAAATAGCACCACCATTCCTAGCTAGCATTCACTGAGTACTTGCTATGCACCGGGCCAGGGATAAGTACTGTATATCACTGCTTTGATTGTTTCGACCAACGCTCCTATAAGGTAGATCCTATCATTGTCCCCATTTTATAAATTAAGAAATTGGAGGTTCAGAATGGTTAGGTATGATCCGAAGTCATACAGTTCACAAAGGACAAGGTTAGATTTCAAACCCAGGCCCTACTGATTCCTGAGACCCATCTTACAACAATAGCTTTCCCCTTCCCAGGTACTAGAACCCAACTGGGTTACATTTGGTTATGGTTTCCACATCAAGAAATCATTGACTTTAATTTGATAATTTAGCTCACCTGCATTCATCCAACAAGGGGCTCATTGACTAACTGCATGTGCCAGGCCTTGTTCTAGGTTACTGGAATAATGGCAGTGAGCAAAACAGCTAAAAATATCTGCCCTCCTGGACCCTGCCTTTTAGCAGGGTGGAGGAAAGGGAGAGAGGCATAAATAAAACAAATAAGAAAAAAATATTAAGGCCAGGTGCTGTGGCTCACGCCTGTAATCCTAGCACTTTGGGAGGCTGAGGCGGGTGGATCACCTGAGCTCAGGGGTTTGAGACCAGCCTGGCCAACGTGGCAAAACCTGTCTCTACTAAAAATACAAAAATTAGCTGGATTTGGTGGCTCACACCTGCAATCCCAGCTACTCCGGAGGCTGAAGCAGGAGAATCGCTTGAACCCAGGAGGCAGAGGTTGTGGTGAGCCGAGCTAACACCACTGCACTCCAGCCTGAGCATGAGACTCTGTCTCAAAAAAGAAAAAGAAAAAAATATTAAAAGTGGCAAGTGCTATGAAAAAAATAACCAGGCAGGGAAGAAATCACATGCTGGAGTGGGCAGGGTTGCAGTTTTAAGTAGGGTGGTCAGAGTGGCCTTGCTGGGAAGGCAGCCTCTCGGAGGTGAAGGATTGAGCCATGTGGGTACCTGGAGGAAGAGGCTTTCAAGCAGAGGAAGAAAGACCCTGAGGCAGGCTGGAACAGTCAAGGAGTAGCAGAGAGACCAACTGGCTGGAGCAGAAGGACCAAGGGGAGAGTAGCAGGAGGTGAGGTCGAGGTTTAAAAGGGCCAGGCCCTGCAGTGCTTGAGGCCTCTGCAAGACTTTGGGGTTCCACTCTGAGCGAGAAAGGAAGCCAGTGGAGGCATCGGAGCAGAGGAAGGAGGTCATCTCACTAAGGCTGTAAGTGGACTCCTCTGGCTGCTGGGTTTAGAATGGACTTTAGTGGACAAGAGCAGAAGCAGGCAGAATGGTTAGGAAGCTGCTGAAATCTAACACAAGAGAGACAATGGGGATTCCGACCAGAGTCCCAGCAGTAGAGGTGCAGAGAATCCCGCTGGATTCTGGATATATTTTCAAGGTCAAGCTGACAGGAATGCTGCATGGAGGAGGGATGCAGCATGTGAGAGAAAGAGTGGAGTCAGGGATGTCATAACCAAGTGGGGAAGGAATCACTTGGTGGATTTCTTGTCTGAGCAACTGGAAGTTCTGAGCAACATGACCTTGGACCACATCTATGACCTTGGGCACCTTAAGTCTGAGATGCCTCATCATTCAGCTCCCACTTGTGAGAACATGTGGTGTTTGATTTCCTGTTCCTGCATTAGTTTTCTAAGGATTCAACCTCCAAGAGGAGGTGCTAAGTAAGCAGGTGGCTATAAGGGGCTGAAAGTTCAGGGTGGACCCTTTTGTTCACTCGCTCCTTCATTTATTCATAGCCATTTACTGAGTGCCTACTTCAGTTCAGCAAGGCATCAAAATGTTCCTGGTGAAAAAAAAAAAAATAAACTTGTATTTAGATCAATACTAAATGGCATGTCCTACTGTCTTAAACTGTTAATAGCCTTCGCTCCTCTGTCAGCAGCACGAGCACCCTGTCTACACACACACACAAACACACACACGCAGAGGCTCACACACCACAGAATGAGGCAGTCTTTACTGAGAAAATTCTGGGTGAAGAGAAAAGGCAAAGATGAGGCAGACGCCTCACAGATGATGCAGAGAAGACTCTCCGCTAAGGCGCCCCGCCTCTACTAGGAGCTCCCGCACTCCAAAAACACTTAGCTCCTGCAACTCCAAAAACGCTCCCCAGCCACTGAACATCTGCCTCATTGCACACCCGGGCCGGCTACACTCTCTAAGAGGAATAGCCCAGAGGCACCTCTGTCCAAGAAAGGTATATGGCCTCATTTTAGGACCGCAGCAAGAGAAGATCCCTATGGTCTTAGACGACATCCTTTTTTTTTTTTCCAACTTAATTATGGCTTCTGACAGAGAGGGCTCAGCTGGTACAGAAATCCGCACCCTGAACTCACTGTCACAAAGGTTCCAGCCAGACAGACCTGGGGAGACTTTTCCCTTGGACTGAGGCTGGAAGACAGAGACTTTTTAATTAGAATTTGTTATTAATGGGAAGTGCTGCAAATTAAAACTAGGCCTCCTCCCTCTCCCTCCTGCGTTCCGCACTATATTTATCTCTGATCTCAATTAGAAAGTTCAGGGACTCACTGCTGAATAGAATGTGTGGATATAAAAGCTTCTGGAGACACGAGAAAGAGGGTGAAGGCGTGGAAGGAGAGAATGGAAAGTGGAGGCTGGGGATGGGGTGATGGGTGTCGCTGAGACAGGGTGGGAAGGACCAGGATCACACCCTGTGCCTGAGCTGTGAAATGTGCCCTGGAACTGCCCCAGGAAAAGCCTCCTAGGGCTTTTCTCTAACACTGGTGACAAATGTCTCCACTCCTTGAAGAGGGAATAACTAGTCACTAACACACGGATGAGACATCAGAGGTGGCTACACTCTGAAAGAGATTTTTTTTCAGGGAGAGTTAGGGAGACATTCAGTTTGGTTTGGTTTATACATTTTCAAATGGAAACCAATCTGATTTTTCCCAATTGTAAAGATAAGGCATGCTTTTTTATTTTTAAAACCCCCACATTACAGATAAGGTTAAGTAAAAATCATTTGAAATCTCGCCAACCTGAAGATCTACACTGTTCATAGTTTTGGCGAACATCCGGCTTGCTATCTGTCTCTGTCTGTCTCTCACACAATTTAATATCTTTGGGATAATGCTATATGTATGAAATGTCCCGAGGCATGCTTTTCCCTCAACAAAATATATTGTGAGATATCTTTCTATATCAATCAACATAAATCTATGTCAAAATTTTTAATGGCTACATGGCATTCCATTATATGGACGTATCATAATTTATTTAGCCAGGCCCATCTTGGTGGTCATTTAGGCTGTTTCCAGGGTGCATTCTTACAAACAGATCTGTGCCTTCCCTTTAATAGAGCTGAGCAGGGACTGCACCACAACGCTTCCTCCATCCCTCCGCAACTGGGCCGTGGGACTTCAGGGTCCAACAGCGCCACCTATGGGCCGGAAGACCCGAGCGGCAGCATTTTCTCAGCGACCTCTTTGTCTACCCAAGAAACTAAATGTGGGCCCTCCCACCCCAATTCCAGTGGCCTAGAGCTGTGGAAAGCTGCGTGATCAGCAGAATTCGAACAATAAACAAACTTTCCCTTATGCCATAAATCCTTGTGGGGACCTTCAGATGGACAATAACCCTAGTTTAGCACACTTCATATGGTTTGCTATTATTATTCTTCCAGTCATGAGATATTTGGAAACATGATTATGATCATCCAATTCCACCTAAAAAAGAGAGAGAGAGGGAGAGAGCTTCAGAGCTGCTCAGCCTGGGAGAAAGTCGTGACACCTCCCCTTCTAGCTGCAGCACAGAGGACAAGTGACTTGGCCTGAGTCTCACTTTACTCATTTGAAAATCGTAGTAATGATACCTCCCTTGCAGGTTTGCTTGAGATTACAAATAATGTATTGAAAAACTCAGAACATAGTAAGTGTAATGGTAACTTTAATAATAATTATTAGCATTATTAATAATAGCAAAATATTATGTTTGTATTAATAATAAATTTCTCTCTGTCATGCCTCCTGCTAGTCTATATAGGGCATATGTACAAGACACATGCCCTGCCTTCAAGGTAGGCTCAAATCTCTCTACTGGCAACTCTCCTAGGAAGCAGATCCTTCAGGAGGCACAAGGTGGCTGTGGAGGAGGCAGCACAGATCTTAGAATGAAAGGAACCTACAGCACAATGAGGGTAATTTAGGAATCAGGATGGAAAGAAACTTAAAGGTCATGAGGTCCACCCACCTGTTCCCACACTTGAATCAAAGCCAGCTCTGACAGGTCTGGTCTGTTTACCTTACTCCAGGAATGAGTCCCAGCCACACTAGAGAGGCCACCTTCCCCTCTGCCAACAACTCAGTTAGAAAATGCTCCTGCTCAAACTCGAGGAAGCACTAGGGCAGGCTTTCTGGACTGTCAGGATGATTGAAGGCAGACCTCCCAGAGAAGAGAGATTGGGGGGTTATAATGCAGGGTAAGTGACCATGGTCTTGGGCGGTTTGGGTTGTCATCTGCCAAGGGCAAGGACTGGTCTTGATGACCAGATGACCTCCTGGCCACACCAGCTTTGTGTCCCACATTTTGTGCACATGTTGTACATGACCTGTGTTTCCAACCCAGGCTGAGGACCTCTGACTACACTCATGACAGCCAGCATGGTGCTGAGGGCAGAGCAAAGGATGGAGATGGATGGAGAGAGAGAGGGCTGTCTTTTCTCCATATCACAGCCATTGCCCCATCCAGACACTTACTGCCTTTTCGGTAGGGTACTATGATAATTTCCAACTGGTTCCAGCAGTCATCCCATTTCTACTCCAGTCCTTTCTCCACACCACTGCCAAATTAATCATCTACTGCAGCTACTCCCCAGCTCAAAAACCATCCATAGATCCCCACTGCATACACAATGAGATTCAAACTCAATCTATATGCAAAACTCTCTATTATCTGACCCCAACTCTTTCCCTAGTTCTTCCTGCTCTCCAGACATACAGAAACATGTTCTGTCTCCCAGTACTTGTCTCATGCTTTCCCACCTCCCTGTCTTTGTTCAAATAATGTCCTCTGTTACTGTCTCTCTCTTCCAGATCCCCATATGCCCCAATTTTACCCATATTCAAGGTGACACCTCTGCTGACCACTCATTCAGAAGTAACCCTTCTCTCCTCTGGCTTCCACTTGTATCTTTCATATGGAAGTTAGCATTTTAATCTTTTATAATTATTTATGATTCTAGGATATGAGCCTTGTAGACTCATCCTGGAAGACAAGAAGACATTGTCCTTCACTTTTATCTGAACATCACCATAACAAGCAATGACTACTAGTCGATGGGTGTTCAGGACACACCTTGGGTCTTAGGTCACCCTCTGTCACTCATCAACTATGTGTCCTCAACTAAGTCCCAGTTGAAGGTCTTAGTTTTCTTATCTGTAAAATGGAGCTAATAATACCTTCCTAGGGTTATATGTGCATCAAAAACTAACGAACAGGATCCTACACTCCCTGCCAAAAGTGATGATTAATGCTGAAATGAGGCCAGGCATGGTGGCTCACACCTGTAATCCCAGCACTTTGGGAGGCTGAGGCGGGAGGATCACCTGAGGCCAGGAATTTGTGACCAGCCCGGTCAACATGGTGAAACCTCATCTCTACCAAAAATACAAAAATTAGCCACATGTGGTTGCGCATGCTTGTAACCCCAGCTTCTCTGGAGGCTGAGGCATGAGAATTGCTTGAATTCGGGAGCCAGAGGTTGCAGTAAGCCGAGATCACACCACTGCACTCCAGGCTGGGCAACAGAGTGAGACTCCGCCTAAAAAAAAAAAAATGTGAAATGAACAGCGGGAACTCCAGGTTCAGTGAGTGGAATGGAATAGAAAAAACTGAAATGGGTGAAGTGGGGAAGTCTCTGCTCTCTCACTTGGGCTTTAGGTAAAGTTTGCTGCCTGCCCAAAGTTTGCATTCTGGATGGTGGGGTTAGAACAAATGCAGGGCTAGAAGCTTCACTTTATCTCCCTCCTGGGAATGCTCATCCTTCGGAAGGATGCTAGGCCCTGCCTCCACTCCCAGAAGCCCAGGTTGGGTCTCCCCCGCCACTCCCACCTCACCTCACCCCCCTAGTTTCCCCTCTCTGTGGGGCCCAAGCCTTGCCTGTCTCCTGCTGGGGGTCTTGGACTCCCCAGGTGCCTGCACTAAGGTACTCAGTCTTATAGCCAAGTGGGCCAGACCCTGAAACTACCCCTCTGTCTGCCAATTGTTCACTGCTATCTCTCCCTCTCTGTAGGAGTATTATTGCCAGCAATTAGCACAAAGATCCTTTCCCACTCTAGTTAAGATCCCGAGCTGCAGTTAAATGCTCCCAGATCCCATTTAAAGGATTTTAAATGCAATTCATTCTGACTCATTAAATAATCCCATGGACGGCTTTCTTTGCTTTTACCACCTTAGAAGCCTCTTTCCAGAAAAGAAAACAATAAATGAGGGTGGGTTGGAAGTGAGGAGAGCAGCCTGGTCTGGGAGAGGGAAGGAGAAGGCTTCTGTCCTGGCCTCATCAGTTCCTGGTTTTGCATTTTGCTCTCTCCCTCTGGCTCCCACCCATGCTCCCCTCCTGCTCGCTCCCTCCATCCTTTTCTCTCGGAAATGACTTCACCTGACAGCTATGGATTTAGAGCTTTTTTGCCAATTACTTATGCCCAGTGAGAAAATAGGTTTTTAATGTCTGCCCTTGTTCCGCCCAGCCCGGCTACCTCACTGTGAAGCGAGCCCACAGCCCTCACTCCCTGAGCAGCTGGTGCCCACTGCCCAGGCTGGGGATGATGGGGTGAGGACAGCTGGAAGGGGCAGGAGAGGGGCAGAGGCTTCGGTCTCAAGGTTAGCACCCTTGTTACAGAGTTGGTATAACAGCCTGTGAGATCTGTGTTCCCTCATCACCCAGTTCAACACACCCATTCATTCATTCTTCATTAATTATCAAGATTTACCAAGCATATACTGTGTGCCAGGCACCTGGCAACCATTTTCTATGTATTAATGTACTAAATCCTTGAAACAATCCAGTAAGGTAGATGCTGTTATAATGTCATTTTTACAGAGAGGGAAATTAAGCCTCCAGAGCTTAATGTATCACCCAAAAATCACACAACTAGTGAATGCTTCTGAGGGTTGAGCGGGAGGATGAGCATGAACCCAGGCACTGTTGTACCAGAACTTCTAGATATGCATAACCACTCCTGTGCACTGCCTTTTGCTCGATCATCTTATACCAACAGGAGATGGTACAGGGCCCTGCCGCACCTGGAGGGGCCTCAGCCAGCCAAGGTCCTTGCCACACCACAACTCACGTTCAACCTGGGGACACAATCATTTCAACTGTTTTTCTATAACATGGCACATGGTCTGGTGAGGGCTATGACTGAGGTTTGTGCAAAGTGCTGTGGGAACTCAGGGAGCAGGGCCATTCATTCTGCCTGGGAAAGAGAAGGCAGGTTGGGAAAGGTGACAAGAGGAGACGGCATATCATCCAGGCCTTGAAGGCTACAGAGGAAATCATCAGATGAAGGAGGGAGGGGAAGGGCATTCCCAGGAGAGGGAACAGCATGAACAAAGGCTTGGAGGCTTAAAAGGGCCTGGTGTGCTTAGGTAGCATCCTCCTAAGCAAGATGCAAACCCCGAGTGTGGCAGGGGATTTATTGCATAATTTTTACTCTAGACCAGTTTTTGAGAGGAGGCAATTCTGCCTCCCAGCACACTTAGGCCAATGTCTGCAGACATTGTTGGTTGTCACACCTGGGTGGAGGGGGTACTACTGGCCTCTAGTAGGTGCAGGACAGCTCCCCACAACCAGGAATTACCCAGCCCCCAAATCTCAATAGAGCTGAGCTGGAGAAACCCTGATCCAAAGAAAGGATTGCAGTAAGGCATGCAGAGGAAAGCATGGTTAATTCCAGTTAAAGAAATCAGAAGAGGCTTCATGGAGAAGAGGTATATAAGAAGATCACACAAATGGAGAGGATGTGGATGTGTGAGGATGAGGAAGAAGAATTCCAGCACAGGAGAGAACTTGAGAAAGACCTAGAAGGTGCAAAGTGAGGGGTGTGTTCAAGGAACTGTGCCCTTCGTTGTGTGTGGCATTCATGAGGAGGAGTAAGAGAAAATGGCTGAAAAAGTCGTTTCAGGTTAGATGTTTATGAGCCTTAAAGCAAGTTAGAAAGAGTCAGTAAGGGCCAGGTGCAGTGGCTCATGCCTGTAATCCCAGCACTTTGGGAGTCCAAGGCAGGCAGATCACGAGGTCAGGAGATCGAGATCATCCTGGTCAACATGGTGAAATCCCCTCTCTATTAAAAATACAAAAATTAGCTGGATGTGGTGACCCATGCCTGTAGTCCTAGCTACTTGGGAAGCTGAGGCAGGAGAAACACTTGAACCTGGGAGGCGGAGGCTGCAGTGAACTGAGATTGCGCCACTGTACTCCAGCCTGGTGACAGAGCAAGACTCTGTTTCAAAAAAAAAAAAAGAAAAGAAAAAACAAGAAAGAGTCAGTAAGGCAATGGGGAGCCACAGAAGGGCTTGGAGCATCAAGAGACAGGATCAGAGATGCACTTTAATTAATCAGGCTTTAATTAATTAATCAGCCAGTGCACGGAGAGGCTGGAGGAGGGGAGACCAGTTAGGAGGCCGTTTCAGTGTTCCTGGCAGGAGTTCCAGCCAACCTGAACTTGCATAGTGGCAGCCTCGCTCTACTCACTAAATTGAGAGTTTACTCTGTGCCAGGCCCAGTGCTAAGCATACAATACAAGACTGAGCCTCATTTTACCCAACAGACAGTTCCCTGGGAGATATGAAAAACAAGCTCCTGTCAATTAATTTAAAATTTAAATGTAATTTGATATTTTAATATGTTAAAACGTGCATTACTTTTATAATTTAAAATACAAGAATTTTTTTTAAATGGAAACCAAGATTTATGCAAAAAGATTTTATTACACTATTTTCTAAAATAACAATGTGTTTGCCATCAGGGAATCACCAATGACATATCAGGCACTGCACGGGGTGATGTACATGAAAACAACCAACTCTTTTCTTTTCTTTTTAAAAAAAGGAGACTTTGCTTTTAAAAGACTGGCATATAGTAGCTGTCCAATAAAATATGTTGAATAGGCCAGGCACGGTGGCTCACACCTGTAATCCCAGAACTTTGGGAGGCCAAGGCAGGCAGATCACCTGAGGTCAGGAGTTCTAGACCAGCCTGGTCAACATGGTGAAACCCCATCTCTACTAAATATACAAAAATTAGCCAGGCTTGGTGGTGCACACTTGTAATCCCAGCTACTCGGTAGGCTGAGACAGAAGAATCCCTTGAACCCAGGAGGCAGAGGTTGCAGTGAGCAGAGATCATGCCACTGCACTCCAGCCTGGGTGACAGAGCGAGACTCCATATACACATATGTATAGATAGATAGATACATAGATAGATAGATAGATAGATAGATAGATATGAAACAAATTATTTAATTCATGTCAATTAGAATGTTAGAATGGAAGGGCACCTGATTGATACTGGGCTCCGGTGTAAGTAAGAAATACCACATTCATACTTGAGTGCTGATCGTGCTGGGCTGGCCTCCCAAGTGAATGGAGTTAGGCAATGGGAAGTGAAACTGGAGCTGTTTCAGTCCATCCTGCCCCAGATCAGGCCCCAAGAGCTAGGAGAGCTGTGACCACAATAGGTGAACCATGTCCCAGGAGAGTGTCAGGAAGGGGGACACCAAGGTGAGAATCAAGAAAGGTAGGACAGATTAAAGCTTTTGTGAAGCCACCAGGGCTTTATTAAATGAATAGTGGAAAACCCAAATGCTTGCTCTGAAATAAAGAACCTCAAAGTCTCAGTGGCATACAGTAACAAGCATGTCAAATTCTCCCTCATGACTTTGTAGGTGGCTAGCGGTGGCTCTGCTCCATACACCCCTCATCCGCCAGGGACCAATGAGCCAGCAGGCAGGTTCTTTTCAGGGCAATGACAGACGTTCAAGAGAGCAAAACCAACTGCACAAGGCCCCCCAAGCTCCTGCTTGCATCACATCTACTAACATCCAGCCAGCCAAAGCAAGTCAGGTGGCTTAGCTAAAATGCAAGGAGCAGGGAAATACACTTGCCCTCTTGTGGAAGGAATTACAAAGCTGCCCAGCAAAGGGCATGGATACATGCAGGGGTAGAGGATTAAGGGCAATCATCAACATGCAGTCTCAGCCCAGAACTATTAACACTTGCAATTTCCTATTTTCATATAACAAATTTGCTTAAAATGGGCCCTGTGGCAAACAAAGAGGGGCTCTTTGCAATGGATGAATGCTCTCTCCCCTGAGATTCTGAATGGGATCACAGGAGAGAAGCAGAGCACAGGGAGAGAACATTGGCCTACAAGTTGGAAGCCTTGGATCTTATCAATGTTCTTGATGCTCAGCCTGCTGTGCTTCACCTTTATTTAACACTGACCTAACCCTAACCTAAACTTCAACGCTCTGACACTGTTGGCCTCCTCTTTCTTCTTGAAACTGTCTTCGCTCTTTCCAGAACATCTTTCTCCTACTGTTTTTATCCTGAGCCTACCCCTCTAGCAGTTCCTTCTCTGTTTCCTTTGAAGGTTTCTTTTCTGCCACCTGCCCCTGAAATACCAGTGGCCTTCAGGTTTCTGCCTGGAGGCTACTATGTTAAGTGAAATAAGCTGAGCACAGAAAGACAAATATTGCATGTTCTCACTCATATGTGGGAGTTAAAAAGTGAATCTCATTTAGATGGAGAGTAGATTGGTGGTTACCAGAGGTCAGGAATGGTAGGCGGGAGTGGGGTAAAGAGAAGCTGATTAATGGGTACAAATATGTGGTTTGAGAGAAGGAATAAGACCTGGTGTTAGATCAGTGGGGTGACTATAATTTATAATAATCTATCGTATATTTCAAAATAGCTAGAAGAGAATAATTCGAATAGTTCTAGCATAAAGAAAAGATAAAAATATTTAAGGTGATGAATATCTCAAGTACACTTATTTGATCGTTACAAGTTATATCAACGTACCTGAAACTATATACTAGTACATCTATTATGCATCAATAAAGAAAACTTAATTTGAATAAAATGGAAAACTTCTATTTCAAAAAAAGAAAAGAAAATGGGCAGTCCCAAAGACCTGATTCCTGGAGGCTGTTCTCACACAATAAGGTTTCAGGAAAGGTACTTGTCTGCACTGTGCTGACCCCACTGGCCCAGAGGAACCGAACCTGCATTGCATTTTCCCACCTCACCGCACAGAGTTCATTCCAGGCTTCCTGTTCATAGGTATTCTCACTGCATGCGCCTGGCTGCCTGACACTGCTTGAGCACAGTGGGAGGGATGGGGTGGCGTGGACTTGCTTTTGCAAAGGAGTAAGAAGAGCCTGGAGGGACACGATGAGCTCTCTCTGAGGGCTGGGAGGCATTAGACACACTGCCAGTGAGGAGGACACTGGGTTCTTCCCTTCTTTTTCCCTTTTAATAGCCTCCAGTTCCATTTATCTTGCTGAAAGTGACTGGAATTGATTCCCTTTTATGGCTGAATTGTATTCCATTGTGTATATGTACCACATTCCCTTTATGCATTCATCGCTTGATGGGCACTTCAGTTGATTCCATATTTTGGTAATTGTAAATAGTGGTGCAGTAAACATGGGCATGCAGAGGTCATTTTGATACATTGATTTGCTTTTAAAAAAATATATACGCAGAAGTGGAATTGCTGGATCATATGGAAGTTCTAGTTCTAGTTTTTTGAGGAACCTCCATACTGTTCTCCACAGTGGCTGTACTAATTTACATTCCCACTGACAGTGTACAAGGATTTCCTTTCCTCCACATTTTCATCAGCCTGGGACTGCCTATTTTCAAGGTTTCAGCCCCTGTCCTTGCCTCACAAACCTCATTTAGAGTTGAAGAATTGCTAAATCAGAGATATTGTTCTGACCCTCGTTGCCCAGTTGGAGGGCCTTCCAAGAAACCTGCACTCTCATCCACTGCTGATGGAAGTAGAAAATGACACAATCTTTCTGTTGAGCCATTTGGCAAGATGTGTTTGACCTTCATGTCCACTTCTAAGAATTCATTCAGGAATGTGGTGTGATGGTTAATTTTTTGCTTTTATTATTGTTGTAATTTTGAGACAGGGTCCCACTCTATTGCCCAGGCTGGAGTGCAGTGGCACAATCTCAGCTACCTGCAACCTCTGCCTCCTGGGCTCAGGTGATCCTCAACCTCCCAAGTAGCTGGGAGTACAGGGGTTCACCACTACACCCAGCTAATTTTTGTATTTTTTGTAGAGATGGATTTTTGCCATGTTGCCCAGACTGGTCTCAAACTCCTGGACTCAAGTGATCTGCCCACCTCAACCTCCCAAAGTGCTGGGATTATAGGTGTGAGCCACCTCACCCAGGCTTTTATTATTATTTTTAATTGATATAATAATTGTACATATTTATGGGGTACAGTGTGATATTTTGATACACGTATACAATATGTAATGATCATCCTAGGGTAATTAGCATATCCATCACCTCATTTATCATATCTTTGTATTGGGAACATCCAAAATCCACCTTTAGAGCTATTTAAAAAGATACAATAAGTTGTTGTTAGTTATATTCACCCTATAGTGCTATTATGATGGTTAATATTATGCATCAACTTGACTAGACTAAGGGATGCCCAGATACTGTATGAAACATTATTTCTGGTTCTGTCTGTGAGAGTGTTTCTGGAAGAGATTAGCATTGGAATCAGCAGCCTGAGTAAGAAGATCCACCCTCACCCAATGTGGGAGGGCCTCAGTAGAACAAAAAGGCAGAGGAAGGGCGAATTTTCTCCCTTCTATGGAACTGGGACATCTTCTACTGCCTTGGGACTCAGATTGAACTGCACCACTGGTTTTCCTGGTTCTCTAGCTTGCAGACAGCATGCCGTGGGACTTCTCAGCCTCCATAATCACGTGAGCCAACTCCTGTAATAAACCTTTTCTTATCTATCTCTCTATATATATCCTACTGGTTCTGTTTCTCTGGAGAACCCTGACTAATACATGTGGCAAGAGATGAAACTCAAAGAATGTTCATCAAACACTATTTATAATAATAAAAAATGAAAACAATGTAAATTCCAAATTAAGGATGAATTACATAAATTCTTACAGTATTATTATATGGGTTACCATGCAACTGTTAAAATAACAAGGTTGGGGAATAGCTAATTACATGGAAAACACGGAATGTTATTAAGTTTAAAAGCAGATCAAAAAAGTCTATACATACAATCCATTTTGCAGTGTATATAAATGTATCCTAAATGTATCTATAAGCATAGAAAAGAGACTGATAGGATAAACAGAAAACTGTGAGTGGTTATTTCTGAGTAGTAAAATTTCAAGTGACTCTTTTCCTCTTTTGGCTCATTTCTATTTTCTACACTTTTTGCAATTAGTTTGGATCACTTTCGTAACAAGAAAAAATATTTTAAGAGTTATATTTTTGACAATCTTCCAATTCTCTTGAGCCATGTTATTTTGTAAGTTTCACGCTACAACTTAAACACCTTTTTTTAAAGTTCTACGAAGGCCCACCTTCTTAAGGGTTGGGAAGCATGTCTGATTATGCCCAGCCTAAGATAGCATGGTAGTTTCCCAAAAACTCTAGTCATTTCTATGTTACCAAGCAATTTATCCCTATCAGTGTAAGGATTAGAATAGCAGGAGCACATTTGCATCTCTCTCTCTCCCCCAACAGATGAATTTAACAGTCAGGAAAGTCAAGGTGTTAAGACACTCAGCTTCTAGGTGCATGGAATTTCTAGTTGGTTGGACATCCTTACCCTAGACTGACATAATTCTTGTGCAGGTTGTCCACTACACAAAGAACTATCTAAGGGGGCAAGTGGAGACCAAAGTCCAGTCCTTGTTCTGCTCATGGGCATGTGCCTGGTGCAGGGCTGAATCCTTCAAAGTGGAGGGAGTTCTGTTCATGCATTCCTTTACTCATTCATTTTTAGAGACAGGGCCCCATGTCGCCCAGGCTGGAGTGCATTGGCCAGAAATCAAAGCTCACTGTAGCCTCAAACTCCTGGGCTTCAGTAATCCTCCTGCCTCAGCCTCCTGAACAGCTAGGACTACAGAGGTGTGCCATCACAACTAGCTCTGGCTAATTTGTTTTTTATTTTTATTTTTGTAGAGACAGAGTCTCACTATGTTGCCCGGGCACATCTCAACCTCCTGACCTCAGGTGATTCTCCTGCCTCAGCCTCCCAAAGCATGGATTCTTTTTTAAATTCACAACACAGTGACCATCCTCTTGCCAACCTTGGAACCTGCAGGGCTGAGTCTCCCTAGAAAAGTTTTTTCTTCTTCTTGTTCTTTTTTTTTTTTTTTTTTTTTTTGCACAAAAGCACTATGGGTTAGCAGTGGCCTTGTGCCCATGGCAGTCTGCATTTAGAAACCAATATCCATTTCCTTTACTGGCCCAGTTGGCTTCTATAAAGATATCAGATCTATTCCTTTCTTCTATAATCTCCTTTAATCCTATAATATTCTCCTATAATCCAGTTTGCTTCTACTCCAAGTTCCTCTAACCTCACTTGAAGCAACCCACAGCCTTGCATTTTACCTCATGGGTGGCTGTGGTTTTCAACAGTGACAGCACACCACGGTACTTGAAGACATTCTGAAAATCCAGATACCTCAGCCACACCTCAAACCAATTAAATCAGAACCCCTGGGGTGGGACCCAGCCACAGTTAGGAAACACTGGCTTACTAGAAACAATTTGAACTTTAAGCCAATAAATAAAAAAAATGTCTGGGTTTAAGGGTCAGTTCCTCTGCTTATCACCATACAATCCTGGAGACGTTACTTCACTTTTTCCTAGCCCAGTTCTTCAAATGCGAAATCCCCAGATCAGTGTGTTCCCATCAAAATTATGCTGCAAACTGGTCAACCCTATAATCGTTCTACAACTGACCTCAGAATAAGAAAAAGAGACACAACCACTGGAACCAAGGAGGATGGGGAATGGGGAGGAGAATAGGTATGAGGTGCTAAAAATCTGGCTTACCAGCCAGAAAACACTGGTTGGGACTAATATAGGACCAGTTGCTCCCTGAGGTTCCTTTCATCTCTAAAAATTGGTATTCTATCCATGTGTGCAAAGCTGGCAGGAAGATAAACTCCTATGCTTCCACATGGCTCAGAGGAGATTGTGAGTTGCCTAGATATGATGCCATTTTTTTTTCAGATTCAGGTCATCAGGCTCAGAGAATTTGCTGTTATTGCCAGTCCCTCCTCACAATGTAATAAGTCCTCACTTTCCATGTGCTAGGCTAAATCTTTTAGTTATTACCACTCATGTCCAACCAGCTGGCTCCATTGAGAGACCAACAGGAGAAGCAAAGTCAACCACCCAAAGAATTTAAAAATCTTCAAGGATTTTTATCAAATCTCTTGCCTTGTCCCATTTTTTTCAGCTCCTTCTGCAAAGACAAGCCAGGGAGAGGAAGCAAGTCTTCTCATATCTCTTCTAGTAAAGGCAATAATCTTGTCGTGAAGGCTCCACCTGATAACCTGATTGTCTCCCTAAGGCCCCATCTCCAAATACCATCACATTGAGGTTTAGGGGTGTATTAGTCCATTCTTGCATTGCTATAAAGAAATACCTGAGACTTATAAGGAAAAGAGGTTTCATTGGCTCATGGTTCTGCAGGTTGTACAGAAAATACAGTGGCTTCTGCTTCTGGGAAGACTCAGGCAACGTACAATCACGAGGGAAGGGGAAGCAGGCACATCTTAAGTGGCCAGAGCAAGAGGAAGGTGGGGAGGAGGCGCCACCCACTTTTAAACAACCAGATCTCATAAGAACAGCAGCAGGAGATGGTACTAAACCATTCATGGAGGACCACCCCCATGACCCAATCTCTTCCCACCAGGCCCCACCTTTAACATTGGGGATTACATCTTGACATGAGATTTCATAGGGACACAGATCCAAACCCTATCAAGAGGTTTGAAGTACAGATCTTAGAGACACATAAACATTAAATCCATAGCAGACACCCCTTGACAGCCACCCCAGACCTCAGTCAGCCATTGACCCAGGAATGGTCATGGTATTATTAACCCACCTGAGGAGGTATGCTTCAGGGAGGACTTCCATGTTGACACCTCCAAGGGAAGGGGCCCATGGAGGCAGCCCACTCATCCCCTCAGAACATCCCCTTGTGCCTCCTCCCACTTGTTAGGAGTATACTTAAAAACCCCATGCGGAGACACTGGCATTGCCTACCCAGAGATGAACAGGCAGCATGGGCTCTTCCTCCAAGGAACCCCGAAAGCACCTAGTTTTCGGTCTTACTATAAAGGTGAGGGATTATAAAAGAAAAAAACAGTGATGCTTCTTAACTGCAGTAATAATAAATATGTTTGCATCAGTGTTGGCATAAGGCCTCTCTGTAGATAACCTGGCTCTTCAGTGGAAAGCAGATGGCCCCGTATGGTTTTGTGGCTGAGTGTGGCTCAGCATCTCGGGGGCAGTGGCACACTAAGTGAGGCTGAGTGATGAGGAAGAAAAAGTGCTATGCAGATCTGCCCCTTCTCGTGACTCTCTGGCAGTTACCTACTGGGTTGGCCTTCTGGCCACGTCAGCAGACCTCGGCCTGGCTTTCTCACACTCTCCACCTCTAGTCTCCAGTCATGCTGGCCTTCCTGTGGATCTCCAAACATATCGGTGCCAGCCAGCCTCAGAAACTTGAGCTTTGCTTAGTCCATTTTCTGGAATGTTCTTTTCCAGATCCTTATGTGGCTGTCTTCTGCTTATTCTCTCAGGAGATCTTATCTTGAAGCATTAAGAGCAAGAACACTGGAGCCAGCCTGCCTGGGCTCAAACCCCAGCTCTGTGTGCCTGAATGGATGGATAGTTGTGAAAATCAAATAAGCCAGTGCATGTAAAATCTTAGAATAGTGCCTATTGCATAGTAAGTGTAAATAAGAGTTAACTATTATCATTCATCAATAACAATATGTCACCTCCTGTTAGAATAGTTTCTCCACTCATCCCAGTAGTTCTTTCCCCTTACCCACTAACTGAAATTATGTTCTGAATTTGTTTGCTTGTTCATTCTTTCCCTCGCCACCACTAGAATACTTGCACCATGAGGACTTTGACTGTCTTATTCTCTGCTGTATGCCCAGTGCCTAGTGTCAGGCATATAGTAGGTGCTCAAGAAATAGATATTGAATAAAGTAATTTAGTGAATGAACTTCTGCATGCCAATTATTATTTTTGGGAGATCCATCTAAGTTCATTCAGGCTGCTATAACAAAACACCTTACAGTGGGTAAGTTATACAGAAACAACAGAAATGTAATGCTCACGGTTCTAGGGGCTGGGAAATCCAAGATCAAGTCACCAGCAAATTCTGTGCCTGTTGAGTCCCTGTTCCTCATCTTGGTGCATTCTGTGTGTTCACATGGCAAAGGAGGAAGGCAGCTCTCTCAAGCTTCTTTTAAAAGGTTACTAATCCCACTGAAGAGGGTGGAACCCTCATGACTTAATCACACCCCAAAGTCTCCACCTCTTAATGCTATCATATTAGGTATTGGATTTCAACATACAAACCCTAGGGGACAGCAGCATAGCAGGGTGGTAAGTGAGTAAAATGCTTCCAAGTTCATATATGACATAATATGGCTCTTTCAGAAAAATTAACTATTTTCTTGCCCCCTTGCTCAAACTCTCTAAAAATATTAACATTTCAATCTGTAAGACAGTGAACATGAAGATGTTAAATGGTAAATGTATAAGCTGCTACAATTTAGACAAATTCTAGTAGTACATAGGATATCTTCTAGTGTCTGGGTTTTTGCCCAATGGGCAATTTTCAGCTCTAACAAAATCAAAATGTGTTTTCCCTCCAGAGATGATGGAGATCTGGCTTCTCATAGAGAGCAGAACTTCAAAAGGAATTGAGTTAGGGATAAAGATGACGAAGAGCTCAGCAGAGCCATGAAGACTGGAAGATAAAACCGGTAACATAACCTGTGGAGCTTGTTGGCTGAGGCAGCACTTCTTTCCACTTTTTTGTTTGTTTGTTTCAAACAGAGTCTCACTCTGTCACCCAGGCCGAAGTGGAGTGGCATGATCTCAGCTCACTGCAACCTCTGCCTCCCAGACTCAAGCGATCCTCCCACCTCAGCATCCCAAGTAGCTGGGACTATAAGCATGTGCCACCATGCCGGACCAATTTTTTGTAGTTTTCTTAGAAACGGGGTTTCACCATGTTGCCCAGGCTGATTTCGACCTCCTGGCCTCTAAAGGTTCCTCCCACCTCTGCCTCCCAAAGTGCTGAAATTACAGGTGTAAGCCATTGCACCTGGCCCATCCTTTTATTTTCGATAGAAAACAAATTCCCAACCTTCCTTGCAGCTATGCATTGGTAAGTGACTAGTCCTGGCTCAAAGGATATAAGTGGAAGTGGTGGGTGCAGCTTCCAGGAAGTTTCCTTGAAAGGACTTTTCTCCCTTATCTTTTTCCTGCTGTCTGTGAATGCAGATCTGATGACTGGAGCTCAAGCAAACCTGTTGGTTCATGAGGTAAACAGGAGTCATGCTTGGTGGAGCCACAAGGGAGAAAGTTTCTGACCTCTTGAAGATTTTGTGGAGCAGAGCTGCTGTACTTTCCCTGGACTACACATCTTTTAATTTTTATTTGAAAGAAAAATAACCTTCTATCTTTTAAAGCCATTGTTAATTTTGGATTCTTCTATTACTCATATCCAAACCCAATCTGAGTAAACACAGCATTACAATGAGTAAATGCTGAATACATTTTGATCTATTAAATTATTAAATAAAGACAGGGTTGTCTGCAAAGAAGGTTGTGACACAGAAAGTGTAGACCAGTGTGGGCCAAGATCAGTGTAGGAAGAAAAGAGGCTCAGGAGACTCTTAGGTGCAAAATATAAGGGAAAAAAATCCAGATCAAGCCTGAGCAGACAATTCTCTTAGCTAAATCCAATTAAACATTTTCTCTGTTCTTTAATGATAAGAAATTAAAAATTAACACCAGATTCTTGCCAGGTAGCACAGAAGTTCCTCTACTTAAGAACAGGTTATGTTCTTTCTAAGTCTATTTGTTTGTGAGTCCGGAGGGAACAAGGAGTATTTTCACTTAATCTGAGGGTAAGTCCCTTGAAACTTTAAAACCAGCAGATGCTGCTTTTTATGCTAATAAATATTTTATGGGTCTTCTTTTCTCCAAAGTAGATCAGATCAGTGTACCGGGGAAATCTGTGGAGCCAGGTAATTCCCTCCTGCCCCCACATTCATCCCATGGAGGGCCTCAGCTGCCATGATAGCTGCAGTGTGTCATGTCCCCCCCTACTCTGGCCTGTGCAGATTTGAAAGACCTAAAACCAAGAACTATCTTGACACCATCACCTACCCGACCTCTGCTTCAGTTGCTTCTATCACTGCCCTTGTCTCATTTCTTTCATGGCACTTACCAGCGTTTACACTTCTATGTTTCTGTTTGTTTGTTGTCTGCTTCCTCCATCCCCCATTCTTCCATAGACTATCAGTTCCTTATAGGCAGGGACTAGCTATATCTGTTTTAGTCATTAATGTATTCCCCGTAGCCAGCACAACGTTTGGCTAATAGTGGACACTCAATAAAATAGGTGGCTGAGTGTGGTAGCTCACGCCTGTAATCTCAGCACTTTGGGAGGCCAAGGCGGGTGCATCACCTGAGGTCAGGAGTTCAAGGCCAGCCTGCACACATGGTGAAACCCCGTCTCTACTAAAAAAAAATACAAAAATTAGCTGGGTGTGGTGGTGGTGCCTGGAATCCCAGCTACTCGGGAGGTTGAGGCAGGGAGAACTGCTTGAACCTGGAAGGTGGAGGTTGCAGTAAGCTGAGATTGCACCACTGCACTCCAGCCTGAGCGACAGAGTGAGACTCTGTCTCAAAAAATAAAATAAAATAGGTGCTGAGTGAATGAATGAATGAACAGTCCAGCAACAGCACTTTCAGCATATTCTGCTGTTTAGGTCACTGAGCTAAGTCCCAGATCTCTCTTGAATGAGTATCTGGCTGATAGGTAGCCCATCTGGATGCGGATCTTGTAGTGCTCTGCTGTAGTTTTTGTGTTTGTCCTTTTTCCTCCTCTCTTGCTGATTATCATGGACAGTGTATGCATAGCAGGTTGCAAGCTAAGTACTTTGTCCTTCTGAGTCACACCTCCTTTTGGAAAACTGACAGCACATAGAGTAACAGGAATTATTTTTCTCAGCACTTCCAATCTTTCAATTCCATACAATACTCTTCTTTCAATTCCATAACAAATGCACACCTTTTATTTCAGCAATTTAAAACCTTCACTGCTTTTGTATTCACTGGATACAATGAAATTAATAATGTTTGCCAAATACCTTGGAATTAAATAGAACCCCAGCAAGATTGCCACTAAGAGTTATGTGTCACTTAACCATGGGGACACCTTCTGAGAAATGTGTCACTGGGTGATTTTGTCATTGTATGAACATCACAGAGTGCACTTACACAAACCTAAATTGTCTAGCCTACTACACACCTAGGCTGAATGGTACAGCCTGTTGCTCTTAGGCTACGAACCTGTACAGCATGCTCCTATATCAAATACTGTAGGCAACTCTAACACAATGGTAGGTATTTGTGTACCTAAACATAGAAAAGGTACAGTAAAAATACAGTCTTATAATCTTATGGGACCACTGTTGTACACACCGTCTGTTATTGCATGCAACTTTGTTATGTGGTATGTGACTATATAACAAAGGACTCTGTGGTCCAGACTAAAAGAACTTCACACTGCAACTACCACCACCTTTGGTGGGAGGCTGAGTTAATGTGATCTTGTTTTGTAGCTTTGTGCTGTTTCCATCTATAATAGTTTGCAACTTGGAAATTCATAAGTAGAGAAGTTGTTTGTTTTTTTAAAAAAATGTGTAGTTTGTTAGGTTTAATTATACTTATAAATTTGGAGTATTATCTATTTTAATCTCTTTCTATTGTGTGTGTTCAAACAGTCTCATTTATTCCTTTGTATTGAATTCTCAAGGTCTGGGGATAAAGAATTCTACTGAATATTGCTATAATTGGATTTGCCCTACACTGTGCTCTGTAGAGTGTTAATAGATGTTCCCACCTAAAACAAAATCTATGATAAAATAAATTTAGGAACCCTGTCATACCTTGCTCTGGTATACTTACAATGTGCATTATCATTTATAAGGTTCTGCTTAACCAATGTGTATTATCGCCTAAACTTTTTTTTTTAACCTAGTGTTTCTTAAACTTGCCTGACCATAGAACTCTTTCTTAAATGTAACATTCAGTGTTCCAGTATTTTTAGGGAAATGCTGAGCTATATGTTTATCTAGCAGATTATAAATGTTTCTTGGAATCAAGATACTAGTGCAAAAACGAGCCAAAACAATGATTACAGCACTCCTGAAAGAATATTGTCTTTGCAAAGCTCATTTCAGTCCTGGTGTGCAACACTTCAAACCAGCACAGTGACAGAAGACAACACCTGCTTGACATTCTGGAAAGGGTCCTCATGCTGTCTTGTTCAGGGATAATGAACACCTTTTCCCAGCAGGTGATGCAGCATCTCAGCAATTGTTGCATTTTGTGGAAGAGAAACACGAGAAAATTCCAGCAGGTACAGGAAGGCTGGAAGCACTTGTTTTACTTTTTGAGTAGGTTCATCTTGGCTTGTGCACGTCTTAATCTGAGTAAGACAAATATTATTCACAGTGTAGGTGTGGCAGCTCAGGAGGACAATGATGGAAGCCCCAATTTCACATTTTTTTTTATTTGGTGTACATTCTATGCATCAAAACTATATAGGATGTTTCAATGTTCTTTTGAGAGTTCAAGCTGAGAAAACTCCCATGGTTGGTGCATCCCTGAAATACTAATCACCACACCAGAATTTTAGAGAGACAGAGAGAGGAAAAGAAAGAGGGTGGCAGGGGGAAGATGGGGGTGAGTTGTTATAAAGTTATAAAGCATTAGAAAATTTCCTGAGTGTCAGGAATTTAAAATTAAAAGACTCAAACTCAGAAAACCTCTGTGGAAATGATGATATGATTGGGCATTTGCATGCTCAACCTTGATGACTGGCTATCAACAACCTTGAGCAACATCAGGGTTTGAAACTATTAGCCTCTAACTATCCTATAAGAACTGCAGAAAGTCAACTGACTATGACTAGTGACTGTGAATGTTCTTTAACTTCATCATTCCTAATGCTTTTACAGTGTCACCTAACTCCACGTAAGTTATAGGTGTCAGTCCTGTTAATATTGCTAGAGCCAGCTGGCCACAGATGACCAGCTGAATGCTTTGTTTGACTTGATGCTCAGTGTCTTCAACTTTCAAAATGCATTTTTAAGTTAAATTTCTGGCTTTCAAGTGAATTGATACAATTGATGAATCCAGAGGAATGACCCTTGTATGCACTTAATTCCATGAGGAATATTTTTGGGAATCTTTTGATAATTTCCTGTCCTTGGGTTGTTTCATTGGCATAAATATCTTAGACATGGATTCCCAAGAGGAATGATCCAATTCATTCTCAAGAGGTTTTTGTGCTGCTATTATAATTATAATCATCATCAGCATCATTACCAATCCTTACATTTGTAAAGCTGTATTCATCAGGACTGTTGGTGGTGACTGATAGCACCACAATTCAATGAGGTTTTATTGGCTCATGAAATTTAAAAAATCCAGAGGTAGAGGTGGATTCAGCCACCCAATCTAAATAACACCTCACCTCAGTCTTCCCCTATTCTGCTGTAACTTTTCTTCTTAGATTCTATTACTACCTGGCATTATATCATGCATCTATTTAGTGTTTGTTTATTGCCTGGGCTGCCCACTGGAATGCAAGCACCATGAGAGTAGGGTCTTTCTTTCATTTATCATTAAATGCCAAGAATCCAGAAATTGTTATGGACTATAAGAGGAACTTAATAACTAGTTGTGGAATGAAAAAATGCATTATTTGATGCAGATGCTTAAACGACGTCATCAGAAATTTGTCTTTAAACATCTCTCTGCTTTGCTCTGTGTTGTTTTCAATCTCAAGACTACCTATTCCTTGGAGACAAGATGGCTTCCAGGAGAAAGAGCACCTTTTTTCCCCTCAATATAAGCAGCAAAAGGCTTATTGGCCAGCTTAGGTCATATGACCATCCTTCAGCCAATGAGCATGGCCAAGGGGAAGGAGTTGGCCCCATTGAACCAAAAAGTTTAAGGACTGGAGGTTGCAGGCTGAGCAGACCTAAAAAGAAACTTTGGCTAAAATAATAGTTTATTAATTGCTTTCAGTTGCACTATCTCAACAGATTCTCACAAAAGCTTGGGAGGAAAGCAAAACAGATATTATTATCGCCGTTTTAGAAATAACGAAATGGAGGCTCAAAAAAGGTATGCCTCTTCAAACAGTCAGGAAGTGGTAGAGCTCTGTCTCAATCTTAAAAGCAGGAAGGGAACCCTTACCAGAAACCACATCTGCTGAGCCTTGATCTTGGACTTCCCAGCCTCCAGAACTGTGAGAAGTAAATTTCTGTTGCTTAAGCCACCCATTCTATGCTAATTTGTTGTAGCAGTCCAAACTGATTAAGATAGGGTCTTTAGAGGGTCTGCCTGAAGAAGTCAAGCCAGTAACACAGCCCGTCTGTCCATCTTGTATTGAAATGGACATCTTGTATTGAGACATCACCCATCTGTTTATACCATGAGAGAAACATCACCTTCTGTCTCACTCTGCCACTTGAAAACCTTCAAAGGCTCTCATTCCTATAAAATAGAGCCAACTCCCATTGAGTACATGAGTTTTTAATGACCTGATTTCGGCCTCACTATTCAGCTTCATCTCTCACCATGTTCCATTATGCTTTGGTGGGGACAAATAAACCATACTCAATCCACAGCAAGTATTCACCTCAGTAGCTCTAAACGCCATGCGTATACTACTATTTCTTGACATTTTGTGTATAGAAAATATGTGTTAACTTCCCACTGAGAAAGATGAAGTGTTGACTCTTTCATCTCCCTTTCCCTGCCTCCCACCAACACACACGTACTTCCCATCTGTTTGTAGGGATGCCACAACAAAGTGCCACAAACTAGGTGACAAACAACAGAAATGTATCGTCTCACAGTTCTGGGGACTAGAACTCTGAAATCAGGGTGTCAGTCAGGTTGGTTCCTTCTGAAAGTGTGAGAAAGAATCTGTCCTATGCCTCTTGCTTAGCTTCTGGTGGTTTGCTAGGAATCTTTGGCATTTCTTGGCCTATGGCAGCATAACTCCAATCTTCACGACGATGTTTTCACTCTGTCTCTGCTTCTATATATTCAGATTTCTCCTTTTTATAATGACAGCAGTCATACTGAACTGGAGCTTACCCCAAAGGCCGCATTTTAACTTGATCATCTGCAGAGAATCTATTTTCGAATGAAAACACATTCAGAAGTATTGAGGGTTAGGACATCAACATATTTTATGGGAACACAATTCAACCTGTAACAACATCCTTTCAAAACTGTATATTTATTTCATCAATTTGGTTAGATTAATGTTCAGTATTTACATTATCATAAACCCATAGTTATTCAGAGCTCAGCTATGTAGTAAACTATGGTTTTTTTCCTGAATAATTTTTTGTTATATCTGAAGTTAATAATAGTTTTTCATTCTCTGTGATTAATTTTTATGTTCTTACCATTAATTTAAACAAAACCTTCTGCCAGTTGTCTAAATCTTTTCTCATCCCATTCACTCATCTCAACTGTCTGTCAATTTCCTCTTGATCCCCAGGGCTTCCAACCTGCTCTAATCTGTTCTGGTTGATCTTTGGAGGATGTAACTTCCCCACTGTGCTGAAGATTCTCTTTATTTCCTGTTTCTTGAATCAGACATCTTCCTTTTGTTAGTTACTACTTTGATTTATGGAACACAGTCTCCAGTAGCTTCTTGAGAAAGCATGTATAGAAAGTAAATATTTGAGACCCTTTTTTTGAACAATATTCATATTCTGTTTTCATGTTCAATAGATAGTTTGGCTGGGTATAGAATTGTAGGTAGGAAATCCTTTCTCTTTGGAATTTTGATAGCATCACTCCGTTGTCTTCTAGCTTCCAACATTGCTGTTGAGAAATCTGAACTATTCAACTGCCTGATCATTTGTATTAACCTATTTATTTCCCTCTGAAAGCTTACAAGAGCTTCATTTGTCCCAGTTACAGTAGGAAGAATTCTAAGATGACCCTTAATGGGTTACACTCATGTATAATCTGAGGACAGAAACTGAGACTTACTTCTAGCCAATAGAATACAGCAAAGGTGATGGGAAAGTCATTCCCTTGGTTAGGTTACATTATATAACAAAGGTGATGGGATAGTCACTCATGTGATTATTTTATGTTATATACAACTCCATCTTAGACTGGAGTGAGAGATTTTTCTGCAGACTTTGAAAAACTAAAACTAAGTTACCACGTTGTGAGATGGTCTTTGAAAGCACAATATGGCAAGGGTAGCTCTGAGAGATGAGAGTAGCTCCTAGTTGACAACCAGCAAGGAAGCAGGGACCTCAGTCCTACAACCACAAGGAACCAAGTTTTGCCAGCATTACCACATGAGATTGGAAGAGGACCCCAAGCTCCAGATAGGAACACAGCCTGGATTGCAGCCTCATGAGACCCTGAGTAGAGGACTCAGTTACACTGTGTCTAAACCCCTGACCCATGGAAACCGTGCTATGCTAAATGTATGTTCATTTGAACTACTTCAGTTTATGGTAATCTATTACACAGCAGTATAAAACTCATACTAATACAACAGCATTCTAAAATTTCACAATATAGATATTAGTGTTGGGTTTTCATGTTCTTAAGTTATAAACATTTTTTAAATTACTTCATTGATGATTTTCTCTTGTTCACTGTCTTTGTTTTATCCTTCTGACACTCTTATTATTCAGATGTTGAGCATTTTAGATTGAAATTCTATAAATTGTTTTCCTCTTCTACTTTTCATTTTTCTTGTCTTCCTGGTATACTATCTGAGAAATTTGCCTAGTGTATCTCCTAACCCTTCTATTGAGTTTTTCATTTCTGCTACCATGATTTTAATTTCTTTTTTTTTTTTTTTTTTTTTTTTTTTTTTTTTTTTTTGAGACGGAGTCTCGCTCTGTCGCCCAGGCTGGAGTGCACTGGCCGGATCTCAGCTCACTGCAAGCTCCGCCTCCCGGGTTTATGCCATTCTCCTGCCTCAGCCTCCCGAGTAGCTGGGACTACAGGCGCCCGCCACCTCGCCCGGCTAAGTTTTTGTATTTTTTTTTAGTAGAGACGGGGTTTCACCGTGTCAGCCAGGATGGTCTCGATCTCCTGACCTCGTGATCCGCCCGTCTCGGCCTCCCAAAGTGCTGGGATTACAGGCTTGAGCCACTGCGCCCGGCCCATGATTTTAATTTCTAAAAGTTTATTTTGTTCTCTAAATATCCTTTCCTTTTTGATAGCATCATGTTCTTGTTTCACATATGCTATCCTACCTGTTTCCTTTTTCCTGTCCTATTCTTGTTTCCTACCTGTTACCTTTTTCTGTCTGCCTACTACCTTGTTTGGTATTCAGTCGTTCACATTAGAATCATTCTCATATTCTCAAATCTCTGTTAATTATATTTAGGAGTGGGGACCTAAAGCATTGATTGAAAGTCCTGAGCTCATTGTGGCACTTGTTGATTGTGAACTACACTGTTAAGTGATACAGCTGGGCCATTTGCTAGGGAACCTCAATGTAAATCTCTTCAGTCTTTCTTATTGAGCTACTCAGATTCCCCAGAAACAATTATTCTAATCTCCTGCTGGAAGTTAAAGGGCTGTGTTCTGGTATTCAAAGAGGGTGCAGAATAGAGGAGAAAGCCTGGGAGTCTAAGCATCCAGTTTGCATTCAGTCATTTTGTCTTCCTATTTTCAGTACAGTACCCATAACTTTGACTGTGCCTGGTGTATTTTATCTATGGACACTCTCTTTTACCTTTCCAGAAAATAAACTGCTTGTATTTTGGCCAGGATGTTAGGGCTTCCTAACCCATCAGCAAGGAATGAGGGAGAAAATGTCGGCATCTAATTGCTTATTTTTTATTGTGATAATACATATATGATATAACATTTGCTACTTTAATCATAGTGTGAATTACATTCACAGTGTTGTGCAACCATCACTACTATTTACTTCCAGAATTTTTCATCACCCCAAACAGAAACTCTGTACTCATTAGGCAATAATTCCCCATTCCTGTTTCTAAAACAGCTTTCCATCAGTCCTCTTTATTCCCACCTCTATCTCCAGTTCTGAACGTTACTAATGCCACCAATCCCTGAGCCTTTGAGGATTCTGCAGTGTAAATTTGGTTGATTGGTGGATTTTTTCACTGCTACCTTCAGAGTCTTCTTTCTCAGGTCATCTTCATATGTTATCACTTGTCCATCTCCTTTCTAGCTTCCAAAATTATACTGTTGTCTCCACTCTTATTTTACCCAACCTTGTGGATTTATAGCAAAAAAAAAGAAAAAAGAAAAGAAATCCTTTACTGGTAGTTTTAGTGGAGTTACAGGAAAGTATGAATTTAGATGAGTGTGCTCAGCTCTGCTCTCTGATCAACTTACCAAACACTCTAACTTCCAACTGCTTTTTAGCTGATTCTCTTAAGTAGATGATCATAGTATGTACAGATAGAGTTTTAAGACTTCCTGCAACATGTTCTGTTAAGTTGATGCAGCTCTTCCCTTCAGCTACAAACACATAGAAACACTTAATATTGTTTGTAAACTATGGCTACACTTGAAAGAAAGAAAGGGAAATGTCATAGTGCCAGAAATCAAGAGATAAGTCAGAGCCAAAAAGGTACAGGAAGATCATGACCATCTGCACAGGGTTTAGGGTCTATGGACGAGAGTTCTAAAACCCACACAAGCACAGGAGATGCTTCCTTGGCCCTTGAGATGGAGAAACTCAAACCGAGCTGTAATAGGTGATTTTTGTGTCCCACATTATTTGCCCCTGGCCAGCCTCTGATTTCCCTAAAGATGAGTGTTTCACCTATCATGCACCTGAGAAGAGGGACCAGAATATGTGAGTCTAGTAGACCAAGGTAAGATGTTTGAAAGAATTTCACACGACAGAGTGACGTTATCTGATTCACATTTCCAAGAGATTCCTGTGGCTGCTGCATGGAGAATAGATATTAGTAGAAGGAGGGAAATAAGTTGGGAGAGCATGCCAATAGTCAAGAGGAGCATTCTGGTTATCTATCACTGTGTAAGAAACCACCCCAAACTCAGAAGCATTAAAACAATAACTTTCTGGCATATAGAGAAAACTGTAAAATTTTAAAATACAAAACCAAAAAAATTATTTAATTATGCTCATTATCTATGAGTCAAGAATTCAGAAAGAGTGCAATGGACATTGCTTGTCTATGCTCATGATGTCTGAAGCCTCAGCTGGGAAGTCTCAAATGGCTGAGATGATTTAAATGGGTGGGAGCTGCAATAGCGGAGTTAAGCTGGAACTGTTAACTGGAATACCAACATGAGTGCCTCTTGGGCTTCCTCATAGTATGGCAGCTTAGTTACAATAGGGAGCATCCAAAGTGAGTGTTGCAAGAGAAGCAAAAAGAAACTTTTTATGATCTATTCAGAGAAGTCACATAACCTCACTTTCACCATATGCAATTAGTTAAAGTACCTACCCAGGTTCAAGGGGGAAGGAACATCAACTCCACCTCTTGATGCCAGAAGTGTTAAATAATTTGGGGACCATGTTTTAAAACTGCTAAGGCAGAGATTATTATGGCTACAAATAGAGTCACTAACAGTGAAGATGGAGAGTGAAGACAGATTCAAGAGGCATTTAGGAGTCAAGCCAAGAAACTTGCTGTTGAATTAGATGCTAGAGAAAGGGGGTGATGGTGATGTAAAAAGAAGAATCACGAAAGACTTCTAGGTTTTTGGGCCAAGCATTTGGGTAGATGGTAGTGCCATTTCTTGGCTGAGGAAGGAGTTATCACAGGAGGTCCTATTTCATTCTAAATGAAGGGTTTAAAAATTATGTTTTTGACCACATAATATATACAGACTCTGTGCTTGAAATGTTTGAATTTTTATTTAATCTTTAAGACAGTCCTGTGAAGCTGGTATTTATTTTTATGCTTACTTTTGTTTTTTGTTTATTTTTTATTTCATTTTTAGATGTAAAAACCAAGATCCTAAGAGTAAGCTATTTGCCTAAGGTTACACAAGTAAGTGGCAGAGCAAGAATTCAAACTTCAAGGACTCTGTGTTTTCTATTTAACTATTCTGCTTCCCAAAGAGTCACTGAAGCTCATGAAGATTAAGTAATTTAGCTAAGATTGCACAGGAAATAACAGAACTAGATTTTAAAATAAGTTCTGGCCCTAAAGCCACTGTTTTATCCAGTACAGGTGATGATTGACAGCAACAGGTGTTTCGCTGGTAGGTGTATCCCTGGGGCCCCTGCAATTGGAAGAATATGAGCTCTCTCAGTGGGGATGCCGAGATACCCATGGTCTTTGAGGCTCTCTGGATGTCCTATGCACATGGCAGTGCTCTTTGAATGGTAGATAGTTCTCAATTTAAAAAAAAAAAGAAAAGAAACGCCTTGCCATTAAATGACTTGACCTAGAAGTTACTCCCTAAAAATTATCCACAAGTCATTGCGTCTACCTGGGGCATGGTGTTATGGATGTTCCTTGAAGACAGAGAGCTACCTGAGTGTTTGCCCAAAGGGAACAGTAGTATCATTACCTTTGAAATATAAAAGAGAAGCCGTTTGCTTTACTTAAATCCTGAATCTTTGATCATCCACGTCAGGTTCTTTGATGTTGGCTGCAATCTGTAATTGCTACAAATTAACACTCAGGTAGGAAACAGGTTAAAGAGGCAGGGAGAAGTGAAATTAAAGGCTTAGATCTGAACACAGGCACCTTTTTTCTACCTCTTTTCTCCTCCAAAATGAGGCTTGTTCATTGTCTCTTCCTTCTGCTAGAAGTTAAGTTTCTTGAACCTATGACTTATCTGCCATGTACATTTAATCATTTTAGGGTTCATTTAGACTCTTAAAAGGAGTCTCAAGTACAGTAGGCCCTCAACAAGTACTTGTTGAATAGATGAGTTAGTGACTTAATTATTAAGTTGATAACCATTGGTTAAATTTCAGGTGCCAAGTCAGTTACAGACTTCCCATCCTGACTGCTCACCATGTGGACCAGGATAACTTCAGCCGGAGAGCAGCATAGGGTGTCCTGATGTCTGGCATGCTGCCTGCTGGGCAATCCTCCATCCATTACCCTGTTGGTTCTTCCATGTGGCCATCTGTCCCCAGTCTAGGGGGTGCCAGAGGCCCAGGCAACCAGGAGCAGCTGGGTCACCTCCCAGACCAGCCTGTCCCCCTCCTGCCCACACCAACCAGGCTGCATCTGCCTCCTGCCCACTGCTGGCACCAGCCATCTCTACCCAGAGATATGACTGCCTGGGCCCTTGGATTCAACAGGGGACTCAACTCAGGACATTTGATAACCTTAGCCACAGAAGTGAAAAGAGGAAGCAAGGAGAGAGGCGGCGAAGGAGAAAGATAAAGAGGAAATGAAAAAGACATTAGTTTAAAAAGAAAATGAGTTTCTGAGGAAGAAAAATCAAGGACAAAGTGAGAAACTCTTCCTTCTTATAATGGATTTTTCCCAAACATGTTAAATTCTTCTCTAGAAACTTGACTGAACTGTGACCAAGAGGTTCTCATGAACTTTGGAGGCAGACAGACCTGGTTTGGACTCCTAGCTCCAGCCTCTGCTTGCACTGTGGCCTTCACAGCCTCTCTGAAGCCATTTCTTCACGCCTGTAAAAGCGGAAAATAACCTGTAGAGCAGCTGCGAGAATTCAGTGAGAGATTGGGGGTGAAGAGTCACTCAACGAAATATTTTTTCCTCTTCTTGCTCTCCCACTAGCCCTTTCCCCTTCCTTTGGTTGGACTTGGTTGTTTCCATTGTGGATTTGTCTGCTTCCGCCACCTCTCGGAAGCACCTGACCCTGGATTGCAAGCTCAGGAAAGAAATCTACTGATGAGGCCTCCGGTGGTTATAAGTGATCACAGCCTGAGCGAGCAGTCAGCTGAGGATGTTCTGGGCACACATCTGCCTTCAGTGCTGCAGCTCATTCCGGGAATCTGGTGAGAGATAAGTCAGAGGGAGGGCAGAGGGGTGGGGGGCCAGAGTCGGGCAAGAAACAGAAGCATGTGCAGCCTCAGAATACACAGCCCGTAAGGGAGGAAGAGGGTGGGAAGCCCTGCATCTTGTATGTGCTCATGACAAACGTCAAGGAGGAGGAAAGGGGAGGAATGAGACGGCACAGGCACACGCACATGCGTGAATGCAAGCCTCCAGGACACCGTGGCCAAGGGTGTGGGCCCGAGGGAATTTCTCTGCAGTCCAAAGACTGGGCTCCATCCCACTTCCACTATCCTGAGGCTCTTTTCCCTCTATGGTCTTGGTCTCCTCATCTGTAAACGAGGAAGTCAGAAAAAGGGGCTCTCGTGCCTCTTTGCACTCTGAGAGTCTACCACATAGAGACCCTTCTGCCCAGGACCCCAGATTATGGTGCCGAGGTGACCTTGATAGTGTGCTGGGTCTGACCCAGGAAAGCTGGAAGGGTGGGGGGCCAGAGCACCCATAACACAAAGCATCGGTGAGCGATGGGCAAGACTGACCCAGAACTGAAAGCAGTAGATGTGAGGCTGCAGAAAACTTGGGTGCTTACACATCTGGTGCCAAATCTCCTGAACTCCTTGATTCCTTGTGCCAGAACCCATTTTTTACTGAGAAGCCAAAGCATTCAAGGGAGTCAACCTCAGGCCTTCTGTGCCCATGCCTCAGAGATGGGAAAAGGCCCTGGATTAGACTCCAGAGCAGAGCTGGGAAAACCAGCATCCCAGCATGAACAGAACAATAAAGTTAATCATAGCCACCTCCAGTCACTTGTGGGGAGCACAGGAGAGAGGCTCGCATTTCATTCTTCCCACAGCCCCATGAGGGAGGTGCTATTGAGAGGTGAAGCCAGCTGGACTTCTGGGTTGGGTGGGGACTTGGAGAACTTTTCTGTCTTACAAGAGGATTGTAAAATGCACCAATTAGCACTCTGTAGCTAGGATTGTAAAAAGCACCAATCAGCACTCTGTGGCTAGCTAGAGGTTTTGTAAAATGAACCAATCAGGACACTGTAAAATGGACCAATCAGCACTCTGTAAAATGGACCAATCAGCAGGACATGGGTGGGGACAAATAAGAGAATAAAAGCTGCCTCCCAACCCCCACCCCATGCCAGCAGCAGCAACCTGCTTGGGTCCCCTTCCCCACTGTGGAAGCTTTGTTCTTTTGCTCCCCACAATAAACCTTGCTGCTGCTTGCTCTTTGGATTCGCATCACCTCTAAGACCTGTAACACTCACAGGGAAGGTCCACGGCTTCATTCCTGAAGTCAATGAGACCACGAAACCACTGGAAGGAACCAACTCTGGACACACTATTACTATCCTCGCTGTGCAGATGAAGAAACTGAGGCCCCAGACGAGAACTGTGTGTATTGAGGGGGCGGCGGTGATAGGCATGGATTCCAGGAGAGGAAGTGACTGTCACCCTTTGCTTCCCGTGGTGCGAGGTGGGCTCCTGCCTCTCACCAAGATGCTCCAAGTGCATGAATCCTCCCAAGTAAAAAGCATGTCTGGATGCAGGGTAGCCAAACCAGGGCAAGACCCACATCAGGGCCCAGCCATCTGTTCGTCCCAGTTTGTCATGGTCACAGAGCTCGCAAAGGGCATGCTCAGATGGTCACTTCTTCAAGGTAGTCAGGGCAGATGACCACTACTTAGAGATAGTCAGATAGGATTTCTGGCTCTGGATGGGGAAACTGAGGCTCGGGGGCTGGGGTGGCTTGCCCACAGTCGCCTGGCTGGCTGGTGTGGAGCAGAGATTAGGACCCCTGGGTCCCAGCGCCAAAAGCAGCACCCCGGCCTCTGTTCTGCGCTATGCCTCTTACAGCAGGTGCGGCCACACCACTTTTAATAGTGCGTCCCCCAGAACTCCCTGACGCCACCACAGAATGCTCCCTAGGCAACCTAACCACTCACAGTCTTGGCAGACAGACAAATCAAAATGCTGCAAAGGTCAGAAAAACTTTCTGCTACCCTGTCTTTCTCTTCTCACAAGCTCAGCCTCCTTCCCTGACACCCTTTTTTTCACCCTCCCTAAATGTTGGAAAATGACATTGAGGTCAGAAAAGGGAAGTCACCTGCCACGTGACTTCACCCACTGAGATCTGTGGCTCATGCAGGGATTCTGTGCCAGACCGCCCAGAGATCAAATGTCCACTCCTCGGGAGCTGGGCGACCTTGGCGTGCTGTTTAAGCCTCAGCCTCAGTTATGTTGAATGTGAAGCCATAGAGTAAGTGTCCTCCTCACAGTGCTGTGGTGAGACTTCCGTGAGGCGAGGATGCCTCTTTAAGTATAACCTTGATATGGATGATAATTATTGTAGCCAGCTCATCGGATAATCTCACTTGGTTTACAAATATGAGCACCTTTGGTTTTTTTTAAATTCTCAACGCTGATCTCCTCTCTGCCCATGATATATATAGATAGATAGAGATAGATAGAGATAGATAGATGGTTATTTTCTTTGGTTACTTTTAGATATTAATAGTTTCTGTGTGTATTAAAAATCTGGAAAAGTCAGGCAGAAAATGTTCAGTCTAGGCCAGGCTCGGTGGCTCTTGCCTGCAATCCTAGCAATTTGGGAGGCCAAAGCAGGTGGACCACCTGAGGTCAGGAGTTCAAGAGCAGCCTGGCCAACATGGTGAAACCCCATCTCTACTAAAAATACCAAAAATTAGCCAAGCATGGTGTCAGGCCCCTGTAATCCCAGCTACTCAGGAGGCTGAGGCAGGAGAATCACTTGAACCTGGGAGGCACAGGCTGCAGTGAGCAGAGATCGCACATTGCACTCCAGCCTGAGCAACGAGCAAAACTCCGTCTTAAAAAAAAGTTCAGTCTCTCATTTGCACTGAAGCTCCTCCCTTCCCTATTCCTGGAAACTGCACTGGATAAAGAAGATGCACTATTCACTCCTGCTGCACCTGGTTTGTCTAGGAATGGGACAGAGAATGGGAGAGAAGGAAAATAAGGGTCAAAGAAGTTCTCAGCCAGGCACAGTGGCTCACGCCTGTAATCCCAGCACTTTGGGAGGCTGAGGTGGGCAGATCACAAGGTCAGGAGATTGACACCATCCTGGCTAACATGGTGAAATCCCGTCTCCACTAAAAATACAAAAAATTAGGCAGGCATGGTGGCATGCACTTGTAGTCCCAGCTGCTCAGGAGGCTGAGGCAGGAGAATCGTTTGAACCCAGGAGGCAGAGGTTGCAGTGAGCCAAGATCGCACCACTGCACTCCAGCCTGGGTGACAGAGCAAGACTCCATCTCAAAAAAAAAAAAAAAAGTTCTCATGAGTGGTATGGTTGCAGTCTGCCACTGGTGCCCCCTGTAGGCGTTTTGGGCACCCTCTCCTCTGGCTTTGGGGACCTCTGTCTTCATGGTGTCCTTGTGCAAGGAAGTACTTACAGGTAACTGCGTCACCTCTCCTTCCAGAGCTCACATCCAGTGGCACAATGCATGCAACTTCATTTTGTTGGGGTCCTTCTTGCATGAGCCCCTTTCCAAATGGCTTCAATCCCACCACCCTCTTAAGTCACAGAAAAATTCAACTGGAATCTGGAAGGGCCCTTCTCCCAACCCTCCCTATTCTAACCAGACAGGCAGCTCCATTTAGTTCCAGTCTTTAGATGCTTTGGTCTTCATAAAGGAAATCAGTGCTGCCAACACTTGATTTTAGCCTGGTGAGACCCATCGAGGACTTCTGACCTCTAGAACTGTAAGATAATTTGTTTTATTTTCAGCCACTACATTTGTGGTAATTTGTTGCAACAGCAATAGGAAACTGATACAAATGGGCACTATTTTATCCTAGTTTCAGATGAGAAAGCTGAGGCTCAGAGAGATTAAGTAACTTCCCTAAGGTCACACAGCTAGGAAAGGCAGTACAAGAATGGGAATTCGGACCTAGGGCTGTCTGGCTCCAAATCCGGGGCTATCATCACTAGACCATACTGCACTTTGATGAGGGCTGTGGTGTGCCCCCCACTGCACACCTGTCATCTCACTAAGTCCTCACAGCAAGCCCACAAAATCAATATCATGAACTGCTTTGCAGATGTAGAAGCTGGAGCCTCAGAGAAGTGAAGAGACTCAATGACCTCTCACAGCCAGAACATAGGAAGAAGGGAAGCCCCTGTGATTTGGTTTGAATTTGTGTCGCCTTCCAAATCTCATGTTGAATTGTAATCTCAGTGTTCGGGGAGGGGCCTGGTGGGAGGTGATTGGATCAAGGGGGCAGACTTCACCCTTGCTGTCCTCATGATAGTGATTTCTCATGAGATCTGGTTGTTTAAAAGTGTATAGTACCTTCCCCCACTCTCTTCCTCCTGCTCCAGCCATGTAAAATGTGCATCCTTCCTCTTTGCCTTCTGAAATGATTGTAAGTTTCCTGAGGCCTCCCCAACCACACTTCCTGTACAGCCTGCTGAACCATGATCCAATTAAACCCCTTTTCTTTGTAAATTACCCAGTCTCAGGTAGTTCCTTATAGCAATGCAAGAACAAACTAATATACTCTGCCTGTTGGGTTTGGGGGTACCCATATCAGCCCGCCCCTGGCATTCTCCTCAAGCCAAGTCACTTGTTTCATCTGGGCTACATATACTAAATGGCCTACTATGTGCTGGCACCATGAGGGGTCTGAGACCACAGGCCCTGGATTCTCCACAATCTAGGTTTTCCTACCTTGCAAAGGAAATGTCTGCTGCCTTTTTCCATTCTCAGCCTCTGCATCTTGACTCTAATATCTGAATCATGGTATCCCAGAGGTCATGGAGCAGGGCCTGACTTATCCTTCTAGTTCAGTTTACATTAGCCCAAAATTCTGGCCCAGAAGGTAAGCTTTTCAGCTACTGCCATGAGCCTGGTGGTCTCTGGACAGTGGAATCTGATTGCATTGCATCTGTGTGTTTTCAGGTTCCCTCCCACACCCTCATGTGTGACTCCTTAAGACTTTCCAAGGAAAAAGGATCTGTGCTATTAGCCACCATGCCCCTTCATTAATGGAAAATCTGTCCCTGGGCTCTACCCCAAGGATAAGAGATGCTGACAGCAGAGGCAGCAGTGCCAGAAAATAATGTCCCTATAGTGGCTGGACATGAAATCACTACGACAGATGTAAGGTGGTCCTGGGTGGTTTTGGCTTTCCCAGTTGATGCACCCTGTGCAGGCTGTTTGTATCTGTACTCCTGAAAAGTGATAAGGAGGGCCATTCGTTGGCGGGAAGCGCACCTGGCAGATGCCTCTTGAGTGGACACTCCTCCTGTTCATCATGGATCTTCAGACCCTCAAAGCTCCAATGCCTGTGATCAACTGGAAAGAGGTTATTACAAATGACCAGGTCCTCTTGGTGTTCATATCTGGAAAATCTGACCTGGGGAAAGGATTGTTGATTTCCACTCAAGGACGTGGAACCTCAACACCAAGGAGAGGTCAGAGAGAGGAACCTTACTTGGTGTTGAAGAGAAATCCATTGTCATCTGTCTGTCTACTGCTTGACGTGCCCCAAAGACCTAGTTTTTCCAGATGAGATAATGTGGTGGCCAGGACTCAGCACTCCATGCCTCTCCTTTTACCTACTTAATCTTAACATTTTGATTCTAGATTTGGGTCCTACTCTGGCAAAGAAAAGTAAGGAAAGGGGTGGAGGTGCCTTTTTTTTTTTTTTTGAGAGGGAGTCTTGCTCTGTTGCCAGGCTGGAGTGCAGTGGCACGATCTTGGCTCACTGCAACCTCCGCCCCCCCAGGTTCAAGCGGTTCTCCTGCCTCAGCCTCCCGTGTAGCTGGAATTACAGGCACCTGCCACCACACCCAGCTAATTTTTGTATTTTTAGTAGAGACGGGGTTTCACCATGTTGACCAGGATGGTCTCGATCTCTTGACCTCGTGATCTGCCTGCCTCAGCCTCCCAAAGTGCTGGGATTAGAGGCGAGAGCCACTGCACCTGGCTGGTGCCCATCTTATATAACAGGAAAACTTAAAGAAATGCTGAAATAGAAGACACTAGAAATGGGCCAACATTAGGAACAGCCTGGAGGGAGAATGAGAGGAGAGAGCAAGGTTGACAATGGCTTTCAGATGATGGACAGGTCAAGAAAGTGAAGATGGGAAAAGATTTTGACATCCACCCATCCATCCATCCACAGAAGTTTAACAAGATCCTCCATAGTCAATTCAAACAGACTTATGAAGGGTAAGGCCTCCTCCTTGGTGAAATACTAGTGCTCCTGCCATTTCAAGAGAAGAACCTAATTACAAGCTTATTCTGAGGTGTATAGGAGAAGGTGCTATGATTTGCCTTCATTTTTACCTGAAAGCTTAAATATCATTAGTCCAATCCATAGTTTGGTAAACATAGTTTCAGGTATACCTGAAAGCTTAAATAACATTAGTCTAATCCATAGTTTGGTAAAATAGGTGCAAGTCTGAAAAGAATAAGAGTCTACCACTGAAGCAGTTCTCATGGTCTGGCCAGGGTCAGGGAATGATTTTCCCTCCAGCAAGGGGTTTGCTGTGCAGGCTGCTGGAGGTGAAGGCAAGAAGGGAATGGTTAGAGCTCATAGAAGAAGAGGGCAGCATCTAAGGATTGAGGGATCCAAAAGAGAAAGAAAAGAATTTGCTGAATGAGCAAAGGTCTTTGGAAGAAAAACAATAATAAAAGAGGACAAGCAAGGGAAAGGAAGAGCGATAAGGAATTTATTCAATGGGGTGAAGCATCCACCCGAGAACCAAGTCAGTAAAAAAGTCAAAGAGAAACTTCCCAGGTGGAGAGAACGCTGATGTGGGGAGAGCAGACCACATGCTTCAGCCTAAAGGGGTAGGTACTTGTCAAGGCTGTGGGTGCAGTAGCCCCTTTGGGAGTAAGTAAGCAGCCCAGCTGCTAAGGCAGTAGGATAAGGGAAATTACCTTTTTTTTTATTGTTTAGAGACAGGGTCTTGTTCTGTCTCTCAGGCTGGAGTGCAGTGGCATGATCATGGCTCACTGTAGCCTCGACCTCCTTGACTAAAGCAATCCTCCTGCCTCAGCCTCCTAAGTGACTGGAATTACAGGTGCACATCATCATGCCCAGCTAATTTCTTTTTTAGTTTTGGTAGAGATGTGGGCCTCGCTATGTTGCCCAGGCTAGTCTCGAACTTCTAGCCTCAAGTGATCCTCCTTCCTTGGCTTCCCAGAGTGTTAGGATTACAGGCATGAACCACTGCCCCAGGTTGAAACTACCATTTTACCAAATGGCACCAGAGAGCCTCTTAGGGAGGGAACCCTCTTTATTTGTAAAAATACCATCACAGTTTCTTAGGTGGCACAATGTGGGATTGTGATGGACTGGATTGGAAGGAGACAACAAAGAGAGGTAAGTTCCTTAGCTAATAAATGCGTGGAAATGGAAATGTAGAGAAGAGGAAAAGGCAGGAAGGAGAGAGGAAGCCTAGAAACACCACCGGGGGCTTCAGTTGTTAGAAATGACTGAGAGACAGGAAAGGGGAATATTACATTTTATTTTATTATTATTATTATTATTATTATTATTATTATTATTATTTTGAGATGGAGTCTCGCTCTGTCACCCAGACTGTAGTGCAGTGGTACGATCTTGGCTCACTGCAAGCTCTGCCTCCTGGATTCACACCATTCTCCTGCCTCAGCCTCCCGAGTAGCTGGGATGACAGGCGCCCGCCACCACGCCCGGCTAATTTTTTTTGTATTTTTTTAGTAGAGACGGGGTTTCACCGTGTTAGCCAGGATGGTCTCAATCTCCTGACCTTGTGATCCACCCGCCTCGGCCTCCCAAAGTGCTGGGATTACAGGCGTGAGCCACCGCGCCCGGCCTGAATATTACATTTTAAAAGATGGGTTTGCAGTTCTGTGACATTCCTCCCCTCAATGTGCCCTCAGATCACAAGGAACAGTATGTGATGTACTTCATGTAAGCTGCATTTGAGAGGCACGAAAGGGCAAAATGGTGGGTCAAGAAGAGCATAATGTGCCTTATCTGGGTTGTAACCAAGGTGCTATTAAAGGCCCAGGGTACTAAATAGATAACAAGAATTATCAGGTCCTACAAAAATCAAGGTGCTGAGCTAGACTGGCCTCAGCCTTACCCCAGGACAAGCCAGGATTTGTGTCTATTTCACCTAGGCCTTAAGACAGTGCATCTCAAACTCTCAAGCCCCAGGAAATTACCTGGAATTCTTTTCAAAACCCAAATAGGAACCCACTCTCTGGGCATCTGATTCAGAAGGTCTAGGTGGAGCCCATGAGCTTGCATTTCTAACAAGCTCCCAGAGGATGCGGTTGCTGCTGGTCTGGGGACTACTCTGTGAATGGCTATACTTAAGAGACAGAATGACCCAGACTCTCCCAGTAAGCTCAGGATCTTTCTTTCCTGCATCTACCTCTCTTGCAGGTAGCCCAATGCCCTGTGAAGGTTCAGTACCTAGACTTTCTCATCATCATTGATGGCTGCCCTACCCGGGAAAGGAAGGAGGGCCTGATGAGGGATGGTCATTGGGTCCGCCCCTCAGTTCCATGGAAAGCAGCTGAGCTAGCTCTTGGAAAGATGAAAATGAGAAGTCACCAGCACTTTTTCCCACCACTCAGCATCCTATTTGTCAATTGATTTCCCCATCCTTTTGACCTAAGTTGTGAGCTCCATGAGGGCAAAGTCTGACACATAATAGGTGCTTTAAAAAATGCTAGGCAGGTGGGGTGGGGTGAGTGAATTACCCCCTCAAACTTCTGAACAGGTCAAACATTCCACCTGGGCCAAGGTGGGCAGGAAGATTGGGAGCTGGGGATGGAAGCAACGGGTGGCCCCAGGATCAAGGTCGTCCGCCCTTTAGACCTTCAGATCCCCTGGTCTCCGGCTGCCTCCCTCCCATTGCAGAGCCTCCAGAGTCTCTGGGCTCCTCTCTCCAACTCTAGGCCTAAGAATGTGATTGTGTTGGCAAAGGTGGAAGGTGCCATCTCGTGGGAGAGAAGGAGGAGGAGTAAGGAGGGCCTCTGACCAGCACAGGGAGATGAAAGGAAAGAAACAGCATCTCCCCAAGGCGACAGAGGCTGTCTTGGAGCAGATGAAGCAGAGTTTGTGAGGGAGGCTGCCCCCCAGCCCTTCACCATTCTCCCATTCTGCCTCCTCCCCCATTACCCACCTCCTACTCAGAACCAGTGACTAATTGCATCGCATTTCTTTTTGACTTGCGTCACCCAGCAGAGAGTGTGTGGTTGTTTTTACAGCTTATTCTTTCAGGGATTCTAAGTGACATTTTGTAAGTGCTCTTCCCCTGCCTTAGAGCAGCACACCCTCCTCTCCTCTCTCCCCCTCACTCTCTCTTCTCTCCCCCTCACTCATTTCCCTCTTCCGGGGGCTGCTGGCAATCAGAACAGCTCAGGGGACAGAGGGGCAGGCCCCCCAAAAGCAGCCAAGATATTTTCCTGCTCCCTGGCCCTTGGGAGACCTGACGAGGGAGAACCCCGTGAGAGATACCCCTTCACCTTGCAAGAGAGGGCCCACGCTGAAAGCCATACTGGAAATCTGTTCTTTCTTCCTTCCTTCTTTCCCTCCTTCCTCTAACCTTTCTTCATTTCTTCTTTCCCTCCTTCCTTGCTTTCTTCAATTCTTCTTCTCCTCCTTCTTTCCTCCCTTCCTTCTATTCCTCTTGATATCCCTCCTTCTCTCCATCCCTCCTTCCTTCTCTTCTTCATTCCTTTTTATGATCATAGCACTGAGTACCTGCTAAGTACCAACCCCAAGTATGGAGTCACAGGCAAAACAAACCCCATTTCTCCTCTCCAGGTGATGAATGGAGTAGGAGGTCCATTGTTATCAATGAGCAAACTGGCTGTTACAATGCAATGAGTATATCCTATACTCTGGAAGGTTATAGGGGTCTCACATTGCATAAAGCAGGCATCAAACCTAACCTGAAAAGATGATCGGGAGGCTTCTGGAGGGGATGTTATGAAATGAGGACAGAATTTTGTAGAAAAAGGGGTAGGGAATAGAGAGAAATAAAGCAACAAGTGCATCTTCATGGTTCAAATATAGTAGGAAAAGCATACATTGAGACCTCCGCCAGCTCACTGTGAGCTGTGCCATCAGGCAAATCGCTCCCATCCATGACTCTCAGGTTTCCTCCTTGGTAAAATGATGGATTTGGGCCAGTTCACCTGTAAAATCCCCTCCAGCTTTAAAACTCATAGTCTGATCTTTCATTGTCAAAGAAAGGCAAGGCAAGCATCGCACTATGAAGGAGAGCTGTTAGTGAAAGGGTCAATGGGCTTGGAATCTGAGGACCTACATTTAAATCCAAGCCACTTGCTGCTTGTGCGACTTGGGTAAGTAGCCTCAATCTCCTCATCTGTAAAATGGGGATAGGAATGTTACCTATCATGCTGGATTATTTGTAGAATGGTATGAAATCATGCATTTGCAAGAGTATATTGGGCACAGAGTGACTAAGTTCTGAGCTACCGTTGCCAGGGGTGTGTCTCTTGGCCCACACAGATGTTAAGGACCTAGGCATCTCTTTTTGTTTGAATTTCAAGCAAGGATTCTTCCCATGAAAAGAAGAGAGATGCTTAAAACCCCAAATCCCAATAGTCAGAGAGCATGGGAAAAGAGCCACCAACAAAACATTGCTGATCCCAAAGGGCTTTTTTTTTTTTTTTTCCTGCCAGAAGAACCTCTGACAGGGACAGGAAATAGTAACATCACAAGACCCTCCCCAGATCAGAAAGACTTCCCACTTCAAAGGCCTCAAAGAAAGAAGCAGACATCTCAGTGCAGAGCAGACTATGATGGATAAGAATACAGAGGGGTATTTGGAACAAAATCCAAATCAGACCACAACTCTCTCAAATCCAAAAAAGTAAGAACTAAAAGACTTACCCGCCCCTTAGTGAGGAGGTGCACAGACAGACAGATATCAGGACCACTGATGCTCTCTCTGCTTGTGGAGATCACTAGTCAACAGTCACAAGGGTGAGCCCTTCCCAAGAAATACTTTGGGCAACATCAAAAGTTTCCAATTGAAGAACTCTTGGTACCTGCACATACCTGGGCTAGTGGACCCTACCTGACAATTACAGTCAAGGCTCCAGTGCCAAGAGGGAGCAAAACCAGGCAAGCTATGCCCTTCCTGAACTCTGTCTGGGGACGCACTGCTGTTATGAAATATCTGGTGTATTGATTGGTATATGACTGCCAGATGTCATGTGAGCAATATCTTACTTGTATCTATTATTTGCAAAGTGATTTTTCATTCATTATCTCCTTTAATCCTTACAATAACCCCATGAGAAAGTTGATATAACAGTGTTCATTGTGGTAGCCAGCAGTGCTATCCACCGAATATTTCCAGTTCTCCCCGCTTTCTGGGTACATGGTAAAACTGCACTTCCCTGCATCGTTAGAGTTAGAGGTGACCACATGACCTGCTATGACCAATGAAATGTGAACAGGATCATGTGGTTACCTCTAGGTAGAAACTGTAAGAGCCCATGTGCCTTCATCGCCCCCCACTCCCCCATCCCACTGCCACAGAAATTGGCAACATTTCTGATGGCAACTATTTTGTCAATCTGAGTCCTTAGAATAAAGACAACATGTAGTGCAGCTTTTGGTGGACCCAGGATGGACATGAAAAATAAATTAGAAATAAAACTTTGATGTGATACGCAACTGAAATTTTGGGGTTGTTTGTTACTGTAGCATCAGCCCATGCTGACTGATACACTTACGTTACAAATAAGAAAACCAAGGCTGAGATAGGTTAAGTGAACTAACTTGTCTTAAGCAACACAGCAAGACAGTGGCAAACCCAGGATATAAAGGGTGTTCTCTTTTTTTTTTTTTTGAGATGGAGTCTCAGTGGCGTGATCTCCACTCACCGCAAGCTCCACCCCCCAGGTTCATGCCACTTTCCTGCCTCAGCCTCCCAAGTAGGTGGGACTACAGGCGCCCACCACCATGCCCAGCTAATTTTCTTGTATTTTTAGTAGAGACGGGGTTTCACCATGTTCCCTGGGATGGTCTTGATCTCCTGA